>NC_062999.1:311705-623410 GCF_017499595.1 Psilocybe cubensis | reverse complement strand
TGCTACTACTACCCCCACCACCTACAACCCCTTTTTTCGGGTTTTCTCCTCGACTCGACGCTCGACTCTCGACTCTTGGTTCGACTTTGTCTCGAGATCTGAAGAGGGATTCAGATTGACGTGGTATACCCACCGCCCACCTATACCTACACCTACACCTATACCGATTATCGACTATCGACGTTCACCTATCAGCTTTTAGCTTGCCAACCCAGTGTGTGTTCTACGGTTTCATCCTACGCCTACATTGTTGCTGACACTATCGCCTCAGCTCGAGCTATCTTACCTCACCTCACACCGACTTGCATCTACGCTTCGAACATCTTACGCTAGCATACCACACCATATCTTACACAACACCCACCACACAAACTCGAATTCGGACTCATAAACCCAAACTCAACCCTCGAACTCGAACTAAGACGAAATGAAAGCTCTAGACACGAACTTGCCCTCGACCGGCCCTACGTCCGCTTCTGCATCCGCTTCCGCCTCCGTCTCTCCCTCCGCATCCGCCTCTGCCTCTGCTTCTGCGTCCGCCTTTGTTTCTGCATCGGCGACAGCGGGACGGCGGGGTCCAGTGCGGATGGACACACAGGATGGGCCATGGAGCGTCAGTGTTGCGGAGACGCCGTATGATGCGTTTGTGTGGTGTCTTTATGTTAAGAGTGAGTGGTTTTTCTCGTTTCTTTTATTTTTTTATTGTCTTTTTTGGTTTTTTTGGTGTTGGCGTTTTGACGTTTTGACATTTTGTGTGGTGCACCTCATTTCATTCTTCACTTCATTCATTCATTCATTCATTCATACCTCAATCTTTGTCGCTTTGCAAAGACCGTTTGTCTGCTTGCTGCCTGCTGCGTTCATACGACCCGCTTGAACCTCCTTTCCGTTGGAAATCTTTTGTTTTTTCTTTTTTTGATGACGATGATGGTTCCTTTTCTATTTTTTTATTTTCATCTTTCATATCTTCATATCTGCGGTGCGGTGTTATCGAAACATCCGCATTGATGTCGATGCTCTGCTCGATGCCCCTCTTGAAAAACAGGGTGCTCCGGCTGTAATTAGATGTAGATGATATCGGTATCGATTGGGATTGGCGCGCTTTATCGTCATGGCATGATCATGAATCCATGACCATGATGTACAGGCATCGTCATAAATTTATGATACGTGCTACGTTGTGCGTTGCATGCACGGTGTTACATGTATGCGCGTTGCCTTGCGCGTGGTGCATGTTGTTGTTGGTGTTGTGGTGTTGTGCGCTGATTCATGATGGGTTCGTTCAATGTTGTTGGGGCAGAGGGCTTGTGCTTTTCATGATTGCAACTTTAGATTTACCTTTGCTTCTGCTTGCATTCACTTCTTTGATATCTCTGCGTGGGTTTCCGCTCGAGGGCTGATATATCGGGAAACTCTCATTCATTCATACTTTTCCTAACTTCTCCGTTGTTTTCTCTCTGGATTGAACACGCTTGCTGACTTGCTTGTTGCTTTTTCAATCCTGCCTTGTCCTCTTTCTGTCTTTTACACTCCCATCATCTCATCGTGGCGCTTTTGGTTTTTCCCACTGTACGATGTCTCCGTCTACTTTTACCATCCACTTTGTCCCGCCCACACCGACGTCATCGTCGTCGTCATCATCCGCATCATCGTCCGTGTCGCTATCCACGCTGCCGACATCGTCGAATCCAACACCCGCTCGTCGTCTCTCACCACCACCACCAACACAACCACCACCCGCGCCGATCTTGCTATCTCTGCCATCACCACCACCACGGCCGCCGCGCACCTACTCGCGCCCGTCTACACCCATGCACCGACCACCATCACCCGTGATAACACCCGCGACGACGCTGCACACACCAGCACCCACACACAACCTGACGCTCACACGCACCGCCGCGGAGCTCATCGAGCTCGACGTGAAACTGCGCAGTGCGCACCCGGGCCTCAAAATTCCATCGTTGCCCATCGACCCCGCCGGTCTGCCCCCCGCGCAGCAGAAGAAGGGGAAGGAGAAGAAACGAAAGTCGACGTTTTTGAACACGCTTTCGCGGTTGGCGTCGCCTGGGGGTGGGAAGGGGATGAGTATGGGGATTGGGATGGGGATGGGGAAGAAGGGGGGCAATACGCCGCTTGTGATGACGCCTGCGAAGGAGGGCCCCGATCCGTTTGGCTCGTTTGGTGCGATGACGCTTAGTGGGAGTGTTAGTGGGAGTATTGGAGGGGATGTGAATGGGTCGTCTGCTGCGCCGTCCACGACGAATCTAGCGTCGACTGTGTCGTCCTCTGATGCGCTTGATAAGGATGGTGTCGTCTCGAAAGAGGACAATGAGACGTCCGAGTCGCATACTACTACAGGCCACCACGCGCACACGAACGCCACGCCGTCGTCGACTGCGATCGCTGCGTATTTGACGACGATCTCGAACACGCATGTGTTGAGGATGGATCGGGTGTGGAAGAGGTTTGTGAGGGTCCGCACGGATGATTTGGAGAGTGTGAGAGTGGAGAGGGCGATTAAGCGTGTTAGGTCGGATTTGGCGGCGCATGGACATGGACATGGACATGGACATGGGCATGGTTCTAAGGATAAGGAGAAGGAGAAGGAGAAGGAGAAGAAGAATAAGGAGAATGTGAATGTGAATGTGAATGTACATGCGAGGGAAAAAGGCAGGACGAGGGAGGTCGAGTCGGCATTTTTTGCGGAGAAGGATATTGATCAGCTCATGGAGCTTGATCACCCCGAAGGCGAGGGCGAGGGCGATCATGGTCGTGTGGCCGGCGGTATCATCGAAGAAGAGGAAATGGACGTGGAGAATGATAACTCGCAACATCAGCATCAGCAGCAGCAGCAGCATCCGACAAAGTTAAATAACGCTACGGACGACAGTGCCGTTACGACCACTGCCGCTCCTACAACATCTCCGTCGACAGCGACAGGTGTGCAGCCTGATCTGGATCTTGTGGTATCACAGAATGGACCGGGGGGTGATGATGCGGATGGGTCTCCTATACGTGCTGACGAAGAGGCTCAGGCTCAGGCTCGGGCTCGGGATCAGGATCAGGACGGGGCGCAGGAAGTGTCTGTCTCTGCTCCTGGTACTTTAGACGCGGACGGTGGTGTGCCTCCGACACCAGCTACTGCTACGCCCATGGCCAACGAACACGCTGCTAGCTCTGCTAATCCCAACGATTCTACCACCACCACCACGAATGCGAATGCGAATGCCACTTCTACTTCTACTGCTGCTGCTGCTACCGCTGCCACAGCGAACCGCGTACACCGCTCGCAGTCCGCTGACCCCGACAAATCGCACCGGCTCTCGCGCGTGTACGCGTCGTCCGTGCCGTCGCAGAGCGGCGCGGAGTCTGCATCGCAGACGGGCGAGGAGGACGAAGGGGACGATGTGTCTTCGTCGTCGGCTGCTGCGCAAGGCGGGAAGAGCGCGCGGAGGCGAAGGAGGAAGAAGCGCGGGGATCGGTCGGGGAGGGGTACACCCACTGAACTCTCCCGCTCAACAGACAAGGGCATCGCCGACAAAGAAAACGCCAACGCTGTTACCACCACCTCATCCGCCTCCAAGGAACCGCGCAAATCGCAGCGCAAAGTCGTCATTGACGATTTCGCACTGATGCGTGTGTTGGGCAAAGGATGCGCGGGTAAAGTGTTGCTTGTGAGGCATAAGACGACGGGGGAGCTGTTCGCGCTCAAGGCGATCACGAAGCGTCATGTGCTTGCGCACCAGGAGCTGCAGCATACGCTTACGGAGCAGGCGGTGTTGAAGCGTATGGCGGCGGAGGGCAGGGATCCGTTTGTGGTTAAGCTTTGGTGGAGTTTCCATGATAAGGAGAATTTGTTTTTGGTTATGGTGCGTCTTTTGTTTTTTTCTCTGTTTATGGTGGATATACGCGTGTTTTTGTTGACGTTGACTGTCTTTTTTTTTCCAATAGGATTTCCACCCTGGAGGCGACCTTGCGACGCAGCTCGCGCGGTGGGGGCGACTCGGCCGCGACCGCGCCCGGTTCTACGCCGCTGAAATTGTCGAGGGCGTCGAAGGCCTGCACGCAGCAGGCGTCATCTATCGCGATCTCAAACCCGAAAACATCCTCATCGGCGCAGACGGGCACATCGTCCTGACAGACTTTGGACTCTCGAAAGAATTCTCAAGGCACAGGCGGACCTCGCCACACGGCGGTGACTTTTTTTCGATGCCTGGCACGCCGAATGGGAGTGGTGGGATGCCACCTGCGACACCCCCGTGGATGAAGCCTGATAGGAATGGAGAGATGGCGTTTGGGTGGCCTGCGCAGCCTGTGGGACATCAGGACTCGACGTCGACGTTTTGTGGTACGGCGGAGTATTTGGCGCCGGAGGTTATTCAGGGGTTGAGTTATAGTTATGAAGTGGATTGGTGGAGTTTTGGGACGATGCTTTATGAGATGTTGACTGGGATTGTGAGTGGTCTTTTTTTTCTGAGAATGTAGATAGATTAAGGAAACGATGTCTGATGGCTTTTTTTCTTTTTTGTGTTTGCTGGTAGACGCCGTTCTGGGCGAATAATCACTCGGATATGTATGTTAGGGTGTTGCATGACGAGCTGCAGTTCCCGGATGATAGGGCGATTGATCAGGATACGAAGAGTTTGATACGTGGGGTGCGTTTTCCTCTCCCTCTTGTTTTCTTGATATACGGAAACACTGAACTGGGTATCTTTTTTGTTGTTGTTGTGTAGCTACTTCAAAGGATACCTTCGTTGAGGATATGTGAGCCTAGGATCAAGAAACATCCGTATTTCTCGATGATGTGTGTTTTGTTTTCCTTTTTTTCTTTGTTGATCGAGGTGGAATGTTAAACTTTTTTTATATAGTGACTGGACTCATGTATACTACAAACGATATATACGTAAGTGTCCCCTCCCACCTCCCACCCACCCGAACCCGTCCACTGACAATCTATCGTCTTTAATCCCATGCCCCACAGCCCCCTATATCCCGCCCATCGACCCCTCAAACGCAAGCGACACGCA
Organism: Psilocybe cubensis; assembly: GCF_017499595.1. Lineage (NCBI taxonomy): Eukaryota > Fungi > Basidiomycota > Agaricomycetes > Agaricales > Agrocybaceae > Psilocybe > Psilocybe cubensis. Next base: position 618,380 of record NC_062999.1, on the reverse strand, counting down.
GAACTTTGACGATACCTTCCTGGACATGGAGCCCGTGCTGGACGAGTTCACAGAGGAAGATCTCGAGCAGGAGCAGGATACTGACCAGGAGCCGCAGACGGACGCGGACCGTACGGACGGCGAAGGGTACGAGACGAACACGACGCCGTCGCAGTCGCGCAGCTCGTCTATACGTATGGGTCAAAGTCAGAGTCAGCTGCAGCAGGGCCAGGGACTGAGTCAGCCGGTGCCGGTGCAGCAGAGTCCGAAGGTCGAGTATGATGATGATGTGTTTGATGGGTACTCGTTCAAGGGTAGGCATTCGGTGTTGATTGATGATGATGAGGAGGATGAGGATGAGGAGGGTTCTGAGGAAGGCTCAGAAGAGGTGTCGGAGGAGTACGAGGAGGATGAGGGGTTGGAGGGGAGTGTGTTGGAGGGCGAGACGGACCGGCTTGGACTTGGACAGCTACAACAGCAGCAGCAGGTCGAGGAAGAGGATACGGCGATGGAACAAGAGGATGGGCTCGAGCCCAAGACGCCAGAGGCGAGGCCCGCTGCGTTGCCTCCTGTTGCGACCAGCACCGAACCAGAGCAGTCGAGTACGCCCCAAATGCACGTCAGCGAGCTCGCGCAGGAGCCAGCTACAAAGGAGCCACAGGCGCCAGCACCGCGCCATTCCGTGGAAGAGACAACGGTTCCGTCGAGACGGACGAGCAGGGACGTGCCGTCCACCGCGCCCTCTGCGTACGCGAACGTCGCAAGCAAGGTCGAAAGGGAAGCGCATGCGCACCCGCGGCCAAGCACACCCCCGCCAAAACATGTGCAGCCTGTCGTGGCCTCGCGTGGAAGCGGCGCGACGCGCACGCGCCGGGAAAAGTCTGGCGTTCCTGCTCTCGACCGGTACCTGTCCGACGGTGTCGACGAGGACACGGAGGCCACTGAAGCGGAGCGCGATGAGGAGGACGATGACTGGGACTTTATCGAGGCTGCCGATGGCGAGGACCGTAACGGTGCCAAGGGTACGAGTCTCTTTGCGCGTGGTGTCGTGGACCGGTACAGGCTCGCGGTGTTCCGCAAGGCGTCGACGCCCGGTATGGGTAGCAATGGTGGTGCGGGAGGTGGAACGGGGGGTTCAAGACGCGGGAAGCAGCAGCGGACGGCGTCGGGGATGTCGGCAGCGAGCACGGCGACGACGGTGGATGAGTCGCCGTCGCCTGTACAGCAGCGTCGAGGGCGTGCGCCGGGTTTGAATTTCAGGAAGCATCCAAGGCAGTTCTTGAGGCCCAAGTCGCCTGCGGCCCCACCGCCTTCGTCGTTCAGTGCCAAGTCGGCACGGTCGGTGTCGCAGTCTGCGTTGGGCTCGGCGTCGAATTCGAACACGTTGTCGGCGGGGTCGATGTCCTCCCCTGGTTTGGGAGGAAGCAGTGGGATGTTCACGCCGTCGGTGTCTGGTGGGGCGAGTACGTTGCCGCACTCGTTAAAGTCCAAGGAGTCGGCGATGTCGGTGGGCGCGATGAGCCAGTCGTCGGAGCAGTCTGGGAACGGGCAGTCGGCTGTGTTTATTGACGGCGCGGACACCAAGATGTCACCGAATGGCGCGGAACCAAAGGTGAAGAAGCAAAAGTTGAAAAAGTACAAGAATGGTGCGGAAAAGGTGTTTTCGTTGTTCTCGTCGCCGCGTCAGACATCGACGTCGTGATTGGTTTTCATTTTTTTTACTGCGTTTCGTCTTTGAATCTAATCATCATCATCATTTCTTTTATCATCAAGAACTCACTGCTATGGATTGATATCTTTTCCACCCCTTGCATTTCTCTTATATGCCAAACTATCGTTTTTGCAATGGCTTTCCACATTCCCTATTTGCATCTTTTTTGCCTTTTCACCCTTCCCGCCTTCTATCTATACCTATGTTCCCTTTTTTACAGTTAACCCTCTCTGTATGGCGCTGTCTTCCTCTAGAGTTTTACTATGATTGCTTACAAAAACGATTTATCCTTCTCCCCGCCCACCCCTTTTCTCTCTCTTTTATACATGTCAAAACTTGCACATTTGCTTTCGTCGAAATCTTAGAAGTTGCTCCTCGTCACTCACTTTTCTATCCTCTTTCTTCTTCTAGTAAATTAATACATAGTATGCTCGCTTTCAAGGTTCAACAATATTGTCGGTCTTTTTTTTTTCTGGAAAACAATCAAAATTTTATTATCATCCATCGTTCATACTTAATTGTCGTCTTCGTATCTCTTCATGCATATTCTAGTATTTTTTCTTCCTTAATTCTTTTTTGTATAGCCTGTGTGCACCCTTCCTGGTCTCTACCTGCCTATATTACGCTCAGATTATGGTAGACAACATTGCAAGAAATAGTAATAATGGTGGTCGTAGATGTCAATGTGTTTGGACTTTCGTAAGGGTCAGGGTAAATTCACAGACGAGGTCCAATCCAATCAATTGCGAGCTGAATTTGTGCCTGGTTTGTTTTTCTATATATCCAAATAGTAAACGAGTTCCAAAGTCGAGGATTAGTCCAAGTAATGTGGTGCCACTCGCGAGTCGCGACACATATCACCCAGGCCCCAGGGACCCAGGGGGAAGCGCCCTTGGGAGTTTAGACGTTAGATAAGACGTTGTAATAATCAAAGTCGAGCTAAAGACGTCTTCAAAGTATCGCATGAAAAGCTAATACCAGTAGTCACTCAAGGACAGCCACCCCAGTTTATTCGGGAATCGTGGGTACAAGTGTCATAGGTAGGTATCAAATAATGTTAAATGCAACTTTGCCTATTCATAATCAAGCCAGTCACCAAGGTTTACATTTGGTTTAGAAATGTGCGATACTCGGGTAAGGAAAACACCAGTAATGAGTTGAAATGCAAATTTATTCAAATGAATTGCCAGAACATATACAGTAAAGTCGCGAGCAAGACACAATTGTGCAACGAAAAAGTGACAAAGGAGATAAATAATACAAAAACATCACCGCTGCCGCTGTCTTTTGGCTCTGTCTATCGCGTCACCGTCTGTCAGACGTCCGTCATCGTTGTTAACTTCGAGAGGGCGCTTGCGCAAACTGGCGGAGAGTCCATCTATGTGGTTCATTTGAGAGCTAGTAACAATCTTACTATAGCTGTTTTCGTTGGCTGTCGTGGACTTGGTTTTGTCTTTCCACCATGGCATTTCAAAATAATCGGGCGGATAACGACTGATCTTAGCTCGTTTCCATAACGTGGGGTCGATTGGTGGCTTGGAATCATTGCTTGGTGACTCTAATGCGGTAGGGGTTACACCAAGTGGCTGCATTAATTCAGCTGCCCGTCGTAGAAGAGTCGAAAACCACTTCTCGTCTGGGCTATCCCAATCAACTTGAACAGTTGGAATAGTAGCAGCGGTGGGCTGAATTTTCAAGAATTCACGCATTCTGCCTTTTCTGGGGCCATGGGGGTAACGGGATTGAAACTGTTCACAGATAACGGTGAAGACATCAACCAGGTCAGTCACCTGGAAATTGCCCAAGGCTTTGTCGACGTTTCCGACGGAACAGTCCAAAATGGTGACACGTTTTACAGACCCTCCGATAACCTCGTTGTTTTCGGTTGTGACTGAATCGTTAAAGAGCCTATCCATCTTGTGGTATAGTTGGCAAGGGCTATCTCTATGACGAGTATACCGGAGGACTTGGTATACGAGAACCCAAAAGATGGACTCCATATCATCCCCGAGGGAGTGCGTGACGGGCTCAGAGGAACGCGCCTGCAAAATCCTCGCAGAAATAAAACCCCAAGTACCCTATTCATGTCGTCATTATGATCTAGAACGAATAAATGCAACAAATACTAACTGTTTTTTGCAAATGCTTTTCACGCTTCTCAAGAAGCAAACACATATCCCAGTCAATGAGAACTCCTCTCCATTCCTTTGTCTCCTTATCCATCACGATCATAATATTACTCGCGCTAATGTCTCTGTGTAAAATGCCTGCCTTGAAGGCTGCTTGAGCGGCTGGAGCGTAACAGTAAGTACAAATCTACAAGGTTAACCAGAAAAGAACATACCATCAACAACATCCGCAAGACATGAAAGGAGAACCTTGCACCAAGTGAACGTCGACAAATCTCGAGCAACGGTATTGAGCACAAGACGATGGCAAACCATATATCCAAATCCAAAACGCTTGAATCGTCCACTATGGTTGAGACTGCCCCACCATTCCTGCGTCTCAGTCTGCATATCAGCAACGTCGTCGCCAAGGCGCATGGACGCAATATTCGGAACTCCGTGTTCGTGAAGTCTGCGATATATATCAGCTTCAGGCGCTGTCCGCGCCGAATCCTCCTGCCACGAATCCTTCATGAAGCACATTTTTCTCTCTGTCTTGTCTGGATGATCTAAATAGGCCAGTGATCGTCTAGAGCCGCGGGTGAAAGGGTTGATGACACTAGGCCTGTATACAGGTGCTGGGACAAAAAATGATTCGGTTTGATTTATAGTAGAATCATTGACAGTGACGCGATGAAATTTTGACTCTTTCGCCCGTCTTCGAGGCCTGCCGTCCAAATTGTCCTTGTGATGACTGAATTTCGCACCTTCATGCCAGGACCGCTCGTAATAATTATCAAAAGCACTCGCCACATCCTCAGGAAGCGTTTGGCTCGGAACCCGAACGGCATTGGTATCGAATCCCCGTTGGCGGAGTGACAGTTGTCCAAAGCGAAGGTAGAACCCAAAGATCAAACTAGGTCGTTTGACGTAGTTGAATCGGGTGCTAACGACGGCGCCTCGACGGTCCCATCGTATGAACCGCGCGAATTCCCCCAGAATCAACAAGGAAAAGAAATGGGACCTGAACGACATAGACATCGCTACACCAGCATAGGCGGCAATTTGACCACGCGTACGGATCGCACGCTGTGTGTCTTTCTCAACTTCGGAGACCAGAGCGCGAGAACTCGCAGATTGCTTGGAGGTGTCCGCGGTTTCGACCACAGTAGGCTGTTTGGCATCCTCTTTCAACTCGTGCTGAGAATCCTTTGACGGGGCGTGTTTAGCACCCTCTTCAGAGCTTTCAGAATCACCTTTTTTGTTGACAACGCTGAGAGAGTTAGCAGGCTTGTCTGCATTCCCGGCCCCATTTCCGGTGCTATTAGCACTGCTAGTAGAAATGGAAGAATCCCAATAACCAATAACGTCCATGAACGGGTATTTGTTCTTTAGTAGTTCATTGTTAACGTGGTCGTGATGAGAATCCTTTGGCGGCGCGTGTTCAGCACTCTCTTCAGAAACATCACCGAGATCTTCGTTGAAGGTTTCAGCATCTCCTGCAATTTTATCGACAACGTCGAGAGAACTAGCGGGCTTGTTTGCCTCCTTGGCACTCTTTTGGGAGGCGTCTTCAGCACTAGCAGAGTTGGAAGGATCTTGGTCACCAGTAGCGTTCTCGTTGGGGTTCTCGGTGTTCGGTTTTTCGTCGTTAACATGAGAAAATGCGTCGTACGTGTGATCTACTCTAAATTCCTCGTGTGTTTGTTGAAGAGAAAATGCGCATGAACCCTTCGAAGGTACAGATGGAAAATCGGACTGCCAATACGTAGACACGCCCACATTCAATGACGCGCAATCAACATCGGGCTTTTTGAAGTGCGCAAACCGCAATTTCTGACTGTTGTCAATTCCATTGACCCAGTCATCCAAAGCGTCGACCTGGCAAATAAGTTTTAGTATAGCCTTCGTTATCAGACAAAGGTCTTACATAGTGCTTATACATAGAACGTTCTGGATGCCTTGCGCCCTTGACTGGCGGTACAGATTTGAGGTTGTTTTCTCTAGTTTCGCTTACAACTTGTTGTTGATAATGTGTTGGTGTGTTCTCGTTCCAGGGAAGAAAGTTGTCTAAGAATTCGAGTGGGTCCATCCCAACGAGATAGTGACCTCTGGTCTCATTTGCGATTTGAGCATACGCTTCGTCTGGCACTGGTGCCAGGCTCATGGCGGCGTGGATTTGGGTAGTAGATTTAACAAAGAGAGCGGTATTTCTTGAACAGGAGGTGGATTTCGGTCGATAGGAGTGACTGGTGCGGCAGTATCAAAATCACCACATGCAGTGTTAAATAATTCATGGCCAAATATGGAAAACTTATTTACGTTTTGGCCAAATACGTGAAGGATATTGAATAAACTACTATATTTAGAAGGTAGACGAAAATAAATTTCACATAAATCGCAACAAATTATTTAACCTAAAAAGCGACATGGTATCTCTATGGCATGATCGTCTGCTACGGGGGATATATACTAATAGTCATTCCGTTGAAAATCGTTCGTAACCAATTAATATATTTCCACGCTCACGAGAACATACAATCGGACTCAATTGCCAAGATACAACTTGAACGTCCCATGAAGTTTACAATGCAAGAAGATTTTCCGACGGTGGTCGGCTGACAGTAGGGGCACTATGTTCTGCAGAGGAATTCAGCTCATTTAAGTTTGCTTAGTAGTATTTCCCCTTTCCGCAATCTTTCCAAGGGCATTGGCAGTTCAGAACAATAGCCCAACCTTATCCGAATCTGACCTCCAGTGGGTAGCTTTGCTATTATAATAACTATATTTTCTTAAATCACATAGACACACTGTCATAAACCTCGCGTTGTGTCTTTTTAGTTCAATTTCTTGAATTCAAGCGGCCTTACTCTACGCGTTCGATACGCGTCCAATATTGCTCCCACGTGACCGCGACCATGGTTTAGGAGAGAATCAGCAATGAGAGCGACGTTAGCTTGAGCAAGTTGCGAATGTTAGGTTGAGGGTCTAACAAGTGATCACACGCTTCAAGTAGGCTGAAAACTTGATTTTGACTTAAGGGCCCCTTGCAAGCGGTCCGTACTTAATAGCTGAGTGGACACAATTTGGCATCCTGCCCTTGCCTCGTTTAGTCTTACCCGATTGCCACTAGAATATAGATGTTTCGTTGAGTTTAGTATCGCTTTGCAGGGCGTAGTGCAGAATAGCATCAACTTCATATGGCCCACCACACCCGACACTAGATGAAGAATAAGAAATAGCCCAGAAAGACTGTGACTGTTGAATTTGAATACCCATAACGGTATCATCTTGTCTTGCGATCGATCTATATTGCGCACTCGTTGCTTTCGTGGAGCGAATCCGAGCGATTGACAGTACCAATAAGTAAAGGCTGACCATGGCCACAGGAACAAAGATGGATGAGGGTGCCACTGAGAAAGACTTGGACGAATTATCGTTGGGAGAATGAACTCACCTCCACACGTTCCAATCAAGTAAGATATTCCCGTCCCTCAAACACACAAACCTGATCCTCCCTGTTCGGACCTATAGCATCTCAGTAAGCTCATACAAATCGCTTGCTACAGTCGAGCATTAGTGATGTGTAACCCCAATTTGACATTGGCACATTGGATTATCTATAATTCGTGTAGCGGCTCAAAAAATCAGTAGCATTTCCAGTACTGGCAGTATTTTTCAATCGATACACACTTTTTGGGACTCTAGGATAGATCCAATAGCGGTTATATGCCATGAGAAAAGGGGATGCATTGATATTTGGATATGAATGTGATGCATCGCTTCAGATGAGATATACAACGAAAAGTTGTTTCGATCCTGATGTACAGTTTCATCGGCAAAATCGATTCCATACTCAGTGTAGATTACACGCAAAAAACGTCTACTCAAAGTAAATCTGAGTAAAGAACACAGGCGATGAGCGAATGAATCAAGGTGCCAAATGGAGTCCGCATACCCTACGCCAATTGCACCTTTTTCTTGGCCTCCTCTTCTCTTTCCTGGTGCTTTCGCTGCGATTCCTGCTGCTTCAAGAGAGCTCTGACCTTCCGTTGGTGCGTTCTCCTCCCTTTCCCTCTCTTGGGACCATCCAGAACTATGGGCTCTGTCATCGCCTTCTTGCGTTTCGCAGCCTCTTCTGAGCGGAGCTTCTCCCTTTTCTTGTCGCGCTTACGAAGGGTACTCATAGATGACTTTAGCAGATTTCCATAGTATGCTTGGAACTTGAACAGTTCTCCGGGTTCTACCTAGAGCCACAGATCAGACTAATGTGAGTTCAAATGTCCGAAACTGACTTACTTTGGTGGAAAACTTGGTAGACTTGCCATCGCTGACCCGGACGAGGCATGGGTATTCTCGAGTGTCCGAATCCCCATCCTCATGCTTCATAGCAGTATCCTCTCCATCATGGATTACTATAGGAAAGTCAGGCCACTATGAATGAGACTCCCGGAAATAATGGGTGCGTACATCGTTTATGGGTTAGCCAAATCGACCCATGCTCTTTCTTTGCTTCAAAGAGAGCAGTAAGATTTTTGAGAAACTATACATTGAGATTTTCAGCCTGTTAAAGCATCTCCAAAGACTGAACGTACTGTATCGTGGTCGACCAGCATTTGCGGCTCCGGGTCAGCAAAAGGTCCAGCAAGGCTGGAGACTGAAGTCCAAATATAGGAATAGTTACCAAATACGTATACTCAGTCACGTGTGCCATGCTAGACAGCGGCAATTGCTCATCAGCACGAAAGGTTTTTTCAAGTTCGCACAAGCAACATTATGGCGCGAAAAAAGGATCCTCAGCAGCATCTCAGGCTTTCATCTCGACCGCCATAACCATGCAACCATCTTACCCCACACCCAAAAGAGGGGCAGCTCTCATTCTATCGTTTAGACTGCCAAACAAAACAGTTGTAATACTGGGTTCGGGCAGCCTTGCTGCCACGAGAGCATTCGCCGCTCTAGAGGCAGATTCCTCTGTCATTATTTTGGCCAGAGGTGGAGTCAACTCCGCCTGCGAGGAGCTAAAGTGGAGGGCTCAACAAAAGCAGCTTCGAATCGTTGATTGGGATGACCTGCCAAGTTCAAGTTCATCGGAAGCCAGCAATTACGGAGACATTCTTGATGCATTTCTGGAGACGATTCCCAATGTAGCTCTCGCCATCGTCACAGACACTTTATCCACGAACCACACCCGCAATCATGCTTCTGCCCAGACGATTTACCGTGTATTTAAGGCCCGCAATATACCTGTCAACACTACAGACATGATAGACCTTTGCGACTTTTCATTCACCTCCACACATCGATTCGAGCATTATGAAACAGGGCAGAAAACGTCGCTGCAAATTGGCGTAACAACCAACGGTCAGGGGTGCCGGCTCGCTGCTCGCCTCCGACGAGAAATTGTGGCAAAACTTCCGCGCGAGGTTGGGGCCGCTGTCGAGCAAGTCGGTCAGATGCGGGCGATGGCGAAAGGCGATGCACCACTTCCGCCCAATGAAGACATATCTATCCCTGTCGACGAAGACATTGACGAAGAAGAACTGGCAGAAGATGGCGGTGTTCTGACTCCCAATCGACCTGTGCCTTCGCGAAACAACACAGAGAACGCTGCAGAAACTAGGAGAAGAAGAATCAAATGGGTGGCACAGGTCAGCGAGTATTGGCCAATCTCCAAGCTCGCATCAATGTCGGAAGTGGATATGAAAGATGTTCTTACGGCGAACCAAAACACCATGTCGCTGAGTGGCGCTGCTAACATTCTCGGCGCCCCTCAAGCCCAGATGCCTTCGCTACATTTCAAATCTTTCCCAAAACATGGGCGCATATTATTGGTTGGCTCCGGACCTGGACATCCTTCTCTCCTCACCATCGCCACCCATACTGCTCTCACGCAGTTGGCTGATCTCGTACTTTCTGATAAGCTTGTACCGGATGCCGTTTTGTCCTTAATACCGAAACATGTCGAGGTCCGCATTGCGAGAAAATTTCCAGGAAACGCCGAAGGTGCACAAATAGAGATGATGGAGGCGGCCGTTGAGGCAGCAAAACGAGGGTTAACTGTAGTCCGCGTACGTACAACTCTATTCTTCATTTACCTTTTTTCTTGCTCAAATGTCTCATGGATTATTTTAAACACATAGCTTAAGCAAGGCGACCCGGTGGTGTATGGACGCGCGGGCGAAGAGGTGCTTTACTTCCGTTCTCATGGATTCGAACCGCTTGTTGTACCTGGTGTGAGCTCCGCACTGGCTGCACCGACATTTGCTGGGATACCGGTGACGCAGCGTGGTGTCGCAGAGTCATTTATTGTATGCACTGGTGTTGGTAGAAAGGGCAAAGAAGTCCAGCTGCCTGGGTACGAACGCGGTCGGACGCTTGTTGTCCTTATGGGCGTAGCGCGCCTGCAGCAGGTCGTCAACACCCTCGTCGATACAACGGACGCGGAAAATCGTCGTGACGGGCCTGCATATCCTCCTCACTTACCTATCGCAATCATTGAACGTGCTTCGATGCCTGATCAGAGGGTTATCTCTTCGACTTTGAAGGATATTGTGCGGGCGCTTGATAGCAACGGCGAACAACGGCCTCCGGGGATGATGGTCATCGGATGGGCAGTTTTGGCACTCAGTGGGCCGGGCGACGTGGGAGTGCTGGAAGAAGGAGCAGAACTAGACGACGAAGCGCGTGTGCGGAGGTGGTTAGGAGGACCTGAAAGCTTAAGTTGGAAAGTAAAAGAAGGCATTGAGACAGGGTGGGATAGCGTATGATCATCAGGTACGACTAACAATGTCAATACACTATTTTTCATCTCATTGACCTACTCTAACGCGTCATTTAGTGCTCCCGGCTACCAACCCAAAAATATTGATGAATGCCAGTTGAATACCCTGTGTAATCTGTCTGACGAATGGAATGTCATCGTTGTTTAATGGCTCCGGACTTGTGCTTGAATATCTTCGTCAAACGTGACATCCAACTTTCAACTCCCATGTCGCTTTGCTTCAGCGCCTACAATCACCTCACGACAAATGACCTCTCACACCAAAATAACAGAAATTACGTCCCAATCGGACGACTATTATCAATTCTCCGAGAAACGCAGTTCAGAACACCAAAAATCGAAAATTAGGCCTTGCTGCTTTCACTGCCCTCCTGCTAATGTTTTTTGCCCATTTTTACCCATGCATCGTACTCCTCCTGATTCTGCTTAACATTATTGTATACCGCCTCCCAATCTCTGCATTCATATATGCCATGCCAATCGATGGGATTTTTATGAGAGGCGAATTGAAAAGATTCGAGTTCGAAATCGCCACGGCACATCACGATTTGCCGGATATAGTTTAGGCAATGCCTCACTAGGACCGACGGACCAGCGTAACTCTCACTTCGATCACGGACCATTTCTCCACGCAAGACATCGAGACACTTCAGCTGGTGCAGCATTGCGACGGTGTATGGCTGGCGGTGTGGACCGAGGTGCACTACGCCGTTCTGCGGTGAGATAGCCGCCCACTCGGCGATGCCATCCTCCTTGTCCAGCCGGAAGTGCTTGGGGTTGTCGAAGGTCATCAAGACCGGTTTGCGTTCGATGGGCCATACCTCTGGATAATCGTTCCCGATATAACCTGAGAAGCACCGGGAACGAGCGTTCATCGTTGTTAATACACGAACAGTTGATCACATTATACAAGGACTGAGAATATCTCACTTACTGTGTTCCCGTGTCAATTCAGCAAGCTGCCTTTTGATCCACCACGTCCCAGCTACTTTGAGCGCCAAACTCAAACAGACGAATATGAGGCTGAGATTCGTTATCGAAAGTGAAGGATGGCGCATTGGCGTTGGAAACGAACGCATTAGAGATGAGAATGGGTGCCTCCCTCGTCGTGGCTTTGCAGGTGTGCAATCGTTGCCAGTTGGGTCAAGAGAAGACGAGTAGAATTTCTTGTGGCGTTCGTTGTGGCCTTACTGTGGCTGAATGATTTGTATGCATTTCGATCCGAAAATGGCAACCACTGACAACCCGCAACCCCCGCATAGGTTCGCAGAAGGCAGAGCAAAAATACTCGTGAAAAACATGATGTTTCCGACGTTATCACTGAGTCGACTGAATGGAACACTTTTTCTCGACCACTGGACTAATAGCTCACACTCTGTTCGTAAGTTATAGGCGTTAGTTCTATTCTCCCATGTTCTTGAAGCAACCGCCCGATCGAATTATTCTCCAAGTTATTCTTACATTTGATGTCCGCACAGACATGACCCGTTCCTGGAACTTCCTCTCACGCAGCGCACATGAACTATCAATATCTCATATCAGTCAGAACTAGACGTGTTTCCATGTGTCTGCGGTTTTGCTCGCCCTCGTAAAATCCACGCAACGATACCACGACCAAGGAATACATAAACGTGCTTGGATTCGCAAAGAAACAAACTCACAGAAGCTGTACGTTCGCTCTCCTTTCCAACTCCTAACGTCTGTTCTGCCACCAATGTCGTCTGCGTTGACTACGTTTGAACACTCGTTCTACATCGGGAACTACATGAGTGGTATCCTTTACGGTACGTGCCGACAATGGCATCATTTACCCTACTTTAATCGGGCCGCCATACTGATGCCGTTCGTCTCTTGCGACCCTTTCTAGGGGTGGAACTGGTCATGTATTTCCTGACACTGCAGGGTCTATTCCGCAAGGGAAATCACAACTCCGCCAAAAGCAGAAGATTCTTTGCCATCTATAGCACCCTTTTGTTGCTTCTCTTGACGATTGACATCTCAGTCAACGCAGTATGGGGCGAGCAGATGTGGATTACATTCCGAGACGGTCCTGGAGGTGTACCTGGGTTCATTGCCACTCAGACCTCCGTCTGGTATCAGACCCTTGGATCAACGTCTGTTGTTGCCATGATTTTCATGGGTGATGCTCTCCTGGTATGATTCGTTCGTCGGAATTTTGCCTCACTCTAATTTGGACTGGTTTAGCTCTACCGACTCTACGTGATTTATGGCCAGAGCTACCTTGTCATTGCATTACCGATCCTGACTTACCTTGCGGCGTTTTGTTAGTCATTTTCTAATCAGCTCGTGATAATAACCTCTAACTATGCCCTCAGCATTGGCTATTATTGAATTGGTCATTGCCGGAAAACCTGGGGGAAATTTCTTCCATGGCAAATCGATCAACTTCGGAACTCCATACTATACTATTACGATTGCTTTCAACATTTTTGTTACTCTCTGTGTTGTCCTCCGCCTCCACAAACTCGGAAAGGCCGTATCACGGGCACTTGGAAGAGATAGTGCTAGAATGTACACCAGCATCGCCTCGATGCTCGTCGAGTCTGCGGCCCCATACAGCTTGTTCGGGATCATGTTTTTGATTCCGTACGCGCTCGGAAACGGAACTGCCATCTCTTTCGGACAAGTCTGGGCTAAGCTGGCAGTAAGCTCACATTCTATCCTTGCTGGCGACCCTATCTAATAAGATATCATCCTAGTGTATCTCTCCCCAGCTAATTGTCCTACGAGTAGTGACCGGCAAGGCTTGGGGACGAGAAATCATCACTCAAGCACAAAGTAATGTTGAATTTATCGTGCGACCTAATGCCCATTCCAGTGGAATTGAAATGCAACAAAGCGTTCATTACAGCCACGGAGGTACCACCTTGGGGGACACCGCCACAGAAAAATGGAACGGTAGCACCAAAAGTCTATCGTCGTAAACGCTTTCATCGTAGAAGAACAATTGCACGTTTGGTGGACTTGTCGGTAATGGGAACTAGGTAGTCCTCTTAAAATATTCTGTGGCACCGTAGCTATATTCTTCTTTACTCTGCTGATCTGTGATCCCTGGGCACTAATATAATTATCATATCGGCTTTGACCTTTATCGGAAATTTGTAAGGAATAACTTATGGCTCACCTTGGTGACCGGTGGCGAGGGTTGATCAATGAAACCCAATGAGTGTAAGTTTGGAGGCGCAGACAGCCTTCCAATGAGCCTGAAAAGGGTTACAATTTAATTTAAATTGCATTCCCCAGTCCGGAATAGTGGACCCTTCCTTTTTTCCGTGTTTCAATTAAATCACTGTCAAGCTCCTCGTCTCACCCCATATCAACAAATAAAAATAAAATAAAAATCTTATTAAGAAATTGCCTCGACGTGTATCAGTATTTTAGGTTCGAATTCAACGGAGCATTGTTAGTTCCGCCAAAGCTGGCAACTCAGCAAAACATGTCCGTCTGAGGGCTAAGAACGAGAAAGCGTTGCATACTTCTTCATGAAACTTATATGTGACTAAAACGATATGTAGACGCTCGCAGCAATGTCCTCATGTCTACAGAAGGAAGTTCACGCTACCCTAATCATTTACACATGTCCGCAAGAAGCTATCGAGAAGTATGGCTGCCCAAGTGGGGAAATATTCCCCGTAAACTTATTTAGGTATTTTTCTTACTGCGTGAATTTGTAAAAAAAAGTTGGAGCGCGGAAACATTTTTTGAGTGCGCAGATTGTTTTCTAGCTTAGCCGTAAATATATTTGACTGCGCAGAAACATATTTTGGACATATTTTGCTAGCGCACATAAATTTCTACTGCCCTCAAACATATACTATTTCTAGCCTAAAGTGACCAGCCGTTATGCCGAGATTATGTAAAATGATCTAAAATGGCACCTCGGCACAGTGAAACGAATTCAAGCTCCACCTTTTGGATTTTTGAAGAAAATATCGAGGATTCTGTAATGCAATGCTAACCCACATTCATTTAATTACAAATTGATTACTATATATAATATACACTCTTTTGAAATGTATTAATGTTGCTTTAATCAAAGAATGTGAGATAATTGCCTTGAAATCGCCTTGAACGTGAAGTGTCGCTTTCTTGCACAGCCACTGATGCGCAATTGTGACGGCCGTTGCTGATATTTTGCTTTTGTGAACAGTAGTTGTTGAAGGAATCTGAACACGAAATAAGTCTCAGCAAATGGGAACAAAGGCTGATATATTGACCTGAACACGAAATAAGTCTGTACAACTATGTCAGATGTTTTCTACAACTAGAGCAACAGGAAATGTACCTCAGCAAATGGGAACAAAGGCTGAGGTACCAAAACACGAAGGAGCGACTATAAGTGAGAGTTTCGTAGCTACAGAAGTTGATCATGGTTGAAAGAAGGTGATGCGTTGTATAGAATAGGAAGGAGACTTTCTCAGTCTGGATAACAAACAGGGGTCATCGGCTCGAGTGAGCCGATGCCCAATGAAGAAAGTCTGAGCATAAGAAAGGAAAGAAAATGAAAGAAATGAAAGGCTTATTCCAACACACCCCCTCAACGCATCGCCTGATGGACTTTCTTGGGAGTGACCAGACCTAAGCGGGTGACACCCTCTAAAAATTTGACACGCTGAAGAGGTTTCGTGAGGATGTCGGCGGGGTTTTCTTTGCCAGGAATGTGTAAAATGTGAAATGTTTTCGCTTCTATGTGAGATCTGATGAAGTGATAGCGGATATCAATATGTTTGGCTTTGGAGTGGGAGGAGTCGTTCTCGCACAGGGACTTTGCACCTTCGTTGTCTGTGGCGACGACGAGCGGATTTGGGCAGGAAATGTGTAAGTATGACAATGATGAACCTAACCACAAACCCTCCTGTACAGTCCGCGTTAACGCGATGTATTCCGACTCGGTTGAACTGGTAGATATGCACGTCTGTGTTTTGGAGGACCAGCTCAGAGGACCTCCGGCAACCATCCATACGAATCCAGAAACAGAGGCGCGAGACTCCCTATTGCCAGCCCAGTCGGCGTCCGAGTAGCCTTGTAAGCGTTGTGACGCGGCCTCACCACCATAATGTAGGCGATAGTCTCTCGTTCCACTAAGGTATCTGAGAACACGCTTGGCCGTGGCGAAGTGACGAGGTTGAGGATTTGAGGCGTGTTGCGACAGCAAAAGGACAGCTATTGAGATGTCGGGTCTGGAGTGCCTCTGTATGAAAAGGAGAGATCCTATCAGTCGCTGAAAGGTGGCCTTGAGCTCAGGTATGTCTGGAAAAGTGTCCGTGTCGCGTCCGAAGATATGGTTGGCATCGAGTGGAGTAGCGACGGGGCAGCAGTCTTTGAGACCGTATTCGTCGAGAACATTTTCAATGTATGTTTTTTGGTGGATCCACAGTTCCCGAGTGTTTAGGTTTCTCTCGTACTGCACTCCCAAGTATGAGCGTAAGGGCCCTAAGTCCTTGATGCCGAATCTTTGATTGACTGCTGATTTTGTGTGGTCGAGGAATGACTTCGAGTTTGATGCTCCAAGTCCGTCGTCTACGTGAATGCAGAGCCAACATTGGACATTTTCGCCGTTCCACACACCTTCAAATATGAAAGTTGCATGATCTTTCTCGGAGCGCTTGAAACCAATGTCCTGAAGGGTGGAACGGATGAGGATATACCACACGTTGCTCGCCTGTTTCAGCCCGTAGAGCGATTTCTTCAATCTCCAGATGCCCTTTGTGAAAGGCGACGAGTAACCAGGAGGGCATTTCATATGAATGACCTCTGTTAAATCTCCCCACAGAAAAGCCCTTGTGGCATCGAAGCATTCGATGTGCCACCCTTTTAGAACTGCATGTACAACGATTGCTCGGATGCTGACAGATTTAGACACAGGTGCGAAGGTCTCATGATAGTCGATAAGATATTTTTGAGAAAATCCTTGCGCAACAAGCCTGGCCTTGTAAACGAGCTCTCCCTGATCGTCAATCTTGAATTCGAAGACCCATCGACATCCTATGGTATGCATGCCATCTTGGAATTCTTCGTCCATGTACACGCTCATCGTCTTGAGCATATGAAGTTCTTTTTCGATGACCTTTCGCCATTGATCGGCGTCGGGACGCTGCATGGCTTCAAGGTAGTTTGCGGGTGGTATTTTGAGGTCGTAATTGGGGGACAAGGGATTCCTTTTGTGATCGCTTCTGACTGAGAGCAAAGTGGCCTCAAAAAATGCCTCCTTGTCTCGTGAAAGGTAATCTTCGACATCTAGGGAGATTAGAGATGTGTCGTCGTTTTGGGAAGAGGAGGAGGATTCTAGCATTCCGACAGAGCATAAGGAGATGAATGGATTTTCATCGTCACCCCCTTGCTCATTGGAATGCTGTATGGTTGACGATCGTTCGGCACTTGTCGCTCTGCGTGAGGCAATGATGCTCTCACTTTTCGCTTTCTCGGCTTCACGGAGTTGGTTGTACAGGACACCTCTCGACGACGGATGACGTTCACGAGAAGAAGAGCGTGGGGGAGGCAGGATGCGATGGGCAACAGGAGTGTGTGGAGCAGGAGGTGGTTCTGTAGGAGAAGGGGTGGAGGGAACAACTTGAATATCTACGGAGGGTGCAGAAGAAGAAGAAGAAACAGAAGGTTCAAGAAGTTGGGGTGAATCTAAATCGGATGGCGTAACTACAACATTAGGGACGCTTTGAAGGGAAGAAGAAGGAACAGAAGAAGTGGGAGCAGGCAAAGACGAGGAAAAAACATCGGGCAGAAAAGGCAGAGAAGAGTAATCTATTGGAAGAGTATGGTAATTACCAGAAACAAGAGAAGGTGTATTTTCGTCAAACATAGCATTCGAGGAGTCAAAAAAGTGCCCGGATTCAAGGTGTCGAAAACGATAACCTTTGCCACCGGGCGGGTATCCCATGAATCTGCATTGCACAGATTTGGCGCCGAGCTTTGATTGCTACTCTTCCGGGACGTGCACAAATGCTCGGCAGCCCCATACGCAAAGATGGGAAAGATTGGGTGGACGATGATACATGTTCTCGAACGGCGTAATGCCATCTTCGTCGGTGGTCGTGATGTTAAGCAGATAAGATGCAGTGAGGGCAGCCTCACCCCAGTAGGTCATAGGAAGCTGAACGGTAGTCATCATAGCGAGCATTCGGCCCTGAATAGTTCGCATGAACCGTTCAATCTCCCCATTCATCCAATGTTCACGGGCAGGCGTCACCTCTTGCTCGATTCCAACTTCGAGCAAGTAGGCGGAGAAGGCACCTTTCCATTCCGATCCTCCATCGCAGCGGAATCGCTTGATCTTGAAGCCAGTACGTGTTTCCCAGCGAGCCTTGACGATTTTGAAGGCTTCTAACATCGTATCGGCACTCTTATCAGCGGTGAGTTGGATATTGTTGACCTTCATCCCTGAGCATCGAAAGGCGACAAAATATTCCTTATGATGAGGAGTTTGTACAGGAAATGGCCCGCAGGTGTCGGCGACAATAAGTTCGAGAGGCTGATAGGCGCGCTGGCCAAGCGAACTTGGCGGATGAGGGGTTGCGGCGTGCTTGGCAATAATACAAGCTTCGCATTTGACGTTATCATCTTTTGCCTCCGTTTTCAGTACCCTTTTGACCAACATTCGCGTAGCCTGTTCGCCCGGATGTCCCAGACGGAGGTGATAAAGTTGCAACGTTTCGGGAACTTTGACAAACATTACACGTTCAGGAGAGGTTTCGTTGGTGTTGGGCACAAAAACAGTTTTGTCCATTGCGAATAGGCCATGGATTAAGGAGGCGGAAGCAAATGTAACACCCTGTTTGGAAAGATGTATACCTCGTCCCGGATCAAAGTTACAACCGATTCCTGCAATAAAAAGTCTGCTAACGGAGAGAAGATTGACAGCTGCACTCGGGGCATGTAAACAGTTATTGAGTTTGACTTTTATTGATCTTCCCTGGTAAGTGACGTTGAGTATGCAAGTCCCGCCACCTTGAGTACGAAGAGTTCCGAGATTAGCGGTCGTGACATTTCTGGCTTCCCCTTCCGAGTAAGTGTGAAAGGATGATCGAGACTTTATGATATGAGATGTGGCTCCTGAGTCGAGCAGGATAGAGGTCGACAGGAAGGATCGTGTGTTGACGGATGCGGCTAGCGCTTCGGGTCCTGCATGCTCCAATTCTTCAATCAGTGCACAAGAGATTTCCCCAGTGTCGAGAGCACTGGAGTCGACTGCCAGCGAGGCCATCTCCGCTTTCTTAGCCGCTGCCGCTGCCCGATAGGCGGGACCTTGACCCTCCATACCGCCTCCTTTCGCCCAACAATGCTCCTTGTCGTGAGAGCGATTTTTACAGTTTGTACACCTAACTCCATTCGGGTTGTTGGCGTGTTTCGCTATGGGCCTATTGTCGTTGGAGAAGTTCGAATACTCGGATCCGGGAGGATTGCGTTTTGAACCAGCTTCAGCTTCTAAACGTTGACATTCAATTGTCAGTCGCGAAGTGATTCTTTCAAGTGCGGTATTTGGGGCGGATGGCGCTCTTCCTTCGTCTATTGCGGTCTTGTCTCTGTCGAGAGTGTCTTGATACAACTGTATCATGAGTTGTTTGAAGTTTGGCCAAACTCCTGAAGAAGGTAAGCCGCGGATGATATGATGAATGACATCGCCCTCCGGATAGTCGACGCCCATATCCTTGAGGCGCTCCCTGCCGGTACGAAATTCCCCAAGATATTTTTCGATTTCTGTGTAGTCCTTGAGTTTGATGGAAGCTAGTTTTTCTTTGATAGCGAACTGAGCGTTTATGTCGACGCGCGCGTATCGAGTCATGAGTTGGCTCCAGACCATGCGTGCGGTGGTGTCTTCTCCTGCATTCAAGTTGGATTTGACGAGGGCGGATACCTTCCTAGTGATCAACGTTTTCGCGCTATCATCATCGCTCCACCATTTCCGGTAAGCTGCTATGACATCGTCTGACGCGTCCTCCGCAGGTTCTGTAGGCTTGAGCGATATCGGATACCTTGCGGTTCTACTCGCTGAGCCCTCGATATGTCCGTATACGCCGCAGTCTTTCAAGATGTTGCGCATGTCGTCTCGCCACGCTATGAAATTTGAAGTCCCTTCAAGGTTAAGAATATGATCCACTTTCGCGTTTGCCGGTGTAATCTTGTTATTCATCGTGATGTTATTGATTGTGGTATGAGCATTGCTGGGAACATCCCCTGGCGTTGCCGACATTTTGATTTAATATTTATAGAGCGAGGATTGTGAATAAATGCTGAAGAGGTTGTCTCTTGAAAACTGTGTGAGCCTTGTAACTAAGTCTTCGTTTGTTCTCGTCCGATTCAGGCGCTCTCGGGGCCCATAACCTGAAGGAATCTGAACACGAAATAAGTCTCAGCAAATGGGAACAAAGGCTGATATATTGACCTGAACACGAAATAAGTCTGTACAACTATGTCGGATGTTTTCTACAACTAGAGCAACAGGAAATGTACCTCAGCAAATGGGAACAAAGGCTGAGGTACCAAAACACGAAGGAGCGACTATAAGTGAGAGTTTCGTAGCTACAGAAGTTGATCATGGTTGAAAGAAGGTGATGCGTTGTATAGAATAGGAAGGAGACTTTCTCAGTCTGGATAACAAACAGGGGTCATCGGCTCGAGTGAGCCGATGCCCAATGAAGAAAGTCTGAGCATAAGAAAGGAAAGAAAATGAAAGAAATGAAAGGCTTATTCCAACAGTTGTGAATGATATTTTGACTTATTCTCATAGATTTCTATGTAATACATATCTCACCATGCTTTTTTAATACTATTTTCCCATTTCCGACTCTACCAATGCACAGATGCGCTCAAGAATGCACTGATTGATGCCTTTCCCACGGTTGATGGGGTTTTCACACAATGCTAGAGATGTCTGAAATGGCGCACAAGCTGCACTGCTAATGGGGACACCACAAAGCCACTGGAAATGGGCTAATATTACATAGAAAGTACTATAGAAATTGTTATATTGTCCTAATAAATAGAATAGCGGTAGAACTATAGGAGCTTGAACTCGTTTTAGTGTGCCGAGGTGCCATTTTAGATCATTTTACATGATCTCGGCATAACGGCTGGTCACTTTAGGCTAGAAATAGTGCAATTGAACAATGTTTTCCGCGCATCGAAAGATTTGTTTGCGGCACAAAATGTATCTACGCGCATAGTGTTTATGCATTAAATATGTTTGAGGGCAGTAGAAATTTATGTGCGCTAGCAAAATATGTCCAAAATATGTTTCTGCGCAGTCAAATATATTTACGGCTAAGCTAGAAAACAATCTGCGCACTCAAAAAATGTTTCCGCGCTCCAACTTTTTTTTTACAAATTCACGCAGTAAGAAAAATACCTAAATAAGTTTACGGGGAATATTTCCCCACTTGGGCAGCCATAGAGAAGGGACGGCATGAAAAGATAGACTTAAGACACCGTAGACAAAAAGATTGTAGCAAATGCTCATCCTCTATTTTATTATGAATTTTTAAATCGGGGCTGAATTACGCGCTGAAAGGCCTTTTTTTTTTTTTTTTTTTTTGTTTTATGTTATAGCCTCCGAGGGGTGGGCCCCTCCTTTGGCTTTTTACTACCTATGTACCTACTACGCCCCTGTGGCGTGTTTGCCTTCATTGATTCGTCTTTGTACCTCGGAGCTGAAAGGCCTTACCCATTGAGAAGTTTTCTAGGCCACCCTCTCTAGTCTGCGACATTGGCAATACAAGGTGCACATATCAGCCCACGAACCGCGTTCGAACTCTTATTCAGTTGCTGGTATTCAACATTATCTGGTGCCTACATGCAACGCCGCCACAGGGGGCGCTACATGAAGCAAAGACATCGACTTAATGATACTCATTTATATTTCATTTATTTATATTTGGGCGCCATGAGTATGTCATGATGAAATTGTACGATGGCACTACCAGATTGACCAAGAAAACTTTGATCAACACTAAGCGCTAATCAGTGACAGCTAGTCATTATCGAAATTCTAACGCACAGTTATATGTCTAAGCCGGTTTAGCGAAGGAACACGGTGTCGACTTTGGCTGAGGCAACTTCGCGTAAAAAGGCTGTATCCATCTTCTCTGAGTCCACTTCGCGTAAAAAGGCGGTATCAGCTCGATCGACTTCAAGCTCCCGCAAGAAGATGGTGTTCGCTTGACCGACTGCATTTCGCCAAAATGGTGATGACTGATTAAAATTCGTCATCATGTTTATTGGACGAAACACCAACCAGGAGACGTCAACGCAGAGATGATAAATACTCCGAGAACAAGAAATATCTTCATCATGTTGTATGGCAAGTAGAGTTGTGAGTGAAGCTGGGTGAGCAATTGATAGTTTCTTAATTCCACTCTCAAGAAATATCCTTCTTATATGTGGAGAAAATGAACGTAGGAAGTTCTTCGACAATATCAAGGGTAGTAAATACGGCCGCCTGATATATTCATATTAACAAAAACGGAAAGTATGTGTTTAGTGAAACAACTCCTGTGTCTATGAAACTTGGATCGTTTGATGTACAAGGATCTGAGCAGATGCATCGACTCACTCAAGATCTCGGTAGCAAACCCAAGTTCGCCTGGAATGATAATCCGGAATAGCTGAGGTAGAGGCACGCGGGATTAGTGGTGATTAACTTGGTAGCATTTTGGGTATTCTTATTTGCCATGCCATGTGCAGAGTAAATTTTATAAATTTTGATTCTTTTGCTTTCGTAGATACTCCCCATGGAAATAATGTATCATTATCATGCCAGGGCGATTTACCTGAATAGAAACGAATATAGCGGGTAGATGATGCTTAAAATATGGATACATATTGGTACTAATAAAACACTCAATGTAGTTTAATTTTTCTGTTTCACCCACGACGATATTCGTCTGCTAACGGCATTAAGGGGCATCAATCCCGCTATGAAAGTGTTCAAGCATAATTACGAGCAGGACAATAAACTTTGCATACTCTTAGGAGGTCAGTTATACACAGTTCTTTAGGCTTAGCTGTTTTGCGTCTTTTGATGCGACTTTGACTTTGACGTGTGTAACCAACTAAGCGCGATGGTCAAATCAACCATGGCGCTTGGCGCTTTCATGGGCGCCTAAAAATAGTAATGACCAAAAATAACTTTCGTCTAGTTGGCCTTCATAATTACATACGGACCATATCTCAGGTTCGACTGAAATCGGAAGTACCTTAAGGCACAGAGAAATGTGAAAGTTGTCCAGGTACATAAGTCAACTTAGTCATGCATTCAACGATCGGTGGTCGCCTCGGGGCATCCGAATGTACGTACTTTGCCAAGGGCTTCGCGTGCAGTGTCACCCGTCTCGCCTGCTACGCGGTATGATGGTCCCACAGCCACCGATGTTGAGGGGATCATCCTCAAAAGGGGTTTGCAATCAAATAGGGATGGTAAACTTTAGAAATTAATATATCTTCACGACAAGCAGAATCGTCGTCATTGGAAATCAATTTTATACCATAACTAGAAGTACATATTTACTCCGATTGTTTCATGCTTTTTGAATACAGTATCATGGGATTTTATTTTATTTTAGTTTTTTTTTACATTTGCCTAGGAGGGAACATGCTAATTATTATCTTCCCTTCCAATTTGCGACATAAGACAGAAGAGTCAGCGAAAAGGACGGACCCGCATTATTGACATATATCGATACCTGATCTAATATGTCAATTGCCCCAGACGCTAGCAGCGGAAAAGGGGGCCCGATATACCAAAATGCTCGGAAGCTGCCCTGAGTCAACTAAGTAAGATGCAGGATCTGAAAACGAGCAGACGGAAAGTTATAAAAGCAGGGTTTCAAATGTTGCACAGCTCTATAACTCCTACTGCAACGGTTAGCATCTCAGAAATGTTCAGCGCCAAACTCTACATCGTTGTTGCTCTTATTGTATCTGTTACGGCCTTACCAGTCGCACAAATCGAATCAGGTATGATTATTCGTTTATACTCGCCGTTTCTGTCTCTAACCCGCTACCAGTTGAAACTGAAGTTGGTCGAGCCGATACTGCGTGGCTCCGAGAAGTTGAAGCTATTCGTGCCGATACCGCTTGGCTGCGTGAGGTTGAAGTCGCTCGTGCCGATACTGCGTGGTTGCGACGCTCTACACAGCAAGATACTCAATGAAGTGAGATATCATCATGGTTGTATATGACCCAGCTGACTTTTTCTGTCAAGGAAAAACTGCCCTCCCAGCACACTTCCGGCTGATGTTCATCCTTAATACTTCATAATTCCAGCGTGATAGTAAGCCAAGGGGCTAGTGTACAATACGACCAGTTTATATTTAGAATCGACACCACTTAGTGCAGAAGATTCAATTTCATCCGTTTATTCAGCAATTTTACATGCTCACCTGAGACCTTTGGCTTATGCGCAACGGGCGCGTGTCCTATAATAGCCGCGGGGAAGTTTACTAAATGGTCTGGGCATACCACGGATCAATAATTCTAAGGGATTAGAAGTCTAGGAATGCCTCCAAGCAAATGCCGACTCTTTATGTGACGAAAGTGCTAGTCAATGGCTGATCGGCATATGGAGGTCACCAGGTTGCATGGACTCTCTACTTAAAGTCCGGGTTCTGCAATTGCAGTCGTTTAGATGACCGCGTTTATTTTTTCCCTCTTCGTCTCCCTTTCAACAGATCAAGGAAGAAAAGATCACATTTTATTAAAGGATAATTACTCTTGATCCGGCTATAGTGGACCGTATTGGATCCTTGGGACATGCATCCTTGCTGTGAGTTCACTTGGAAAAGATAAGCGCTCAATGTCCGATACCTACTTGCTCCCGAGAAGAGCTGCGTGTTTCATGTTCCTTCACTAAAAAGAAACTGCGGAAAGCCACACAACGCCCATACAATGGACACATTTGCAGATCAGCCATGTTCTTCATATGCTCAGAAGATCCTATCGGCGACATCGATGGCCTTGTATTATCAGGGCTGTACTTGAAAAATTCGCTGTTTGGCCCTAAAAAGATAGGTGAAGCTCGATCGATCTATGGAATCATCTCGCGCCGGTAAGAATTAGGGCGGCGGGGTCTTGTGATGACGTTCTGTTTTGTCGACTTTCGTAATGGCAAACTGCATGGCAAAATAGAAATGGATTGGGAATGACATAACAGAACGCCCAGAGTGTTCAGGTACTCAACAGTGCCTGACGATGCAGATGTAGATAACTTCATCTAAGTAGTCTGATATTGATTCAAATAAACGCCTTTGAATGTCGTAATACAGTCAGGGGAACGAAAGCAGTACGGGGACAAACAATAGAGCTCACCCCAAGTCGCATTTTGATTTGTCCAGACATCGACCTCACAGCCGGGAAATCCTTTTGCACAAGAGACCTGATATGCGATGAACGAACCTGATCTACAGAAAAACGGTTCCATGCTGACTTCTCCTCCGATTTTGGCGTCCAGACTTCCCAGGCTCCGGATACAGTTTGGGCGTGTCGACCAGCTTAGTGTGCTTTCTTTCAAGGGACGGCTGGCGGCGAGCTCGCATATGTCAAGCCTCACAGTGTCCCCCGTCACAGGCAAGGAAAAGGGGTGGGGCAGAATGTCCTCGCGGTTCGGAAGGCGAACTGCAAGCGAACACTGTTCCATACCGTAATCTAGGACGTGAAATTGAAGTATCGTATGGATCTATGAGCAATACATGAGGCAATGATCATGGACGATACAAAGAGAAGATCATACAGTGCTGGTAACTTTGAAGTTGCGATCAGGCGGCGAAAGAAGTCCAAAGTCACTGAGCCATCGGTGGAGATCGACGGGAAATATTTTCTGCGGTTCATCTTGGCTAATCTGGGTAGCTAGACGAGGTTCATTGACAATCCGATCGTACTGTGAAGGTTTTATTTTGTGGAGGTTGTAAAGTTGGTCCAGTCCGACATATGGATTCTTGAACGGCAAACTGTCCACTGCGCCTATCCGACTAGTTTCTTTGAGAATCATGATAATATAGACAAATGCCATGATGTCAAAAATGAAAAAAATGGCCAACCCGATAGTGATTGCTGTGGTGACTGTGGTCGGGGTAGTGTGCCACTTCTGGGCTGTTTTGGAGCCTGAGAACCAATTAAATAAATTCGTTAAGCTGAACGTAGGTTACTCGCCTCGATAGCCATTATATTCATCTTCATGGATTTCCAGCAGAGTCATCGACTCGAGCTCGTCCGACCTCTCTGACATCGCGAGTGTGAAGGAGGTAGGGTCTAAAGGATTGAAAGCAAAATTGTGTTCAATTTAACGATAAAGCTATTCTCTCAAAGTCCTTTCAGCGACGGCATCGCATTAGGCATCGACAACCCCAGACAGTCATCTAAAGACACTCATGATCGAGCAAAAGGTGAAGCCACCAAATTTGACCATAAGCTCATTACGACGAAACGGACAAAAGACATCCCCCGAATAAATCAATTGACACAGGGGTGACAGTTCTGAGTTAAGGGGGATCATCGGTAGATTCCGAAGTCCGGGCCGCCAGGGAACGACTGCCCCCCACATACCTAGCGCGCCGACAAGCAAGCAACAAGCATTAGGAGTCTAACTCGAAGCATACAGCTGACTCAACGGTGATCTCAGAGCCAGAAAGTCCATGGAGGCGGAATAATCGACAGGGGAAAGCCTTAGAACTTGAACGAAAGAAACAGAATTCCCACTGAAAATTACCGTTGAAAGGTGTTTCCTGGATTGTAGTACCGAGGTATTCCTGGTGAAAGAGATAGAAAACATCTGGACATTTATGATGTCAAAGAGGTATCGAGCGAGAATAGATGAACTGGCCAATCGCCCCATGGAGAAGGCATAATCTTCCTCCCTCGATGAGTGAAGCCTAGAGCAAGGTAAACAGGAACCTACAAGGGGAAACAGGTAAGGCATAAACTTCAGCACGTATGACGTTCACGTACGTTATTGTCGTTGGTTGTAGAACAAGCCAGCGTATCCCCAGATACAGAGGCCTAAAATGAGGGTTTGTTTTAACATATGCGACAACAACCTCATTTGGGCTTTATCGTACCTTTTCGCGAACAAGGTTGATCAGTGCCCTTGTGATTCCCATTTTTTGATAATTTCGGTCAACCATTGCCATGTGAAGCCACCAGGAGTCAAGTTTTCCCTGAGGATATACACTTAGTCCATGCTCATTTACAATTAAGGCGATGTCCTGCGTAAAACCTACAGTAGGCCCAAGTATACTGTTCACAAATCCCGGGAAGTGCGCAAGAAACTGATATGCAAGGCGTCAATTGCAGGGTTGCGATAGTTTCGATCAGACATCTCGTACCGTTGTTCGGAAGTACTCCTTGCCCTGATCTGGAAGGCGAGCCATGAACTCGTTAAAGCCAAGTTGTCTTTCTTCTTCGCTGATCGACCTGATCAGCTTCACACTTATATTATTGACTTGCTGGAGTAACTCACGTGCTGAAAATTTCTCGACCCGGAGGCATCCATAGAGTGTATCCAATCAACTTTCCATCTTTATTGGTAGCGGTATAATATTCTCCTGCCAGAATACCGGCCCTTAGCATAGCCAATGCTTGCAGCTTCATCAACGACTTGTCGCCTCCCGACAGACTAATCGCTCCTTGATCTTCAGATAGTTGTTCAGAAACTATTACGGAGCTGCAATCAATCAGCTTACTGTCTTGCATGAGGTCGTAGAACAGATCAGCCGAAGCATTGATTTCCTCCTCTGAGGATCGAATAGAATCAGATCGAATCACACCGTGAAGAAATGAGGTTTTCCTACCAGTTGGGTTCTGTACGCGCTGAACCGTGAATGCTGGCATGATGTGGTCAGTGGCTGAGGTAACTGCACCTAAGCGAAAAGGCCAATACGAGGAAATCAAGGGATGCGCCCAAAATGAGATCCAGAGATTGCGAAACATGTTGAGATCATGCGGCATGGTCATGAACATCCTTTGCAGGGTAGTCGGACTATATATGAGGGGCTCGTGAAACCTGGGTACACATGGCTTTGTTGAATAACACCAACTAATGGCCGCCTGGGAATGTGATGATTGGAAGCACGTTCAAGTCGGAGCCGCCAAATAGCAGAAAAAAATGTCGCATATTGATCACAAACAGTGCTTACAGCAATGCTGAAGACTGGGCGTCCAGCAAAACATCCTCGATGATATCGTTACTGACGAACATTACTTAGAGAAACATCTTCGCCAAGAAAGATTCAAGTGCCTCACCTGGAGCAAAGGCCAAGAAACTTAACTGGTTTCCCCATATGATGCCTTGATCATCTTAGCTTTGATGTGCAAAATTAACCAGCAACTCCACGCTGTTCTGTCATTTCGGCGATTACAAGGATTTCCAGTACTTGTGCGGATAGGTGCAAACGTAGAGGCAGTGGCCATCACCTGTAATTACGAAAAGTGAGCTGCATGCTATACAACATGTGTGTGAAAAGGTGAAATTTTGCGCCCACTCACCACAGGTTACACAAATCAGTGCAACAAAATGATTCGGCATCAACAAAAACCCGTTTGGACGGTGATAGAAAGAGGTACTAATGGCCTTGCACATCTCGCTGCTCATTACGGTTCAAAGAACACATTAAGCCATTGCCTTTTGTGTGGTACATATGGCAATAATGCAGTGAAGAGGATGGAAGGAATGCAATTGATATTGGATCAACGTCGACCACCGATCAACCAAGAATGTCAATTTTCTGTTAAAGCTCCGAGTCAAATATAAGCGCTCCGTTTAAATGTCAATCACGCCTTGAAGTTTTCGGATTGCAAAACATCCAGGCCGACAGTTCCTATGGGATTCCTGCCCTGATTTCTTCTGCACATAATCGGATTTTTATCACATTACTTTCTGTAAAATACGGGGCTCTAACGTGACACACAACACTCAGAATTGCAATTCCTTGTTCGCTAGTGAACGCGCCATCATTCGTGCTAGCAAAATGATCTAGAGAAGCAACTAAGCCAATTAAGCTTTAATCTACTCACATCATACACAGAGTACTATATAGCCACAGTCTCAAACCTATGTTTTCAGTAATGATCCAAGACATTCCTGCCGCAGGTTAGAACGGCATAAATGGTTTGGTGGCAGGCTTATTGAGTCTAAGTTATTGATGACTTGTTTATTAACACAGGTCTTCACATAATATTGACACATGCCATTGTTTCGTCCCCCTTGTCCCCAAAGCTCACTTTAATACCCCACACTTCAACGAGCTGGTCTCGCACTCGCGCTGCATGCCATGTCCACAGGAACAGCACTTTTCGAGCATTCCTACTACATAGGAAGCTACATAGGAGGGATCATGTACGGTGGGTCACACTTTTACTCGAAAGTTGATACTCAACCCAGACTTCCTTACAGGGTTTGAGTTAAGCGTGTACTTCATGATTCTGGAATCGCTGTTCCGCAGAGGGAATGAGAGTTCCATGCATAGTAAACGGTTCTGCGCGGTATATAGCACAATCATGGTTCTGCTGACAACGATTGACGTCGCCTGTAATGCCGTTTGGGGAGAAGAGATGTGGATCACGTATCGGGAAAGACCTGGAGGAGTTGCTCAGTATATCAAGACAGAGGTCTCTGTCGGATACGAGACCCTGGGGTCAGTATCGGTCGTCGGCTCTGTGTTCATGGGCGATGCACTTCTGGTGGGACTTCATTTTCACACCAGGGGATAATCGATATCCATTGTTTTCGCAGATATATCGCCTCTTTCTCGTTTATGGAAGGAGCTTTGTGGTTATTTTGCTTCCTGCGTTGGCATACATGGTCGGATTTGGTGAGTGTTTCCTTCGCCTAGCTTGCAACCGTGTGCTCATAAACGTTGTCTGAAGCATTAGCGATCCAGCAACTTGTCCTAGCAGGGAAGCCTAATGGCGACTTCTTCGGCAAGGATAGTGTCAGGCTGGCGGTGGCATACTATTCCATTACTATATGCCTCAACATCGTGGTGACTGTCTTCATCTGTGTTCGCTTATTCCGCCTGTCTAGGCGTTTCTCAAAAACACTCGGGAAAGAGAACGGGCAAATCTACGGGGGTGCAGCGGCCATCCTTATCGAGTCCGCCGCTCCCTACAGTCTTCTGGGAATCATGTATCTCATACCCTTTTCCCTGGAATATGGAACGGGTATTCTATTTGGCCAACTATGGTCGAAGATGAGCGTACGTCCAGTGTTGCTGCTATCAACCCTTCCTCATCACTGACTTACTTTCACCAGGGCATCGCACCCCTTCTGATCATATTACGGGTTGTAAATGGCAGGGCATGGAGTGAGGATGGTACACAAATCCGGACACCTCTCACCTTTCTCCCGCCCGACGTCACAACCATCCCATCACCACTTCATTCTGTGGCTTTCTTGGGCCAAAACCGATCCTCTCTAGAACACTCGTCATCTAAGCATTTCGCACCTTGACCAATGTAAAGTACATCTAATCTCCATTCACTTGCGCAGCCGCTGTCCCAAAAAATTCCCGACCGTATCCACCAGGGTGATAATAATATTATACACAATTTTTTTGTATTAATGTGTATATTTGTAAAATCGTTATGTAGAAATATTGTATGTGCCTGATACTACTGTGCTCTTTGACGTGTTGATAATGCTCTTGCTCCCGAATCCGCTCCCCGGTTTTGGATGTGGGAGGGAGCAATACCGGCGCTGTGTGGCCCAGTGCTGTCCTAGATTCTGGGGTGCCGCTCATTTTGACGACAAGCACCATCGCCAATGCGATTTACGGTGCGATTGGAGTGAGTCCAGGCAGTGATGGGATGTTTAAGTTTTTTTTTTTCTTTTTTTCTTCCTTCTTCCACAGATTTCTTTCTAGACCATGTACGTGTGACGAAAGGGACTCCCGTGACTTGGGAAAGTGACGGAGAGGGTAGTTTCGGCACAGTAGAGGAACTCAATAGACGGGTTTAATGTATATGAATTCACTAAAGGATGTATCTACGACTAGAGAGTCACGATTATTGCCGCTTTCATTCGCCGGTTGAGGGTATGACTGGGAAGATGACGTATATTACTGGGGAGTATTATTCTGTCAATGTTCATATTTTGATTTTTGATTTTTCCGCTTTTGTTTCTTTAACTGACGATGTTATTTGGATGTTATTTGATATCTAGCTGCAAGCTATTCGAACTACTCTAGATGTATACGGCGAAAATGCACGGATCGTGCCCATTGATAGCCCATATTTTGGCCGCGTCATGGCGTTTGTGTTGGCGCATAATGATTGGCACTATCAAGACGAGGGCGGAAGAGGGAGAGTACGTGCAGCGTGGGCATAAGTTCGGGTATTCGCATTTGGTAAGTTGATTTCTTTCATCTTCTTATCTAATAACCTGTCTAACGAGTATTATATTACAGGTGAGTCTACTATTGTGATAGATACTCTTTGAAAAAGTCCATGTAAAATAGCATGAAGATCTTATTAACAGTCGAGCAGCTTTAAAAACACTGGTTAGAGTTGAGATGGGGCCCGGGATTGGGCGGGGTCGACCGTCTCTGGTTAGCTGGCCTGCGGATCCTTGAATGCTTTTTTTTGGCGGAATCTCAACTTTTTGCCAGGCATATATCATATATATATTCAGAGAATGAAGAAATTCAAGTTGGTTCTTTTGTAGGTAGTATGCCTTGTTCTTTCAATTGCGTTAAGAATATTGAGCTTCGAACTTCACATGCGATGCTGAAGTATAAACGGTACTGCTTTACAACTCAGGACTGCGGCTGTAGGTAGTTGATACGATACTCAATGCATAATACAGGTAAAGCAGCTGTCGCGAATGCTCATCAGAAAGTAGGAGGCTTCCTCAATGCTCCGACAACTGCTCTTCGCAGAAGCTGACCAAGACTCACTCTTCTAGAATTTTTATCATCTGTCATTCTGCTCCGTGTACGGCTGTCGAATTTCAACAAGCATTCCTGCTATGTAACGGACAGACGGAGAAACTCAGTTACTTCTTCAGCGGAATATTAATATCCAGCTGGTTATTCTGTCAGTGGTCACCTGTGTTGATTCAAATGAAGAATCAAGGTTCGTTTCTTCCAAATTTTACTTCTGTTTTTGGTATGATCTCATTATATTATTAACTTAGGACAGTTGGTTGCCGAGTTCTGGTCTGTTCAGGTTCAATCAAAGCTTCAAGCTTCAAGTGTCCCTTATTGAAAGCACATTGGAGTTCGATGCTATTAAAACATCTTTCCAATCATAAAGGCTCTGAAGAAGTGAACGCTGTTAAGAAAGCCGTTGACTTAGTTCATCGATCTTGAGTGTCCTCGTGTGGCCTCGTGAGCCGGTACATCAGGGATTCCGAGTCAGTGATAATCATATCATCCACCTAAGTACTGCTGATTCACAGGCCAATCGATCAGCAATCGATAACGAAAATTATAAAGGGACATATAAATTATGTATTTGAAAGATGCCTTCTCTGTCCTACCCATTGGTCTTCTCGCTAACCATGTCGGAATCATCGAATTCACGCAGTCTAACCATTCAAATGCATACTTTAATTGATAGCGTGGTGCTTGATGTCGAAGGCACGAAGACTGGGGCTGATCTTTTGGATATGTATGCCTCCGAGATGGGACAGAAAGTTGGCGTAGAAAAAGACGTTATTCTCAAGACTTGCATCAGTGTTACACCTTTCTACCCAGCTCGACCTTCGCCGGCACCAGGTGGGATCAAAATTGTGACCGTCACATAGAAGCTGACTTATTAACCAGTCACGACTTCAAGTTCTGTCGGAATGCCAGCTCCAACGAATGCTTCCCTCAGCACCATTTTTGCAGGCGAGACGGGACTTTGCATGGTCAACGTCACTTCCGCTCACCACATATTTCGCTTGCTTAAGAACTACGAGCAAAAAGTCGCAACCAATAATCAACTGACCGAGGAGAATACCATGCTGCAAGAAAAAGTCACTCAGTTGCAACATCAACTTGCCTTGGCCGAGTTACTTCAGGAAGAAGGTATCTCCTTCATTCCACTCTGGTTGTGAGTTATTAATGATTTTTCGAATTGTTTATCCATCCCAGATACAAAGCCAAAGAAACCGCAGCGGAAGAAAGGCAAATCACAGAAGAGTGGCGCAGCCTCCGTTGGTGGCTCGTCGACTCCTTCTGATCCTTTGGTATTGATCCCATTCAATCGTCTTTCCTCTTGACTTGCCTCTGACGGTTTAATTCACAGGCACTCTTGACTGAAACGGTGGCGAACTTACAGAAGGCGATGACCGAGGAGCGTGAAGCGATGACTGAGGAGCACGAAGCCAGGCAGAAAGTCGAGGCGACGTTGGCGAACTTACAGAAGGCGATGACCGAGGAGCGTGAAGCGATGACTGAGGAGCGTGAAAAGGTGGCGAACTTACAGAAGGCGATGACCGAGGAGCGCGAAGCCAGGCAGAAAGTCGAGGCGACGTTGGCGAACTTACAGAAGGCGATGACCGAGGAGCGTGAAGCGATGACTGAGGAGCGTGAAAAGGTGGCGAACTTACAGAAGGCGATGACCGAGGAGCGCGAAGCCAGGCAGAAAGTCGAGGCGACGTTGGCGTCTGAGAGAGACGAGCATCTTTGGCAGTTAAGCGATGTTACGGGACGTACGGGCGAACTCGAGCAGTGGGCCGTTACTGCGGTGCGTATGACTATAGCTGCTTTCTTTTGACCGTTACTTATTCTTTACGATTATTGCAGGACCCTGAAATACTTGATCGCATACGACTCCGTACTCTTGTTGATGAAGGTCAAGCAAAACTAGCCAGATTTGCAGGGCTTGTTTCTGAGAAAGAGACTACTTCGTACGCGTCAATGACATGGCGGCTGAAATTGAAAGGTGAAGATGGGGAACCAGCAGCTGATGATGCCCGCTTGCTTACTGCACGCTCACTCCTGACTGGCAGAGGGGGTATAATTCCACAGGCAATCCAGGTACTCGTGGATAATAAGGATGCGATGCGCCTGCTGACGGAGACGAACTCATCTATCCGCAACTGGGGTAACCATTTTGCTCACCACCTTGCCAGTAAATCCCTTCTCAGAGATATTGTTGGGCGAACCGTCAAGCCTGCCGAGGACAAAAAAGGTATGCTCGGCATTCTTGAGTTTGTTTCAGGCTCGTCTATGTAGAGGCTTCTTAATAGTTATTTACTTACATTGTTTGTGTATGGGATTCAGAAGCAACTAAGCCAATTAAGCATTAATCTACTCACATCATACACAGAGTACTATATAGCCACAGTCTCAAACTTATGTTTTCAGATCCAAGACATCCTGCCGCAGGTTAGAACGGCATAAATGGTTTGGTGGCAGGCTTATTGAGTCTAAGTTATTGATGACTTGTTTATTAACACAGGTCTTCACATAATATTGACACATGCCATTGTTTCGTCCCCCTTGTCCCCAAAGCTCACTTTAATACCCCACACTTCAACGAGCTGGTCTCGCACTCGCGCTGCATGCCATGTCCACAGGAACTACACTTTTCGAGCATTCCTACTACATAGGAAGCTACATAGGAGGGATCATGTACGGTGGGTCACACTTTTACTCGAAAGTTGATACTCAACCTAGACTTCCTTACAGGGTTTGAGTTAAGCGTGTACTTCATGATTCTGGAATCGCTGTTCCGCAGAGGGAATGAGAGTTCCATGCATAGCAAACGGTTCCGCGCGGTATATAGCACAATCATGGTTCTGCTGACAACGATTGACGTCGCCTGCAATGCCGTTTGGGGAGAAGAGATGTGGATCACATATCGGGAAAGACCTGGAGGAGTTGCTCAGTATATCAAGACAGAGGTCTCTGTCGGATACGAGACCCTGGGGTCAGTATCGGTCGTCGGCTCTGTGTTCATGGGCGATGCACTTCTGGTGGGACTTCATTTTCACACCAGGGGATAATCGATATCCATTGTTTTCGCAGATATATCGCCTCTTTCTCGTTTATGGAAGGAGCTTTGTGGTTATTTTGCTTCCTGCGTTGGCATACATGGTCGGATTTGGTGAGTGTTTCCTTCGCCTAGCTTGCAACCGTGTGCTCATAAACGTTGTCTGAAGCATTAGCGATCCAGCAACTTGTCCTAGCAGGGAAGCCTAATGGCGACTTCTTCGGCAAGGATAGTGTCAGGCTGGCGGTGGCATACTATTCCATTACTATATGCCTCAACATCGTGGTGACTGTCTTCATCTGTGTTCGCTTATTCCGCCTGTCTAGGCGTTTCTCAAAAACACTCGGGAAAGAGAACGGGCAAATCTACGGGGGTGCAGCGGCCATCCTTATCGAGTCCGCCGCTCCCTACAGTCTGCTGGGAATCATGTATCTCATACCCTTTTCCCTGGAATATGGAACGGGTATTCTATTTGGCCAACTATGGTCGAAGATGAGCGTACGTCCAGTGTTGCTGCTATCAACCCTTCCTCATCACTGACTTACTTTCACCAGGGCATCGCACCCCTTCTGATCATATTACGGGTTGTAAATGGCAGGGCATGGAGTGAGGATGGTACACAAATCCGGACACCTCTCACCTTTCTCCCGCCCGACGTCACAACCATCCCATCACCACTTCATTCTGTGGCTTTCTTGGGCCAAAACCGATCCTCTCAAACAATTCTAGAACACTCGTCATCTAAGCATTTCGCACCTTGACCAATGTGAAGTACATCTAATCTCCATTCACTTGCGCAGCCGCTGTCCCAAAAAATTCCCGACCGTATCCACCAGGGTGATAATAATATTATACACAATTTTTTTGTATTAATGTGTGTATTTGTAAAATCGTTATGTAGAAATATTGTATGTGCCTGATACTACTGTGCTCTTTGACGTGTTGATAATGCTCTTGCTCCCGAATCCGCTCCCCGTTCACTTCCCGCCACCCCTCATGTCAAATTCAGGGTGGCTGTGACAATGCCATTGAACAATTAACTGCACCATATTGGCTCGGGACCGGAATCTATAGCTTTAAGACATGAATAGGCCATTCCCCCCGGAAAAAAGACATTATCGTCGACCCTTTAAATTTATATCCAAGACTAGTATAGACACGAATCTTGACGATAAGCCCAGAATAATTGAAGATTGAATACACATCCTGATTCAGTATGTTCGAACACACATTCTCATCGCTGGTGGCGCATGTTGAAAGGGAGTCCCAGGGATCTAGGCCTAGAAGAATAAGAAAAATGGTTTAGATTTAGAATGTCTATCAAGGACAGATAGAGAGTGCCCTTAATACATCTTCTGCTTGAAGCCACAGGAATTTATTGTACCTAGAAGAATATCAATATGTAGGAGACATTCAACATTGACATTCCTGACGTACTGTAGTGCCTAATAGACTTGCGACGAATGCAGGTATCTCATCGATGTACTGAAAAAGAAACAGAATCCATATCCGTCTTCGAATTGAATGCTTGTTATTCAATAAGTGTTTTCACACCTTGGAATTGAAATATATTTGTGCTTCATCGTAAACCTTGGACATGAAGTCATAATAGCCAAGGCTCTTCCGTTCTTCCCTCTCGAGTCGCAAGTAAGTCGCTTTTTGAAACCCCGATTTGGATATCAACTCAAACGTACTATGCGCTATGCACGCCTGCCGGCAGGATGGCCAATCTCTCAAGACTCAGCTTCATCAACGATATCTCCCTATTGCACCCAATTCTTTTTGCCGTGAAATCAAGTGATGTTGATGCATAACGTCGGTGAACAATCGTACTGCCGTCTCCTCCAGAAAAGCAAACTAGGACGATCAGCCGACGACGAGGCTAAAAATAGGAACAGAGACCACTTGCGCAACCTTGAAGAAAAACAGACATTGGCGGCAACTCGATGAAAATTTGCAACTTGGACCCAAAATTTTGGTTGGCGGGAACTTGTCGTTTCAAAAGAGTCCGAGCCCGACCTACTCCCCTGGGTGTCGCACGTCGGTGTTAGCACTGCTTGTTTACGCCTTTAGAGCTGGAGAAACGGGGATGGGGCGGCTGGCACATTTGCGCCCTAATGGGATATATTTTGACAACATCAACACTTCGGTAGAATGTTTACCGAGGTGATAGAGGTCCCTGTGAACATGTTAGCTCAAGGGAATTGTTTTGAATTTATCCATTTCTCCAAAAAGCTCTGAGGTCTGCACAATTCAAATGAGCTCGAGACAAACTAATGTCCGAAAAAAACAGCAGCCCTTCTAGCACGCGATGCTACACAGTGGTAAACGACATCGAGCGCTACTCTTGGGCATTACACTCTTGGCTGCATCTTCGCTGTATTTGACGTGGTCATTGGTTGAATTCGCAAAAAGCGTCAAGAATCTTGTCGCTGTAAAGGCTCACGCCAGAAGGAGCCATGTAATAAGGCCTCTGGATTCGTATTGTAAGCCTCCCTTTTCACCATCCACCGTCTTCACTAACCCTTTGCAGCATTTATCGGAGGTGACCATCCAAAGCGCCTTCCAATCGAAGAAAAACTTGTAAAGATGGTCGTACAGGAGAGCGTGCATTTCGACCTCGTTGCACCCGAGTCGGAGCAAGAGTGGTTGTGGACGGCGTCCGTAGGAGACGGCCATATTCGACTAGGAAAGGAGAAAAGGATGTTCGCAGTCGCCATGTTTCACGAACTTCATTGCCTGAGGGCTATTCGAAATGTGATAGAAAAAGGATGGAACAACTTTACCCTACCACGACAGCACCATATTTTGCACTGCTTCAATTACCTTCGGCAGTATACGCTTTGTTCTGCGGATGCGACGCTTGAACCTGGCGACTTTACGAAGCGAAATTTCACTGCAGAGAGATTTGGGGCAACACATACGTGCGTGGATTGGGAGCCGGCATACGAAATAGCAGAAGAGAAATGGTCTGAGTGGACCGAATTCCGCGTGGCTCATGGCATCCCATGGCACGACGATGTGACATAGTAGTTGCAGCAATAAAATTTGCTGACCCACACAAAAGCCCCGACAAGCTTTGTCCGCCTTCGACCCCCATTTTGGCCCTCAAATCCGCGAGAACTTGGCTCTGAAATCCGCGAAACCGGACAATGCACCTGAGAGTCTTTTCCGATTGAGAAATTTCTTGCCCTGCGAGGCACCCGCATTCATTTTGCAGGAAAATTTGACTAGAATTTCGACCTCAAATCGACGTGTAACGAGTAAAGTAGTTGTGACAAGGAAAGAATGTGAGCGAATGTTAATGACAAGTACGAGAAACGCTGGCGCTGATGTCTGTTTGCGTGAGAAATCGTTCTTGCCGAACAAGTGCCGAATGATATTACATAATATATGATGTTTCTGCCCATTTCCACACCGCCTCCTCACAACACTTCTGAACTCTTCTCCCCATTCCATGCTCGCCTGGAGGGCAATAGTGCGTCGGCCAGCCACTCTCATCCGACAAGGACCCCAGATACCGAGACGTTCATTGCACTCATCACTGCCCAGACCACAATTATATCAACAAAGAGGAGGGAGTTTGCTCGCCAAACTTCGGTTTAGAGCAGATGGAAAGCCCAGGTCTCGGTTAATGGGTGCCACCATCGGTGTGTAGCAGGTACCACTAGAAACTGTTATAGAGACTGATGTGTGGTGTAGGCACCCTCGTTTTATTCAATATATTGACGCTGGCTACGATGTATGACCTTGTTGAAGAGGGTGAAATTACACTTGGACTTTTGGTCAACGTCATATATCTCCAGCGAGCGGATATGTCCTACAGTAATATCAACCTGGAGGATTCCGCAGAGACTCTGATATACTTCAAGAAGCTTTACCAAGCATTTGCTCGTATCCCTCAGGAGGAAGTCGACGATTTGTTCAAGGATTTGTCTCGTATGATCAAGGCAGGCGAGACGGAAGTCGAAGCTCATCGGATTATGCGTACCGCAGCGGAACAAATCCACCTTGCATTTCAAGATCTTGACCATGATTCCATCGCGAGTACATCAAATTACATCTTTGACATTATGCGGGAGGCCTTGGAAAACCTTATCGATTTGATTCCGGAAAACGTGGATGACGAGAGCGACTCGAAATATACCTTCCAGCTTATCCGTGATCACTCGAAAAAGGATGCAGGAGCAGTTCTCAAGGATTATGAATCTTTGGGTTGAGAGCAGGCAGTGTGGTATGTTTACCTGCACCCTGTCAACCCGGTGTTCAATTCTGACAACATGCACAGGCGGCACAACCGGACTAATATTTATAATTTAGAATATCTTCTAGCACCTAATACCATTCACTTCAAAGGCATGGTCTTATATCAAGCCCGATACAAAACTCAGTTTTCAAAGCTGCTAGCGCGAATAAGATTGGTCTCAGCACACAAGCAATAATGTCAAAAAGCAAAAACATGCCGTCCTCCAGCGGCATCTTACTACTGGCCCGAAACACTTACGACAACACCCTCAAGACACACCTTACCCTTTGGTGCGTAGTGGTCACACTCTGACATGTATGTAAAACATCCATAAATTCTAAACGACCGACTAAAAGGCGCTGTTTTAAATGCTAATTGTCCAAAAAAAAGTCCATTCAAAACAGCCCGACCTCACTTCTTCCTTTCTTCCATACGTATCAATTCGAAAAGGCACCAAAACAAAATAAAAAGGGATCTGTGTGAAAGACGCAAAAAAGCAGAACTCCGGAAGAGGGCCAACGCATCGAGCGTCATCGTGCGCAAGGAGTGT
The DNA here is from genome assembly GCF_017499595.1 of Psilocybe cubensis. Classification (NCBI taxonomy): domain Eukaryota; kingdom Fungi; phylum Basidiomycota; class Agaricomycetes; order Agaricales; family Agrocybaceae; genus Psilocybe; species Psilocybe cubensis. Next base: position 579,059 of record NC_062999.1, on the reverse strand, counting down.
GGCTAATTAAGTCCTTTGTATTAAAAAAAAATTCGAACCAACTTCATCTCCATCCTCTCGCTAGGCAAAGAGAAGAATGGGAATCCTAGTTCGTGGCACTGCGCGCAGGGTGCTTGACAATGTAGTCAAAGAAGCGTTTGCCGACGGTGGGGAGGTCGTCGTTGGTTCCAGGATGGTCGGGTCGACCGGTTTCCTGCGAAGCGGCGGTAGTCGACGTGGCAGCAGCGGAGGTGCTTACAGCGGTCTCAGCGACGCTTGAAGTCTCGGAAGCGCTGACTGTCGATGATTCGCTGGCGGTGGCAGTCTCTGATGCGGCGGTCTCAGAAGCGGTGGCGGTAGCAGTCTCGACCGTGCTGGTAGCTGCCTCGGAGGTCGACGACTTCCTGCCCTTCTTCTTGTCGTCCGCACGTTTGGGGCCCTTGTCTTCTACGCGTTTGGGGCCCTTGGCTTTCTCGGCGACTTTGGGCTTCTCGAGGAGGACCTTCTTCTTGGTTTCGGTCGCAGCAGCAGATGTAGATGTCTCCGTAGTGGAAGCAGCCTCAGATACACTCGCAGATTCTGTGGCAGTGGCATCGGCAGTGACGGTGACGGTCTGAGGCGAATTGTAAGAATCATACAACCAAGACGAGAAATTGTGCTTACAACAGCGGCGGCGGTAACAGTAACAGTCTTCTGCTGTTGATGGTGAATAAGTATGCAGATGCAAGAACGAAAGGTGAATCACTCACTTTGCCGGCGGCGCCAGCTTTAATCACGGTCTTCGTCTGGATAGCAGCTTTGGTAATGGTCTTGGTTACAGCAGCACCAGCTTGTGTGACGGTCTGAGGAAAAAGGGCATTTAAACGACTGATCGCAGGAGGCATAACAAGACAAAGAGCTTACCACTTGAGGAGGGCATGTGTCTGTTGCAGCGGCGGCAGTTGAGGAGGTCTCCGCAGCACTCGAGGAAGACGTCACCACCTCAGACATAACAGCAGTCGTTGTAGCAGCGGCATCCGAAGTAGTCGAAGCGGACGCCGACTCCGTGACAGACTCAATAGCAGTCGTTGTAGCAGCGGCATCCGAAGTAGTCGAAGCGGACGCCGACTCCGTGACAGAGGCAGACTCGGCGGCAGCTGTGGTTGTGGCGGAAGCGTGATCGGTACTCATCGTGGACGCGGAAACACTCTCGGTGGTACTGGCGCTTTCAACGGCGGTCGCGGTCTCCGATGCGGATTTGGACTCGATGGCGAGGGTGGTGGTAACACTGGATGTCCCGCATGCCTCGACAACTTTCGTTCCAGCAGCGAGGGCCTTGTTGATCTTATCCTGGACAGATTTGAGGAGCTGTGTGGCTTTACTTGCATCAACACTGTGTAAATGCAAATCAGAAAAATATAAGAATGCGATGCGATGAGTCAATGACTGGCTTACGCTTTGGTGCCGGACAGGGCAGTCCTGGCATTGTCCAGTCCACTAGCAATCAAACTGAAGCTGGTGAGAGAAGGAGTGCTGCCCTTGGAGAGAGAATCGGCGACGTTATTAACTCCACTCAAAGACTCCTTCAATCCTTTCTGGATGGCGGTCAGGGATTCGATCAGAGCAACATCCCTGTTGTCAAGAAATTGTAAAGGTGGTATCTGCGCAGTAGCAATCAGACCTACTTAGGGGAAGAGTTGGCAGTTTTGATGAGAGCATCATTGGCTGACTTGATTTGGGTAACGAGCGAAGTTTGTGCTGAGGTACATGCGTTAACAGAGCCTGCTTTGCCTGCACCACGACCCTGAAGAGGAGCTAAATATTGCTTTAAGTGTAAAGTAGATGTTAAATATAGATAGGAGCGTACCAGCATTGGCTTGGAATGCACAAGCGAGAATGAGGAAAGAGACCAAGGAAGTAGGGAAGCGTGCCATTGGAGAAGTGATTCAAAAGTATCCCAAAGAAAAATGTTTAGAAAAAAGAACGAATTAACTGAAGAAGAAACGAAACGAAACGAAACGAAGTGAGGTCGACTCAAAAAAGACACCAGGTCAAAAAAACAACGATGCCAGGCCGGTCAAAAGAAAAGGATGAAAACGAACGTGAATCGTTCTGGTTCGCAAGTTTTATAGATATTCGAACCCCTGTGCTTGGCACGATGAAATGTAGGTAGAGATGACGACAAATATCAATTTAAAATTGAGGAAGTGTTTACCAACGTTGGAGACACGGCTAAAAGGTTGGCCAAGCCAATTTCAAGGAACGGACCGACGCATGGGTTCTGGAGTTGTGAAAGGGCATAAATTCCCCACAAGTGCTTTAAACCAGAAGCAATGATCGTCCAGCTTACTCTGGGGAAAAGCGGAAAGTTGTATAACAAAACACAACGTTGCAAAAGGTCCTCGCAGGAAGATAGAAAGAAAAAATGGAGTCAACGTCGTCCGATCTAGAGCAAGTCTTGACTGAACCCAGTATTATGGATGCGAGCGAGGCATGATCCTGTCGCCAGGGATAATGCCCGCTTCCGTACTGCAGGGTCGAGAAGAAGAGCATTTTTGTACTGTAACAAGCAGTGTACAGGTCTGAATCCCCAATAGAGTGGTACTTTGTAATGCAAACGAGCGTGAACGAGCGGTTTGCGCACTGGAACTCTAAATTGTATCCAGGGAGATGATTAAAGGCACAGTGGTCTGGCAACACGACTTTCAACGAAGACCCCTTCTTTACGCACATGAGTAGTTGTCTGCTTTTAAAGCACGCGTGTACAAGGAGGGCCAAATATCCAGCTTCACAGAGGTCCTTTTTCGTTTTTGAACGCCAGAAATCAGATGCTGAAGAAGTACTACACGAGCTTGAAGTACTAGTGGATTATGCTAACAAGAGGAGGTGAGAAGGCGAGGTTAAATTCGTCAAAGGAGTTGCTGGTATCAATAAAACATTAATATTGAGCCGTCGAAGCTAAACGCGGTCGAAAACGTAGGTGCAAGTTGAGTAATGAGTTCAAGTTGAGTTGAAGATTGAGAATAATCGTTCAAAGTGGGCCAGATTCGGTGACTTTAATTCCGGCAAACAGCGGCGCCGTTGAGAGGCGCAATTTGATCCGGCACAATAGTTGATTAAATTGTCTTAGTATCCTGAGTCTTTGTTTAATTTGTAGTACATCCTTGTAAGTACTGCTTCAAGCTTCAACTCTGACTCTTGAATTACTTATTTTTTACTTTTTCAAAGGCAATTTTATATGATATTTTGAAGGATATCAGGTGTGTCCCTGATTGATTTATTTTTAGACAATTGTTCTCACGCTCCGCTCCATGTGCAACCGGGCACGTTGCAAGTTGCAATGGACATGAATGACTTCCGACTTGACCGACCGAGAATGAACCTCAACCTCTATCCCCCGTGAAGTAAATGCTCACGTATATCTCTACTACTTTCCTCCTCGTTGCTGACGAATTGAATTTGCGGTCCTTACACTGCATGTTATTCAAGAGTAAGCAATGACTGAAATGTTTTGAAGTCCAGGTTAGAATTTAGCACAGGCACCTAGCGGAGTGGCCCCAATCGGTAGGTGTTCATCCCCGAGATCAACAAGTCAAGACAGGCTTAAGAATATTTTCTTAGTCTTTATTATGCCAGGCAGCGCTGGCTTCGTCATAAGGGCGCCCTGTCTTTCCCTTGACCAACCCCAACTTTTATTATACCCAAAAACTCTTGTACTCAGTCGATCACCAACAAGGCTTATGGTCGGTAACGCATTCTGTTGACCATCATACTCCTCACCCACACTCCTTTCAAAATAAAATTTCCTTTCTTTTTTAACCTTATCCTATTCACTCCTTTTGTTTTTCTTTGTCGTTCCTTTATCCCTTTCATATAGATTTCAGCATTTAATCTCTATAACCACTACACATGCTCGTCATGGATATGGAGGACTCATCGGTATATCAGCCTACCCGGGATACATGCACAACTGGATCATCATCATCGTTCCGGGAAAATGCTACTATGCCTCCAAATTCAGCACAAGCGCAATCCGGTCGGAGGATTTCAGGTCCGCGGCGGATACGGTCCGCCGAGTCAGCCGTTTTCACTCACCGGAGTCACTCCTCGTCAGATCAGGGAAATAAAGATATTGTTCACCGACGTACCACCTCCGTCGAAACCATCCGCTCACGATTCTCAATATCTAAAAATTCCACCGATGAGGGGAGTCATGAAACAACTCTTTTGACTATTAACAGCGCTGGCGCCATCAAACACAAATTAAAATCATTCCTCCCTTCTTCTGTCATCTTCTTGGACTTTGGTGTATTCGAGAAAGGACCACGCAAGCCTACTGTCGAGAACTCCGTCGACACTAAAGAGAAGGTCTCAGTATCCAAGCCAGCGTTAAAGGACCTCAATGTAGACCAGACCCACCACGTTACCGCCACTGGAGCCGCGACATACACGACACCGTATCTATCTATTGACGTCTCGGATGACCTATCTTGCTGGGATATGGACTATCTACCACCCCTACCCAGCTCTCCTGGGAGTGCAGCTTCCAGCTCTGGATCTACGATTGATACTACCTTACCCTCAAATAATGCTCCGCCATTCTCAGCGCCAATCGAAGACGATGAATTACTCGAAAATGAAATACCGTTTCCGCTCAATAGACATTCCAAAGTGGTGATGGAAAATATGGGCGTCAAGAAGGCAAAAACACTGGCTCGATCGCGTAGTGAGAGCGGCGTAAGGACAATTAATCGGCCGTCTGCTATGCTCAAGCCCAACTTGTCTCTGGGTTCCGATGATCCTGGTGCCCACAACTCCCTTGACAGGAAACTGACGGGTCTCCCTGATCCTCTCCCACTACGTACACTGTGCCAAAATCGCGAGCCCCAGCACCCTTTGGGAACTCCGTCAGCAACGGTCCCGATGCTTCCGGTGAAAGTTATTCAAAGCGCTAAACCGACAAAAGTTGCCAACCCTTCAGCCTCAAAGCAAGATGCATGGGGATGCATGCACCTCGGGGCAGCTGATTGTGAGCTATCCATCGTCTTCCCTCAGACATCCCATTTTGAAGTTTGGGACATGGGTGATAAGTGAGTCGATATTTTAGGCTAAAAGAATGAATTACCGATGAGCCTCCTATACAGCTCCAACGTTGCTTTCCCCGTGATGCTTTGTATCATGGCAAAAGACCCACAGAGGTGGTCTGGAAAACCCCTCTCTCTCCCCGACGTATCACTCATTGATATCCGATGCGAAGACATTCCATTTGCCTCACCCATGTCGCGAAACGATCCGCAGCACGAGTACGCGACTTACTACTCAGGGTGCAAGACTGGAACAGCCAATGATGATCTCATCTCCAGTGACCGACCACAATCCGGTAAAGGGATCAGCCAAAGTGGAATAACGCTCGACGGGAAATGGACGCGCACATACACCAAACCAGGCATTGAGCGTAACGGTCGTACACGTGTGCATAGGAGAGATGGGTTGAATGCGTTATTGGGATACAATGAATACGGTGGAGCGGCCTCTGTGAGAGGGTGGTATCTCCAGTTCTGGATACCCATCCCCACAAGGCTGTTCGAGAAGCGCGAGACGCGTGCATTTAATATTCATGCACGGGTGTGGATGATGGGAGATGAACAGCGTGCGCTTTCCTTGGACAAGAATGGAGATGGCCAGGTTTTCCCTCTTCTGGCGGACGCGGAGATGACTGTCTCGCATCTTAGAAGAGAGCGGGAAATGGATCGTTTGCTCTGGTGATTTTTACTACTTCTACGACCTCTTTCTTGATCAATTCCGACCGACCCCAGCATTGCGGGTCGCGCTCTGTCCTTACGTCCAATTTTTTTTTACAATTCCCAAGTTGCACAATTATTCTGATACACATTCCTCCGCATCAAATTTTTTTGAATGAAATCATTGTAGATTTTTTTGGAGTAGAGCTCCTCATTTTGTACTGTAGTCTCTGTTGTAACCGTATTTCACAGTAATTTACCGTCCATTGTATTACCCAAATACATTAAATTATAGTATATTTCATCTAACATTGGATCACTACTGGGTCTGTTCTACGTTTCATGACTTAATCTGAACAAAGAATGGTCTGTTGAGTGTTCTTTTATCACTTTTTGTCATCACTAATGATGCATAGAGCAAGCTGAACGAACATCTGTGAGAGTATATGACTCGCCACATGGACAGCGCAGTCTCCCATTCAGGACATCCAAATACACACAGCACTTGATAGAACAATGCCTTGAATGGAGGTGGACACTTGCATTAGTTTTGGGCCAAGGCCCCGGTAGTTCGAACTTTGATACGAGTCAAGTATACATAGATGTATTAACGAAGGCGAAATATGCCAGTTGTGATTTTCCAAATACCGTGATGGTGCATCCAACGGATCTACAATTATCTTCGCTACATGGCTACCATCCAGCGCCCGTCACGTATCAGAATGCGAGACACTCCAATGTGGTATCCAAAACTTTATCGATGTACTTTCTATTCTCCTGTCGAGCAGTGGCCGATGTACAGGAACCGATGATTCTCCATCAACGCACTCAATTTGACAGCCAGTCTCTCACGCGCATACCTGGAGATTTGAGAATGAACGAAACATGTGAAAATTACAGCTTCTAAATCTTATTGTTGCAAATCTATTTTAATCAATCACTACATCCGCTGCGTGCAAAGCCGGTTGTCGTTTAGTCGGTCGAATTTTTCAAGAAAAAGGTCTTGTCGCCAACTTGAATAATATCGGTTTTTGTATCCTACCGATTGCGAATATCTGGAACTCTGTGCGTTTCACAGGTGATACAGCTATGAATTGAGGTTGTAAGTAAGTATGTGGGCAGTATGGGTGGATTCTTAGACTGGACTGGCATCGCTGTGGTTTTGCCCCTACATGAATGCGACCTAATCTCAATTGATGTCAACACAACAATAATGCTTTAACACTTGATTAATTACGGATTCGAGACAATGCAAGTCCCACTGTCCCAAGACGTGATCCTGATGTTCAACCCACATACGCAGACAGATATCTATTTTCTATTTTTATCTCAGGTGGAATCAGTGCCGGCAGAGACTTGCGCTGACGAATGTTTGCCTTTGTCAAATCACGAACCGCACTGAAAAGTTGAGGATTTCGGATGACTCCCTCCACCGAAGTTTCAATACCAGGCTAGGAAGCCTTTGTTCTTCTATGGGATATAGTAGTGCGTTCCCCGAGTCACTATCCCTTATCATCTTGTTCTCATCGTGAACCGAAGAGCTAATCAAAACACACAAAAAATACCTTGGTAATTGAACAGTCTAAAAATACCAGACATCAGTGCCTTGGGCAAGTGCAAGAGAAAGCGAAGATAGTTTTTGAACACCCCTTGCTGATTCCTTAGTACTATGATTGGGGTGAATGGTGCGTATTTTTATATGCTATTTGCTATTAGCGACGTAGAATTTTCTGAGTTGAGTTGATGGCCGCCATACTGTCCGCTGTATTTCTGGATTGAAGATTGAGGACAGCTAGGTTTTTCCTACATGCGGATAAATGATTTCTCATTGCTACCTTTGGTCATTTTATTTATCCAAGAGGTTTGCTAGTGATCCTCACCAATGGCTGTTTAGTAACAGTTTCATCTATTTTTTGAAGCCTTTCCCTATGCGTCGTAGCGCTATCTGTATTATGATCCTTGTTATTTTAATCATAATGTAGTCTTATCAAATCTACAGTTATCTTTTTTTGCGTGAAGATCTTATCAGGGGTACTATTGTGCTTCATCACTGACTCTGACTTGAGAGTAATTCGAGCTTCAAAACAATAACGCCCTAATGACTACAGAGAGACCTGTTGATCTCACACTCTTTATCTCAAAATTCTTTGCATATAAATAAAGCTGTAACTGCTAGAAATATGTTGAATCTATAACAACGCAAATGCCCCAAAAGATGCTGCCCCCCTAAATTGTGGTCATTCAAATCATCAGTTGGAAATGGGATTACGAGTGCTTATATAAATTCTTATGAAAATAAAATTGCTTTCATAGGCTCACAAAAATCACTCTGGTCTCTTGAGATTGAATTTGTATGGTTCAACCCAAGCCAGCCAAACCCGCGCTGGACACACCTAAGTTCGCTGCGCGCAAGCTGCGCGACGTTCCTGAAGTAATCACGTGATCGTGCAGTGCCAAGAGTTCGCGTTGGTCGTCGGAGAACGAAGGACAAACGCTTGTGGTCGCCGCCAAATTTGTTCCCCACCATCATTTCCTCATTGTCATGCGCCGCGCTCAAAGTGTGCGTAACCACGCTAGACCTTCCCTTGCGCTTGCTGCAGATGATCTTGGGGTGTTACGGGAAGGAGATGAGTCTAACGAGGATGTGTTACGACGCCAGCTGCTGGAGAAAGATCGAGAGTGTGATAGAGTACGTCTTTGAAAGTTGTATGCTGAACATAATTACTTATAATGTATCACAGCTTCAGATGACCATTACTGCCTTGCAAACACAACTTGCCCAACGCCCGCCGATCGAAGAGGTTCAGCGACTTGAGAAAGAATTCAAGAATCTCGACCTCATTTTGCAAGGGACACAAAGAGAGAATGAAAAATGCATGGCTGATATTGAAAGGTGAGTTCTACTACGAATTATTGTGCGGAATAAATTGATAAATTTATATCTCATAGAGCCAAAGCTCGAGAGAAAATGCTTGAGCGTGAATTGACGAGACTTGCAGGGGACAATTGGCAGGTGCTTGATCCCAACTTAACGATCTGTATCGTCAACTCAACACACAATCTCACCAGGCAAACCTCGAAATCCCTTCTTCATCCAATGTCCCCATTCGCTCTTCTTCAGGCCTCAGCGGGGGGCTGAGCGTACTCCACCAACGATCGAACACCATATCATCCCCCATTTCATTCAGTATGGCGCGCAATCACTCCCCCACACCCTCCCTGCGTGGTGAAAAATCAACGGCGATACCCCCTCGCTCCTCAGGTAGTCCGGCGCCATCGTCGTCCTCCCAGCATCCACATGACAACGACCAGAGAGAGGCTCAGCGACAGGCGGCATTGGCTCAGATCGAGCAGGTACGAATGCTCATCTTGGGTATGGATCAGAAGTTGGATACAAGGGAAGAAAAGCTGAACAAAATGCTTGAGCGGGCGGAGGAGGAAGGCAGAAAGTTTGAGGCTAAGGTTGTTGAGGCACGTATGGCGGCGGGCAGCCCTGGGCACTGACTTTGAGCCACGCATTCCGTCTCAAATACGACATTACGATCATCTATGACGGCTACGATGACCATTCATTGACAAATTCGACTAGGCGGGATTATATGGTCTATACCAGTTGGACGGTTTCTTACTCTTTTTTTTCTTCTTTCCATCAATTGTGTATTTTGTAGTAACACCACTTATTTCTCTCCACACATCAAATCTCATGTGGCACGCTATCATATGGAACAATACAGTAAGTATATTACAGGACAGGATAGAGGGACAAGACAGAAAAAAAGACACATGATCATACAGGTACGATAACAAAAATTAAGATAACATGGCGATGAGAGGCGAGAGCAAAAGAGGAATCATTGACCTAAAAACAAACGCAACACAAGAATGAGCCACTTCCACAGGCTTCCCCAGCGGTCCTCTGCAACCCAATTCTCGATAAGGGAACTGAACACGGTATCTATGACGTTGCGGATAAACGGGAGGAATGTTGAAGACCAAACGTTATTTCGTTGGGGTGCGTTTTCAATCTCAGGGGGTGGTCGCCCGACTTCTGCAGAAGCCGGTGTTGCGTTGACTTGGTAGAACTTTTGAACAGTTAAGTTGAGAGTACCATTATTTACAATGGACGTTGCGCCCACATCCTGCGGACGATCGACGCGGCAGAAGTCGTATTCGGATCCAAGTGACTCTGTGGTCTGTACGCCACGCTCATGAGTGCTTGCCCCTGAGCTTGCACAGTCGCTGGATTGATCTCCTGATGTAGATCTTACACCACTATCAACCATAATATTGCCTGGCATCGTAGAGGCGAGGCGCGCCTCTGTGTCCGAGGTGGTGTTAGAAGGCTCGGAAGCAGGTGGTTCAACTAGAAGATCATGAAGACATTAATTACTGCTATATGTGCTTTAAGATATTTGCTTACCTTCATCGTCAATGATATCCACTGTGCGCCATTGGTCAAGTGGCTCAATTGCTTCTGCATCATGAATTTGAGCCATGATGGAACCTGCAAATCAGAAACAGAGATCCTTTGATGTGAGCAAACAAAATACTCTCTTTTTGGAAGCAACACGACAGTCACTCACTGTGGAGCTATAAATTTGTGTTGGAAAAGTATAGATGAGTGTTCAGGAGAAAACTCGATATCTCGTCAACTGAGCGATACGCCATGTTTTATAGCATGCCACCGAGGAGGCAATATGTGGGTCAAAGCAAAAGGTGGCTGCTGATACTGGACCGTTGGCCCATCAATGGTGGCTTTTTGCATGGTCGAGATAGATAGCGCCTAGAAATGACTCTAAATGACTCGTTCCTTTGTTAGAATTCGGGAACGCGTTCAAAAAGGGAAGATTTTGTCGACTTCCAGGAAAGCCATTGAAACAGGCCTCAGCGCAATCAAAGCTACCGTTCCACAACTAAAGGCGGTTCCGTGCACCTCAGAGAGTTTTGAAGTAGCAGAAAGGTATCGCAAAAGTCTCCAACTTCCAGGCACTGATGAAGTAGTATTTTGCTTGAAGAATTACGGGGTAAATGGGGGGAGATAGTTGAAAGTGATGCCGCCAAGTCCCTGAACTGATCAAAGAGCGCCAGTTTGCGCGGAGCTTGAACACAGATCCCGGCACGTGACAGAGTTCAAAACAGCGCGTCTCCTCCTGGAAGGCTGCTGGCCAAATGTACGTGTATGCACATATTTGTCGGCGCCTAATCTTTGATGCATTACTCTTTTTTCATATCCACTTTACATCAGATCCCACATTCTACAGTGCGGTAGAAATAAAATAAAAATCAAGCCAGATCTACATCATCCGTTCTCGTACAGCCCTTCTTTCCTCTCCCAAAGTCGCCAATTCCTTAAGGTCAATGACACGGAACGGCCATGTAAACCAATTACCACCACTTCGCATATTTGGTACGTACATGTCAGCTAGTAGCTCGTCAGCTGCTTGTGGCCACCTAGTAGAGTCAATAAAAAGTAAGTGAACAAAGACGTAATGTAGGCTGGGTGTAGGATGGGGGACCTACGTCCAGAAGTCCAGCGTAGTGCTGTAGCTCTCATTCACCCAAGATAACATGTTTGGGTATCTGAATTTCATCCATGCTGAGCGAAGCTCGGCTTCTGCAACTGCTGCTTCGGGCGAGGAAGGAAGTCGCATAGGGCTGCCTTGGAAGTATGTCGATATCCAATGAGCGGCTACTTCACCGGTGTAGCCCAAATTTGAGGAGAACTATGGTCATCAGAAACAAAATATCAGTCATAAAGAAAAGGCTTGAATGGAGGATAAACCGAGATGTCCACTCACAATTGCCCCTGCTATAGCGAAATCGCGATTGTTCAGGTTCTTGCCTGGGATTAAACCACGGTATATCGATGTTACATAGTGCGTCTCATGACCAGCATGTCTAGGTGGAGGATCACAGAGTGTCTTGTAGTCTTTCCAAAGGGACTCGACATCTTGAAGATCGTATGTTGGAGGGTGTCTTCCAATACCCAACTCGGACGCCGTTGTCTCTGAGAAAAAAAATGTAAAGTTTGTATCACACCAAATGAAAACCGCTATACTTACCGTCAAATATATCAGCCCACGAGCTTTTCCATCCAGTGGCAAGAATTACAACGCTCGCGCGTATCTTTTCGCCAGTACTCAGGTTCACGGAAGCTCCATCCGCATCATATCCAATTGCTCGTGCTGGAGCAATGACCTTAATTTTACCCTCATTAACGAGTGAGTAGTATGCCTTGGGATTGGCGAGTCCTTCGTCATTAGTTCGAATTCCCCAGAGAATTGAATTTCTTGCAGCATTAGGTCGCAACGGCGAGTTATCCGACACCTTATAAGCATTGAGCTGCAAGGGTGCATTCTAATCAGCAGTCGATTTGAATATCCAATGGGATCACGAGCAGCTCACGGATGTTTGCTCTAATTTATTGAGAATAAATCGAGCGATTGTGCTGCCTATAGTTGTTGTATGCAGAAAACGCCTGAGTTTATGTAAGATACAATGCTTGTTAACCGATTCAGTATGATCAACTCACTCAAGGCGTGTGTTGAGGGTTATATGAGGAGAAAGAAGACCCAAAAACCTGCTTTTCCTGATGAAATCAGGAATACGGAAAGTCGACGCGATGAATGTATCCGGGGTTGTGAGAACATTGGCAACTCTCCGACCCTCGAGTGTCAATTTAGCGCACATACTGATCGTGGTATTATTAGCCGACTCATGGAGCGGAACAGAATAGCAAACGGCATTAACGTACTCCATAGCCGATTTTCCCCCTCCGACTACTAAGATTGTGTCATCCGTTTGTTCCTTCGGCTTAACCTTTTCAAGGATAGACTCGAGGCGAATACGGAACTCAGAGGAGTGCAGAATCATCCCGCTGAATTTCACCTCTTTAGCTCTTTCCAGCGACAATTCATCTGGTATCTTCGGATTGCTGCAGCCCTAATTGACCATCTTCAGAGAAAGAGGATGGAAACATCAAAGCGTACCACTCACCCCTGTTGCCAATACAATTCGAGCAAAACTCAGCACCTTCACAGTATGTGTTTGAAGGTCTTTAACTTCCACCTCCCACGACTCCTTCTGCATGCGCCGGACGGTCGTGATTTCGGTCTCGAATGCAAAATCCACTTTGTTCTTTAGGAATGTGGTATAGAACGTTTCCATATAGTTGCACATGCCCATTCCTGTGATGTGACCGCCGGTCTCTTCAGAGTCCTCGGGAGGAGGCATAGGCATAGGTGAAAACCTGTATTCGCCATGGACGCTGCCGGGAGAAATTGTCAAAACCTTTGAGATAGATACGTTTAATCACTACTCACTTGTTAATATGCAGGCCTGGGTAGACTCTATCTCTAGACCATACTCCCCCGACCGACCGATCGCGAGTGATGACTGTGATATTCGTAAACCCATCTTGGAGCAGTACATAGGCATTTATGAGACCGGCTACTCCTGCACCCAGAATACCCACGGGCTGTGAGAGAACGGGAGGTGAAGAATGACCTGACATGGTTGTTGACACGTTAGAGAATGCAGTAGGTGAGGCTGCTGAGCTAGAGGAGATGGATCCCAAATTTCGGCGGACCGTAGGAAAACCAACATGTGCCTGTATCTCTGCTTCTTATGAGTCAATTCATTTGAACTTCTGACGGGAAGCTTCGAAGTTCCGAAAAAAGGCGTAAAATAACTGTCTGATAAGGAAAGTTCGCAAACACTCGATGATGCCGAATAGTACATATTTTCTAGTTTCAATCCACCGACAGGCTTTTGAGAATGCAGAGGGTATGTCCTGGTCCCAATGGATAACAATTAAATGTATACATGTCCTTGATATTTCCTGTACCCCATTATCAATCCCTGTAGAGCAGGTCAATTTTCAGCGAACGCGACATATTGTGCAATCAACGCACAGGGGCACCTTTGACCCGAGATTGATTCTTCTAGCCACAATCTCAGCGTTCAATGGTAATCGATTTTCATTGACTTACTTACTCCGAGCTTACTCGGTTATTGTTGTATCACAAGAGAGTCATCGTATCTGACCCTCGACAATGATGTTGAAAAAGGACGACTGTACAGCCATGTACAAGGTGACTGCGTCAGCAGCGCGAGATCTAAATCTGCCAACGCTGCTGCTGGAACCTTGCGGTTCTTCAATTTTTCAATGACGCGAGGAACACGTCTACGCCACAGAGTAAAGAGCTAGATCATGTGGCTGGTAAGAGCAGGAAAAGAGCTCACCGCTAATGTTGCGCCGCGCCCACAATATGACAGCTGCGCGAAGGGATCGTGGGTGTATGAGACCATTTTTGAATTTTGACAAGATTCAACAGAGACCAGAGCTCAAATCTATTCGAATCAGCGACAGCGGGGCCTATAGCATTGCAACGTTGAATATGGTGAATGTAAAAGGAATGTATTCAGAACCTTGTGTAATAAAGGATTGAGCTTGGAAATGTGCCATGAGCCACCGACAGCAAACAATACTGTATGCCGGGGAGGTGGTGGAAGTCGTGGAAAGAGCGACTGAGCATCAGTTGATTCAGTTCCCTGCCGAATCTGGGTTCAAAGTTAACGACACGATAATGATACCAATAACGGAAGCGACACCTTTCCTTATGCCACTAACAAGTTTCACCGCCGTCGAACTACCTTCAATTGCTTACTACCTGCAAGATTCGTTGGCAGGACTTCTTAGCGCCACAGACTGTTCTATATGTAGTCGTCTGACAACAACCAATATCAGGAATTGCAAAGTATACCTGCTGAAAGTTAATAGGCGCGCGCATCGTAGAATTCTATATTCAGGATGGGGCTAGATTGCATGAACGCTCCCTTTGTCTGGTCGACGCTTCGAGCTTGCACCGGACTTCTGACTGACTAGCGAGGTACTTCTCCACTCAATGGCTGATATCCCTTGAACGTACCACCGTCAATGAGCAGTAGTCCGAATCATTTGGATGCTCCTAGCCCAACAAACCTCTCAAACCAAATTACTGTTAGCTGCTACAGATCGGAACTGGGCCTCAGACACTCGCTCACATCTCGAAACGCATACGAAGACAACGCGCAAGACATGAAAGGTGTGCTTTGCGATCCAAGTAACCATTGAAACACGGGACATGCTTTTTTACTCCATGCTTTGAAGCGGCAAGTGTCATTGAAGCTCGAAGCAGATACCTTGCATAGCTGGTATGATTTACTTGAGGTTTCCAAATGGCATCTAGAGGATGATGTTCGGCTCAGCTTGACATGATTGACGGTGTAATTATCCGAAATGATATCTTTGTAACAACTTGTAACATTTGTTTCGCGCGAGGTTTGAGGGTACAGATATCGAAGGATGTGAACATCGTCGAGCAGTCGTCGAGAGGAAAAAAATTGAACGAGAAACTGATTGGTGAGATATATCAAATACTAACGGGCACCAAAGCAATACAAAATGTTTAAAAAACATACATAGAGAATTGAGATGTATGTCCCAAAACTACGAACACCATGTTAACCCATCAACAAGACGAGAGCAACGGCGTTCAACTCTGAAGAGACGTCACGAGCCCGAATCCTTGTTATTCCGCCATCCTAAAAACAAGGAGAAGCAGCAAGGATGAATCGAACCGCTTGATCTTCCATGAACGTAACAGGCCCCAAGTGTAGGGTGTATCCCGAAGGGAGAACTGGGTCCTTGACTAGGTTCATGGGGTTGATTTGAGAAATGGACGATGCACCTCTCTGAATGAGGGATCACACAATATCGAGAGAAAATGTGTTCATTGAGGAAGCCGGAGACCTTCACAAGGCACGACGAAGGAGATGACAAGAGAAAGAAGAAAATAAATGTCCAGCCTTATAAGTTGAAAAATTATTTTCCCACGATCCGCCTCAGAAACAAACAATGCCAACGTCAAAGTCGCGTCTCTTTTTGAACGATTGAACGCTTTTCTTCAAGACCTTTTACCCATATCGTTACTGACCTTTACGAACTTTGTGCTTTCATGACAAGAATACTCTAATACTCCTCCAAAGCTTAAGAAAGATCAAGCATTTGTGTGTCTTTAAACCTGAGAACAATGTCTGCCGACGCCTGCTTCGAATCTGCAGAGTTTCGACAACATATAAGAGCACTGCTCTATGAGTATATCATAACTCATTGTACTACTGACTACTTAACGTTTACAGAAGGCCTGGTATCCGAGGTATGTTACCTTTTGCAACCTCCAATCTTATATCCAATGAAAAAATGGTTTTCAGTTTCTCCAGGATCTCAAACCAGTCCCACTTACTGACCCGTACTCGTTCATCATCCCCGTCGAGCCATTTCAAACATTTTCCCAAACTCATAACTTGGAATCACTACCGCCATATGACGAAATATTGCAGACCACTCACGAAGCACTACTATATTTAAAAAATGTCATGCATTCAACCAAAGGAGTCCCTAAGACATTACGATTGGAATGGTCCGAACGTTCTCGTGAGTTGCGTAGAATCATTCACAGATATGTAGGCACGATAATGCACAGATGATGTCTTGCGCTTGAATGAGCCTCTCTTCCCTGCTTTGACGCGTCGATCGCGTACCCAGACACCCAAGTTGGGCAAAGTCTCGTCTTCCGTACCACGCAAATTGTCCACCTTGGTGCAAGTCCATAAACTTGAACCACTCGCAGTAGAACCTGTTCAGGAAGAAAAGCTGGACTTCGAAGGTATTATGTACGTATTTTTACCCCTGTTTTCCAGCATATCTTCTTAACCGGTTGTGCCTCCAGGAAAGTCAAACACCATATCAATCCCCCAGACTTGCCAGCGGTCCAGTCCATCCTCAAGCGAACGGCAGACGCAATGCGCTACATGCCCTCGTACAAAAACAGATACCTCGACCCTGAATCCTTATGCCAAGTTGTACTGAAACCACCCCAAGTTCCAGAAGACCCGTTCATGCCCCTCTTCCCGCGATCTCGGAAACCAGGTTTTGGTGCATCCGGTCAAGCGCAACCACTTCCAACGATGAAGAATTTCGCCGAGCTCCCTGCTGCTCTAGACGAAAAGGTGAAAGTCGAGGATATAGATGGTGATATATCGATGCAAAATCTGGTTGTGGTGTCTGGCTGGCGTAAGACCCGTTTTCCTTTAGGGCTGAGTACTGATACTGACCGTCTTGTAGAGGCGATTCAATCTTCTCCCCCTTCAACGCAATCGGGTCATAACAGCGACAGCGAAGACCAGCACGACCAACTCCTTTTCCCATCGTCGCCAGACACATCGGATCCTCCTCTAGTGGAAGAGATCGAAAAAACCAAAATGGGTACACATTCTTTCGTCTTTTTATATACTTTTCTTTTTTTCATGGCAAGTATAACTCTGATGACTCATCTTTAATTATAATGTCGTAAAGAGGTCCTTATACCGCGTTCGCGCAAAATTGGAGGAAAGAGCGGTATCGCTCCGCATATATTGGCCGGAAAAACGTATGTTTTCTTATTTTCTAGCTTTGGCATTTGATAGTCCTGACACATTTATTGTAAGATTGCAAGCGTTCCTTCAGCCGTTGCTAGTACCGACCAGCGATCAACTCGAAGTTGATCCAAAGCCTGACTCCAACTCCAATGTCCCAGAGCGAACCAAGCTCAATGCGTCGCCAACACCTTCTTCCGTTGTCGGTCAGGCATCCGACAATGGAACTTCCACCGCAGAAAACTGTAATTCGGAGCTCAATCAAGAACGGTCTCTGGAGGATGAGATTGCGGCGCTGTACAGCGGTCCTATGTGGCAAGAGGCAATAATGAACGAACCGCTGGACGATAAACGGGATTTGCTCATGGAAGGTTGGATTTTTATTAATTATTCTGTAGTACACGCACACGAACCCTCCGCTGATTCCGCTGACGCGTTTTCTCTTTCTCCAGTCCCGATTCTCCCAGAGCCAAATGTCCACCCGCCAGGCGATTTGGATATCCCCAAGACGTACACTGGCTTCCTCGTCCCGCCACCCGAGAGCACCAAGCAAGAGACCAATCCAGCTTTTATCAAACCAGAACCCGCCTTCCAGTTTTTGAAGAAAGTAAAGGGAAAACAAGCTCTGTCGTTGGCGTTGTCTTGGGTGTCAGTCTCTTCCTCCATACTCCTATACTCTCTTATACTCCTATGTATATTGTTTCGTCCGTGCTGATTTTCCCATTTGTCATTTTGTTTGTTTACGCAGACCGTTCACTGTTAGCAAGAAGCTTCCTTCTGTTATCGAGCTCCTCGGTGTGGACGACCTTTTTGGACATGGCGAAGGTCAAGATGGAGAGCAGCCCAGAGGTGACGTGGCGGAGGCCGCGAGGCTTCTCGAGGCTTTGGAGGTCTCCATATCTCAGGATAACGGCCATCGATTTTCGTGGACAGAGGGTACTGGTTATCGACCCATCATACCGCCAAAGGAATTTCGTCTCCTTTTGAATAGGCAGGAACGGAGGAGGGTTGTCAACGACGGTGTCATTTCTGAAGGAGAGGAAGCGCAGTGTGTTGGGGCGATGGATGTGGATGTGGATGAAATTGAAGTTGTTGATGAAGTCCGGGATATGCCTCTTTCTAGCTCGTCGGTCTCGGTCAAACGCCAGCGCAGCCTCTGCGTTCCTGGTGACGATGCTGAAGATTTTAACGTTAAAGGTCATGCTGAGGACGACCGCTTCGCCAAACGTCCTCGATTGGACGAGCATCACATCGCATCGTCTCTCTCCCCCTCGCCTGAGGATGTATCATGTGTGCGGCCTTCTCTCCCTCTTCTACCGGCGTATGGTGATGATGAATACGGGCGCATCGATCCTGGTTACCTCTCACCTGTATCGTGTTACATGCAGGAGGAGGAGGATAAAGAAAATTGGCCACCGTTTTCATCGTCGGATCAGGACATTCGCGACGAATATTTCCATGATCGTTTTGAGAGAAGAAATCCCGAAGCAGGCGGCGAGTATGATTGTTATATGGCTGGATATGATCGGGATGAGGGCGAGGAAAGTTTCGAGCCTCTGTCGTTCGATTCGAGGTATCTTCCCTCAGGCGCGGAGAAAGAAACACAGGAGGCTGGGTTCAACGACGATGAATTCCCAAATCGGCACCCAGATGCTACGCCTGCAAATCAACACGACATCTTGAACGGAGAACGTGGCACTACCTCGGCGAATGCACAAGATGAAATGTTGTTCGAGCCCGATATCGCGTCGCGTTCGTTAGGCATCCTGGCATTTGCTCAGCTACGCGCTCGTAAAATTTCAGCTCCAACAGTACCATCGTCGCCGTTATCTGCCCCTGCTCCAGTCGCACCCTCGGCGAAGGACGTCATTCCGATATACAGGGGTGCACCGGAGGAACTGTTCGATGCAGACACCATCATTGTTTCCGGTTCCACTGGTGTAGTAGAGCTCCCAGTCCATCGCTACATGGCGTCTCTCGCGCTCATCCAGAAACACGGCCTCGTCCGCGCACTGCGCTCTGCAGAATGTGCGATTGAGCTCATTGAACGGGAGACACTCGGCGGGGTCGACTTGATCGTCGATCCATATTGTGCTGTGCTCTTCGTCTCGCTGTTCACCCTTCCTTCGATGTGTGCGGCGGAGGTGGAGAAGGTCGCGCAGCTGTCATGGAGGTTCTCATATTTGCTCGTGGTGTTCGAGGCGTACCCGGAAAATTGCGCGAAGCGGTTTGTGGTAGATAAAGATAAAAACGGAGGGGGAGAGGCATCGGAGCTGTATGCGTATACTCCGCCTATACTAAAGGCAATCAAAAAGTTCAGAAGGGATATCAATATCGCGGATGCTTGTGGGACGAAACGGGGTGTGACGGTGGTGCAGTACAGTTTCGCGGACAGTGTCAGGGATGCGGCTGTTGCAGCGCGCATTTTTGGGTCTCAAGCGGAGGAGAGGGATGAGACGTTTGGTGTCATTTGGGCTACCAGGCCTTGGTTATCTGCTGATTTCATTGAAGTAAGTTTGTTGTCTGCTGTGCACATATTTCGTAGCCCATCTAATTTGTCGTTAATCTGCGTAGAGCGAGGAACAGGCGCTGGCCGGGCTAGATGGAATGAACCATTTCTCTGCTTCTATGATTCTCAGTCAGATTACACTTGAAGAGTTTTTACAACTCGAACACGAAGAACGAATGCAGGTCTGCGCTGGATTGCTTCATGAAGAGATTCTAGTGCGTCAGATATGCTGCATTTTAATGGGTAATTGTGCTGACGGACTGTCCCTTAGGCGAAGTGCAGTGCGGATGTTGAGAGGCGTACTCGAGCGATGTATTCGTCTTCGGATACCTGATTGTCGATGTGTTTGGCTTCTGTCAGGACCCAGGTTGCTTTGCCGTTCTTGATCAACGCGTCAGGCTTTTCTTTTATTTTTATTGCTTAATCATCCGCCTCGTTTTGCTGTGAATTCTCAAACCTAAAATTTAATGCTCCCCAAATTAGTATTGCGATGTTAGTATTGAGGCCTGAGGCCTGAGGTTTTGTTGACCTGTTAAGAACTGTTTGAACTCGGTGTAAAATTGCAGAGCCAAGCCTCGTGTCCGTCGTAAGTGGCACCCCTGGTTACATAACCGATGCCCAAACTCCTGTCTATGCTCTTCGAAGCTTGTTTTGCCTCAAACTTTCTATACCAAGTGTCTCTGCCAGCCATAACTGTCACTCTGTTTGAACTCATTGATAGGACGGATTCTATATGAACAGGGACACCATCGTCCAATGTTCAAGCAGTTCACGGGATAACAATATGGATGACAAAAAGGTTACGGAATTTATGGAGCTTGCTGAAAGTCTCGTCAAGGACCTACAAACGACCAAATCTCAAAGCCAGGACTCGCAGCGTCGATTTCAGAAAACTGAACAAGACCTTCTTAATCAGATTGAAGCACTGCGGTCTCAGCTTGAAGCATGTACGTCAGAACTGAAGGATACCCAAGAGGGCTGGCAGAAAACCACAGCCGAGCTCGAGAAAACGCGCGCAGAGCTTGTACCACTGAAGCAGAATGATACGGCGCTTCAGGAAACGCGTGAAAGTTTACGCGAAAGCAATGCAGGATTGACGCATGCGCGTGTGGCGCTGGAGCAGAAGGAGGCAGAGTTGGAGGATATGCGGGGGCTTGTTGAGCAAATGGCTGCAGAGAACGAGCAGCTGCGGCGGGTGAGCTTCGTGATTATTTTCCTTTAGTTTTCTGCTCACCTAGGATCATTAGACACAGGCCAATATCCAGGCTATGCTCATGAATACTCCACAACCAGCTGTATCGGCGAAAGTGTCTGTAAAAAGGGTGAGGTCATCAGCGCGCCTCCAGGTCCGGCTGACGCCACATACTCATGCGTATACTACACCAAGGCTCGGTCTCCTTCCGTTGAAATTGTTGCTGTCCGGACGATCAGCAGTAAGGATACAAACAATTCTTCGGTGAGCCTGTATGTGCGACTGAAACGGATACATTCGATGACCGAGTTTGTATAGAGCACTGACACACCTACCACCTCTCTGAAAAGGACGCAAAGCACGAAAGAGCCGTCACCTCTCGAGGTCAAGCGTAGAAGGGTAGAGGTGATGATAAAAAAGGAGTCTGAATCCGAGGTGGACAAAGTAAGTGCACATATTTTACTCCAAGGATATAAAAATTTATAGAAACCAATAGCCTTTTCAAGAAAAAACCGAACTACTTGAAACAACCCCTCTAGCTTCGTCTACCTCTTCACAAGTGGTGCAAACCACAAGACGTACATTGGCACAACACAGTCAACCTTCACTTCCAACTATCATTCCAGCCCAGCAACCACAAATAGCGACAGCATCTACCGTTCAGACACCACATCAGCCTCAGGTATGTATTCCTTTTCTTCTGGTTAAATCTCTAACATCCAAACGTGTTCATTAGAAAGAAACCGACAAATCTACACCATCACCAAAGACGCCTTCTGCGACATCTAATGCAACACACCAAACGATGGCCCAACCAAATCCAACTCTCCAAAACCATGTGGCGCCTACAGCGCCTGTCATCCAATCGTCAGCTTCAAAGGTAGGATGTCCTATGCCAAGTCAAAGCGGATCAGGACGAAGTCTAATGAAATAAACTTAGACTTCAACTTCTCCCGGTATAAACGCGTCGAATCCACATATAAATACGCCGTCTACTTTGACGACACAGCCAGTGGCTTCAAACTCAACGAGCCAAACTCCTGCCACTCAATCCGTGGTATGCATTCCACCATTGGTGGCGAATTGATTGTACTGACTATGTAACCGCCAGATCTCCACAAGAATGCTATCCTCCCAGTCAAAGGTTGCTCCAGATGTACACAGCTCTCCGAGCCCTAAACCTAAAATCATAATCCCGCCTCGCGCCTCTCCCGTGCGTACATCCTCACGAAGTACACGGTACACACATGCATACACACATATTGACATATGGCCATATAAACAGACTAAAAAAGAATCCAAATCCACCGATCTCAAACTCGCATCTTCATCTTCCACCGTCCTCAAACACCTCTCACCCTGCCAACCACTCCCCATTTCCCCAGCACCCACTGCACCCGAAGTATCCCGCAGATTCCTCACAGCCACATACGGCGGCAACCCGCAAAGCTTTATCAACGTGCTCAAGAAAAACCCAACTGGTCCAGGAACGAGGCGGATTGTGTTCCCCATGCTGGACTGCAACCCCTTCGTCCCTAGGAACCCGGGCGAGCCGGGCCTGATTTTCGCGTCGAGGCATGAAATCCTGTCGGACCCGCCCTGGACGGTTTTTGTGAAGAGAACAAATGCGGCGCCAGCTGTGTGGATGTATCAGGGTGAATATGAGTGTACGCTCTGTGGGACGATGACGGTGGAAGAGTTTGTGTCGCAGACCCAGAAGGTTTGTGGAATTTTGTGTATATTTTTCGGGCGTGGTCATTTTTTCTGATGCTGCAATTTTTTTTTTGAAGGTGCAAGATAGGTGGGCGCAGGAGGTGCATGATGCCAAGACGTATGATGTCTATGTGATCATGCGCGCACGCGTCGCTCTACGCAAAGCGGGCCTTATTCCTCTCAAAGATAAAGTGGAGGAAACCTCACTTATTGAGGAAGAAATGCAGAATATCAAGCGCGGCAAAGGACGGGTTGTAACGTTGGGAGAGATTTTGTCTGCATTTCATAAAGGCGAGGAGGTGAGCCTTGCGTTTTGTACGGTACTGTGGTTCAAGCCTCAACGCAGCTCACGTTGTATGTCTGTGTTTTTGAATTGTATATTATAGGCCATTGATATCATTCGCATGAACTGCGTCAAGTACGACCATATCTTCGCGGATGATATGAAGGTTCAGTACGCGTCCTATCACGTATCACCTGGAAAAAATTCGTCCAGTAGCCTCTCAGTTGTCAAGAAGAAATCAAGATCTGCCACTGTGCCCGTGCCGCGCCCGCCCTCGGTAAAATCAAATCCAGGTGGGACTGGTAAAGCCAGGGAGTACTCCAGGGCAACTGCACCTATACCAACGACGCATTCCGAAACTCTATCGGCCGATCGTGATCTGGATCTGGAATTGGATCCGGATGCGGGGTTGAGAAGGTCGAATCGTCCACGGTCGACGAGAGTTGTGTCCCCTGATAACTGGTCATCCGCGTCGGAAAATTCTGACATGGATTATGACTTCGATGAGTAACCCTGAGCTTTTTGCGTTATTGTTGTTCTTGATCCAGCTGCTGCTCTTTTTGCCATCCATGTTGTTCTATTTCGTTAACCGTGTTTCGCTCCATTCTAATAGCACATATAGTCTTGTATCATTCAAGCTTGATTATTGACGCACTATTGCTCTATTGTACAATACATTGATTATACCCATTTTCAAAAATTTTCCGTTGTGATCGAAGTTGACTTGAAACGAACTGAAAGTGTTGGTATCCATTGGCGGTTTGGAAAAGAATGAAGTTGTTAATGTTGGTATTTTTCAATCAATTTGATACAGTATCTCTGTTTCAATTAATTGGATGTTGATTTGGTGAAGGGGGTCTGCGCTAGACCCACACGCCCATTTGCAGTATCGTATACAGAATAAAATCGTTGGAGGAAAGTAAAACCGTTAACGAAGTCGCCAGGGGCGTCTGTACCCGCATCCGCGATGATGAGATATATGTTTGCAGCGACTCCACCAATGTTGGTGTTCAGGGAGCGAGGCCATATCTGGGCGTTGGACGTAAATTCGAAAGTATGCTGGACATTTGGTCACGATGAGACATGGGTATCGGTTGTGGATATTGAATTACTCACTCCCCCTGCAGAGAAAAATAAGCTCTCTAAATTGCTGTAGCTGGAGGCCGGCAGCGTTAAGAAGCCGGTATTGCTATCGGGCTGACTTTTAGTCGCAGCCTGGTATTTGTTAAATGCATCGGTGGCGAGAAGGATGAGCGTGGTCCCTATTCCGTTCAGGTAAGATATCGACTCGTGTTGCATCGGCAAATAATAACGCACCGGTATCTACGATTCCAGCTCCAGAGGATAAAATTGTAGTTGACGCGCCATATCGGATAGATTGGTCAATACCCCAGAACTCGGAGGCAGGAAATGTCTTTGTCAAAGGTCTACGTATCATATTTTAATTTTTTATGCCTTCTATGAGTAGCTTCTTCAGTGAGAGGATTACTTACATGTAGGAAATAGTACCCGTAAATCTGGTCGAGTCGGTCCCGCCTGTAATGTGAAATCTATGAGAAGGAGGAATGACGGTGACCTGAGTACTTTAACCAACGCACCCCAGGTTATCACTCCGTCATGTTTATTTTGGCCAGTTGTAGGCTCAAAGGAGATGCCGATCTCGTTGGAGGAAATAACCCCCTGTGAGAAAAGGTTATCGGTCACAGTAGGCACTCGAACGCTTTTGTCGGACAAAGTTCCCACTGTGAGATCAACTGGACCGATTCTAGAAATTTTCAGACGTTTTCTGTAAAAATCTGAGTATATGTACGTCACATACCCTAGAATTCCATCTATCCCTTCAAATCCTTTCGACTGTTTTGAAATTAGAGATATCAGCATTAAGGTGGGAAGCATATACCGTTGAAGCGACTCCAATAGATTGGTTTTTGATTACCAGGCCAGGAGCCAGGGTGACCATGTCAAGATATTCGGTTCCCGAGAAGGATCCCAATCCATATCCTACATCCTGAGCATGATTGGTCACCAAATACTAGGTCTCTTTGAGCGACGCGCGTAAGTGTGTTTTACCTACCACCTGATTTGAAGTCTGGGTACTAGTGCCAGTTTTCTTGTAAGCTTTACCGGCTCCAATCCATGTGTTTGAACTTTTGTAGAAGTAGTAAGATGTCATTGGAAAGAGGACAAAATAACGACAGTATGAGTGTACCTTCCAGTGTCAACAGCAAGCGAGTCTAATAAGCAGAGTCAGGCCACAATCCTACTATCATTAAAGAAACACTCACAATATGTAGGTGGGCTACCAACGCCAACGGTGGCAATATACTCCACTTCATCGTTCTCAACTGGCTCGCCGATAACGTCGAGGGTATGAAATGAATTTCCATATACTCTAGCAATGGTCTTTGCTTTCATGTACCTTGCCCGGGCACGGTCATGCTTCAGGAGGTCAAGGCCGCCCGTGATGTTTGCCCGACGAGATATGGGTAGGTTAATAAGAGACCTATTGATGAGTATTGGATTCCCTGTTACCAACTCGGCTACAAGGATTGTGATGAGGAAAATCGTGTGCAGCATGATGGCGGCTAGCAAGCCAATGTGCTTGAGATAAATTGTTGGGTATTTAAAGGATTGGAGAATGCCAGCAGGAAAAATACTGGTCCGCGGCAGTCACACATGTTTCGTCGGACTCTCCATCCCTTCTGGCTCATAATCTCAATGATCCAAATATGAGAACGGGCAGTGAATGGGTCGAGATACAGGTGAAATGGATGGCGACAGCTGATATCACGTTGATAAAAGTTATATCAAACAGAATTGGAGCAGTTTGGAGCTAGAGCTAGAGCTAGAGGCGGGTCTATACCATGAACAGTCTGTAGACAAAAGAAGTTCAGAGACATGGCATAGCCTGAAATTAAAATCTGTGTCATTCTGTGGGAGAGTATTGTTATTGTTCAAGAAGATACCCCGAATGTTGTTCAGCTTCTAGTCCCGAAGCAAGGTTCGCATGGTCCAACCCTACCCTCTGACTATTTTTCTACAACACAAGAAAGCAAAATTAGTTACACAGCATCATCAAGGTAGGCAAGTTCATCAGGGATTCTGGGAAAATACGACAGCAAATACATTACCTGTAGCGTATTGCCATAATTATTTGGGCGTTATGATGCCATATCTGGTGAAAATCTCACTGATTTCAAATTATCAGTGATGATCATACAGACAGTGTGTTATAATGTGATGAAATGCTGACCGCCACATTATCATTGGAATATCATGATGATATTGTCATTATATCCACCACATCATTCAGCTGCCAGAATTATAACAATCTGGTCATGTCTTGTCATCTATACTGCATAACTGTAAAGTAGGAATCATTATTATGTTTAAACGGCCGCTTAGAGGTAATAATGGTAACAAATTATAAGCATCGACACCTGAGCTTTTATGATGTCATACCGGAGCCATGTTCAAAGGCGAGTCGAAGGATTGCGTCATAGAAGCTCGGTCAACTCTGAACTCAACGTACTACTCATTTGAGATGTAACGATTGTGCAAAATACACGCATGAAATTATCCCAGGCTACAGGTCATCGTATCCGTTATCTCCTTCACTCAGATCAGTATCTGATTCCGAATTTTCACCCCCACTCTCCGACTCGTCACTTGAATTGGTGTCCACTTCAACCATGCTATCAAATTCTCCCATCCCAGAGCAATCTTCCATTGTCTCATCATCGTCATCATTGTCATGGTCGTCAATATCAGCAGCACCGGTGCGGTTTGTGTGTCCAACTCCAGTCCCGAAATGACGAGAAAGCATGTCACGGTCAACAAAACTGCAATCATATCTTCAATATAATGCATGGAAATCAGAAACCTTTACTTACATTCCGATATAGTAGTTGCACCAATCATCAGTTTCGCCAATGCATCGTGCTTCTGTTGGAGTGGTGATGGTAAGCAAATTGTTTGTTCGACCATCAACAAAGGATGGCAAAAGGTGACAGCCCCGAATAACAAGAGACGGGTCCAAAAATCCATACGCCATTTCGTCACAATCTGGCACAAATCCAACTTTGGGCAATTTGGCCTGTTTGCGGCCAAACTTGTAACCTGGCTCTATGCCCAGCCAGCGAACCCACAAAAACTCCATCCGTTGGGGGGCAAGATCAGTTGATAATGGGCCAATATGCTGGACCTGGGCGTGAAACACTCCCATTACTGAGGCATACCAGAATGGATGAGTACCAGGCTCCGTCTCGGGTGAGTGAAGCATTATAAATGGTTGGTTCCGTGAGACTGTGTCGTATGAGCGTTGCATGTCGTATGTAGTAAAGTTGACGCGCAGTGTGTTGACACGATACATAGTATTGTTGACGATACGCACTGTATACCGATCTTCATTTGTAAACATTTCATCAGTGTCGCCATCGAATTTCTGTCCTAACAGGCGGGCTAGCAAATGATTTTGCAGTTTTGGTAGGAAGTTCTAAGAACAAATATGATTGTCAAACAGCTAGTGGTATTAAAAACCCAATTATCGTACCACTTTAGCAGGATCTTTGTCCGCAATAAATGAAAAAATTGGGACACGTTGATTCTGGGATTTAGAGATGTAGTGAGTTTTGTTGTCTTGAGCAGCTGCGTCAGCTTCATTCTTCTCAGATTTGATCTGACTAGCATCAACCAATTGTAAAGCATTCATACGGTTATACTTCTTTGAAATTTGCTTGTTTGCATCCTTTTTGTTGGTCAGGCGGTAGAAAGACTTGATGAGACGATGAGCCAGTTCTCCCTGCCATAATTTTCTAGTCAGTAATGATTATAGATGTCTGAAATTGAAGCATACTAATTGTGTTGAATATGAGTCAGTTGTACCAAAGCGACGAATATATTCCACGTAATCGCCTAAGAAGTGCCACTTGATAGTAAAAAGGTTCAATTTGATGGGTTTACGAGTTGGCTTGGGCACTATGGTAGGTATTGATACCTCAGATGAGCTTGGTAGTACTGCTGCGGTAGAAGCATGGGCTGATTTTCTTCCTTCACGCCTAGTACGTGCTTCAATCTCTCGCGGCAGTTCATGAGTGTCATAATGGCTGCAGGTAAGGTCACGAAAGCCTCGCATCAGTTTTCCCAACTCTGTGGTAACTTTTTCCAATTCTGTTAAAGTGCCTTCTGTATGAATGCGCATCTTTGCCAAGCCATGCCACTCAGCTGTTCGATAGAGAAGTTTTCTGAGGCGATAGTCATCTGCTTCTGGAAGTAGCCCTTCAAAGACTGGAACAGCGCACTGCACTTTTGTCAGTTCTACCTCAATTTATATATAAAATGAATGATATTACCTGGAGAAGATCCTCAAAATCACGCCCGGCAAGTTTCTTCATTTCTGACGAATTGTTTGAAAAGTTTCGTATGGTACCTTGACCAAATGTTGAGAGCAGACGATATCTATAAAAGGAGAACATACCCGTCAGTTTACATTGAAAATGCCCATTCTGTAGCAGATACCTTTTGTCCAGCTCACTGACTAGATCATCGGACCCCTTTGAGGCAGCATACAAAATACGTATAAGGTGCGTAAACAATGACTTCCAGACTCCGAGTTCAAATTCGTGAAGAATGTCAGGTGCTAGCATTGGTGACGGATCTAGATTGAGCCTCTCAACAAATGCATTCTGTAGGTTTCTGATGTTAAAATATGATTGTGCACAGAAAGACGGTTGTATACCTGGGTTGGTACACCCGAAAATTCCTGAAGCCGATCTTCAACCTGCTGACTCTTTATTCCGTATCCCTGTCGATATATAAGATCACGAGCAGCTTTGACCTTTTCTACCATAAATGTTCGCAGCTGCTTGACTCGAGTTTGAAGATCTCGATAGAGACCCATTAAATCAAGTTTTGACCGGTGTACCATGCAACGAGGACAAGGAAACATTCCTTTGTCTCTAATAGTTGCTAAAAGCACTCTAGAAATTGGCCCTGTTCAGTGCACTTTAGAGTATTATCAAGTTAACTGCACATACTTTTCAGGATAGTCTGCTGAATATGTAAAAATGCGTGGATATATGCGTCGCATGATGCCATCAATGCAGCGGATAACCATGCCATATTTATATGCATAAACAAATTCGTCATCGAGGAGGTGACACCAGATACTATGCATAAGCTCACGGCGACTGTGAGTGAGAATTTGGCTTTTTTGGGTTTTCCATTTGGTGTTATGCTCAGCGGCAAAGTCCTTGAATGAATCTGGAAGCTAATTGCCTAATATATGAGCAAATAGTCAAAGAGATATCAGAATGCAAACACGTACTGAAGGGATATATGCAAGGTGCTGCAATGCTCCTGACCCAGGAACGGCCCGAACATATTTGCTAATGTTTCCGAGCATCAGGTAGATAGGCCATGCTTTTGCGTTTCCAAAATTTGTAAAATGTGTTGCATCTGATAGCGGCATAACAGCGGCAACAACCCTCTCCAGTTGGCAGTCTTCCTGACCCGGTGGCAGGAGCCCATGTTTCTGAATATAGTCATGTACCTCAAGAAATGCATCAGAGTTATAAACCTCTGAAAACAACCGTTCTTCACGATTCGAGGCGGACTGCTGCTTTAAAACAAAAGGAGAGTAGTGGACAAGATGTCCAAGGGGGCCAGTAAAGAATTCCGAAATAATAAATGTGATAGACCGATGAAGTAGACCAGGAATTGTGTATGACACCGGCGGCCTGCTAACTGTGCCCGATGGAACCAAAATGTCGACAGAGCTTTCTGTAAATTGACTTCGCAAGGCGGAACCTGCTATGGCCTGGTCCAACTTTGCATTCTGGTTTCGGGCCTCAAAGTCAATGAGGTCTTTTGGATTAAAATCGTCTGCCAGCAAGACATCATGAACCAGTTCATTTATTTGCTCATGAGACTTGGTTGTTTGACCGTTATTTGCCCAGGTCATTAACCGACGGACTGTAGGTGCTAGACCTTCCATATATGAGTGAAATGTGTCCTGAACGGTCTGTAGCAGGGGCATAATTGGTGGCTGTTTGGCGAGATCGGATGGTCGAATACAGAAATCAGGATCACGGGTAGGACGTCGAGGATAGTGTCTCCACACTCTAAAAGTGTCCATAGGAGTGTCATAACGGTCCAGAACATGAAGTATCACACATCGAGGTACTGGCTGAGGATTGTGTGGGGCAGCAGGTGGTGGTGCAATTGGTATGGGCTCCATATTTTGCATAGGTTTCCTATTAGCAAGTCGCCGAGACCTTCTTTGTTGTGGATTGGGGGACTCAAGACCCAGATCTAATGATTCATCTCCATATCCAGAAAATGGTGCTTCATCCTCGTTTGTTTGATACGATTCGGAGTGGCAATGGGCGCGTGTGCGTGTGGTGCGAAGATGCGGACACGATTTCATGTGCATTGTAAGGCCAACTTGGCGTGACAACGATTTACGGCAACCAGGGGCTGGACATATGAACTGGGCCATAAGATCAAGGCTTTACTGTGCAGCAAGAGTAGAATAAGTAGCAATAAAGCAGCAAGGCAGGAAAATTAGGCGTAAACGACTCGACGCGCGCGCACATTCAAGTCATGTGACATGTCACTTGCGCAACTTGCGCCAGTTCCATGTTTGTTCTCTTCATACTGCACAGATCTACATGGCCACCGTGCCCTTCTTACCCCTCAGCTTCCCTGAAAAACCATGGATCATCCCTGGGCTGGGGATTTCAGGGAGACTGAGGGGACAACAAGGGTTCTGCTGCCATGGATTCTGCTCCATCACACCCTTCTCATCACCCTAGAACGACACCTCCGAGTCAGACATTACACTGTGCTTTAGTTTAGCAGCAGCCGTTGTGGTAGTGAGTATCAGTCCAATACACCCATCGTGACACGTCTCTCATCGTCATTCTCTGTTCCAGGATTTCACCCGCATCTACTCATCTCTTGCGTGCACATCTTGTGTGGCATCCCGTTCAGCAATTGGCCTTGAACACGGAATCACCAAAGATGACTGTGTCATCACCACCTACCGCTGCCACCCTAGGCCAGCATGTCGCTTGGAAAGGGTGGTTTGATGCACATCTTTATCCCTTCTATTGTCGGTGCTCAAGTACCCAATGGTGCTGGTGTCAGCTTCGCCCAGAAGTACATGGGCGAGAAGACCTGCACTTTCGCTCTGTATGATGATGGGGCCAGCAACCGGGGACAGGTGTTTGAAGCCTACAACATGGTGCGTTCATTAATTGCGCATATATTCCTGTTTCCTTAATACATTGCATCTCTATAGGCCAAATTGTGGAACTTGCCCACTGTCTTTGTATGTGAAAACAACAAGTACGGGTATGGGTACCTCTGCCGCCCGCTCGTCCTCCAACACCGAGTACTTTAAGCGCGGTGACAAAATCCCTGGTCTCCAGGTAGGTTTACCGTTCCGTGGTTCTTGCTTCTCCCGTATGTGTTCATTGCACTGATGCTCATTTGTTCATCTGTTGTAATAGGTTAACAGAATGGATATTCTCGCCACCAAGCATGCTGTTGAGTATGCCAGGAAGTGGACTGTCGACAACCAGAATGGTCCTCTTCTCCTTGAATTCGTGACATACCGCTATGGAGGACACTCGTGCGTTTACCAAATTACCTCGTGTAAACTGCTTTCTGACCCAACTCCACAGCATGTTCGACCCAGGAACCACCTACCGTACCCGTGAGGAAGTCCAGCGTATGCGTTCTACCCAGGACCCCATCTGTAGTCTCCAGAAATACATCGAAGAGTGGGGTGTTGCGAACGAGCAGGAGCTTAAGCAGCTTGACAGGAAGGCCAAGGCTGAGGTCGACGCCACCGTCGAGGAGGCCAAGGCCAGCCCTGAACCATTGCTCACGTTTGCCGTCTTACATTGAAGAGGGGGGTGTTGCGAACGACCAGCCCTGAACCGTCGCTCGCGTTTGCCGTCTAGGATGACCTTTTGGTTGGGGTCTTCGGATAGTTTGTATCGGCTCGCCATGCACACCACCCATTGCACCGCCAAACCCACTCAGTTCGTCATCAACCCCCGTGCCACCTCCATTCATACTCACTCACCTACAAAAACGTCCCTCACTGGCATCGCAATCTTGAGCGCGTCTGCAAGAGCATTCCCATTGTGTTTTGCGGAAAAAGGGTTGACTCGGGTGCTGGCGTGTGTGCGGATGTGGGAGCTGCAATTACGACATAGTTTCGGAGTCGACAAGTATTGACAACCATAACGCCTTATCGATGCAGACAGGCCGTCAAGGCAGATACAACATTTCTGCTGCTGCTTCGGCTCAGGCTCAACCGACTTAGTAGGAAGGAGAAATAACACGCTTTGGTTTGTACAAGCTTTTTGTTTGCTACAGTATGTACTGACCAGCCCATTTTATCTACAGGTATGATTCCCTCAAGTAGCGTCTATGGCGCTTGCGCAAGTCATTCAAGACACCTTCCAATGTAGCAATCTCAGCCGCTATTTTTCGAGCTTTACGCGCCGCTTTGCCCGCATTGCATCGTGGAGTCCCAAGGCGTAATGGCGCGGGTGGTTCAGGGAAGTCGACGGGTGTGAAATGATAAATCGGTATGATTTTTGGTCTCTGATTATTGTGATCTGACTTGTTTTCAGTTTCGCTAGCTTGTGCTGGGTCCATGGAGCATGCAGAAGCTAGAAGTTGACACATATCAGTGATCAATGAATCGGTATGTAACGAAACAAATCTATAACTTGCCAGTATTGATACAATTTGCAGCCATCTCTTGCTCCACAGCTTCGCGAATTTCCTGAGATAACTGTGCCATGTGTTCTTGAGTATCGAGGCCAAACAGATTGGCCATGTGACGTTCCATTGACTCTTCCGACCAATCGACAGTTAGCTGACTTTCCTCCTCGACAACTCTCTCAATAGATCTGTTGATCTCATCTTCCTCCTCAACGGCTCTCTCAACAGCTCCGTTTGAATGGTCTTCAAAGATAACAATTCCGTCATCACTATCCAAAGTATTGCTAGTTATTGAGCAATCAGCAACTACAGCTGGCCCCATCTCGCTGTGAATGTCAAAGTCATCTCCTACAGAAGCAGGTGGTATGTGCAACTGTATACACTCATTAAAGTAAGTAAAGTTTTTCCTTTTTACACAAATTTTAAAATGCTTACCTCGCATTCTTCAACTTGGGAGCTTTCAATAACCTCGTCACGTATTGTTCGAGTTCGAGAAGAAAGAATGACTGGATAGACATTGGTGGAGATTCCCCGGGGCATGCCTGCCTCTGTGGGTTATGTGTGGTTTTGTGTAGTAGATATTCGTGCAATTGCGATGTTAGAATGGAATTACGATGCTAGAATGTAGATTTAAAGGAGAAATTTATCCAAGCTTGGCTACGTCTTCAAATGGTGTAATTTTCAGCCATCAATTTTGTTCCCACAGTGTGGATCTCAGACGATTGTCACACTACAGATTGTTGATTCATTACTACCACCTTGCCACCTCATCTATTTCTTTATTCTCCTCCTTTATGTCTCTTTCTATGGCTTTATCCACGTTGGCACAGAGGTTTTTGAGCCCAGAAACACACTGCAGTAAGTGGCGTAGAAAATTTCCATAGAATGTTAATCATTTCCCGCCTTCCGCACCCAAGGCCAAGCCTATGGCTACTCCTGTTTCTATCGGTTTAAAACCAATACAAAATTTTATCTTTCATCATCCTATCCTGTATAGCATGGACCGTCGATATGGGGGAGGACATCGAGGAAGAGACCCACTTGATGATTACGGTATGCAATGGCTTGCACTGTGTTCTTATCTATTCTCTCTTTAATGTTTTTGTGTTACTTGACAGGTGGAGCACCAGGATCAACGCCAATCCGTGGGCCGCATGGGTCTCGAGAACATCATGACCCTTATAGCCACTCTCCACTACCACCAAGCTTTCCGACATCGTATTCAGGCCAGCCACCATCATCTGGCTCATCATCTAGTCAACAGTCACAGGAATCACCCACTCGCTTGCAACTGAGGGCTGAAGTGTCTAGTCTTAAAAGATTAAATGAGGATCTGACGGCCAAGCTTGGAGCAAAAAGGCATCGTCCATGGGCTGCGTTGCAGTAAGTATTGTCATTGTATATTTTAAAACTCCTGCTAATGTTTAGGGATGATTCGGATGGCCATGCGGAAGGACGTTGCCTTCGAAAGGCTGTTTCATTGTTTGATAGTATTGAAACTCTTCATCTTGCCCAGGATGTGCATCATTTGGACCCGGAGACACTCAGCATGACTGCTAGCCAGATTACCAAGTACGTGCTCTTCTTTTTTGCTTTACAGCCGCTACATTGACTTTGTTTTTAGCCACATTCGTAACTTTCAAAGCTTCAAACTACTGCTCAGTTACGTTCCAACTCTGCGCCCAATTCTCAGCCCTACGTTTGACTGGCGAGTCAAGTCTGACAATTTAGCCTTTCTTCGTAATGTTGAAAAAAAGGGAAATGCTGCACGATCCGACGATGTACGCCGTATGAAGGAAGAAGTCGCTACATTTCTGAACCAAATGTACAACCCAAGCCAGCATTTTTTCACAAAGAGCAGGGATCAGCGAGGCCTTCAAAACACAATCACTGGCCGGTTGCTTTGTCCTATTATGCATGACTGGTCAAACGAAATGTATGTTGTAATTTATCAAAGTATCACCCTTCTAATCTCTATTCATTTTTTAGTGTTAGGGCCAAGGTGTGTGCTGGTGATGTAGACTTGAAACCGCGTCTCCGAAAAACATGTTTCTTGGGTGCATTGTATCCTCGAAATCATTGTTTAGATGGCCATTCCCTCGACTATCTGTTTTTGAGAAGTACACTCTTAGTCAAGGTACGTTGCATACCATCCTTAATATAACAGAATTTAATGTATCGTTCAAAGACTTACTGTGCCCTATTCACTGGCCCGGCATCAGCGGAAGCCTTTCATCCCGATGATACAGTGGGTGTTGGTGCCATGCGTCTGGCCAATTTTCGTCGGTCTCGGAAGGCAACAAAAAGGTCTGTTGCGGCTATTATCGGGTTGGATGGACGTGTAACCCCTCGCACAATTGCATATGCTGCGGTCATTGTGAGTTTTTATCACTTCTTTATTGTTTATAATTACTCAATTATTATTCTAGTTGATATTTAATCTTACCGACGCAACTCAATGGCAAGATGAATATTATTACATCAACTTTAGTCGTCTCTACAACTTTGTTGTGGATTATTTTGAAGATACACGCCAGCATTCAGAGGAGCACAAAAAGCACATCACAGAACTCTTGAAATGGTGGAACGAGTGAGTTTAATATCTTTAATTCTGAGAATTTTGTTGATCTGTTATATGCAGTATGGTATTCCCTAATGGACCGGTCACAACTGAAGTTGGAGAAGATTCAGATGATGAAGATTCTCCCTTTTCCATGCTTCGTGAGTCGCGTGCGGTGCATGCGGGGGAAGGGAGTGCGTAAGCTATGTAGATTGTTTTTGGATTACAGAAATATAAATTGTTTGCACGTGAATTATTCAATTACCCTTAAGAACGCGTGTAAGAATGTGGTATAACGATCACAGCAAATCAGAAATGTAGCAAGTAGATGTACCAGATATCATTATGACAACGAGTCCATAATGTAGGTGTAATCCAATGGAATTGTGCATATAGATTACAACAGATGATCGTTTTGTTGTAATACCGACCCGAGGCGATAAAGTCTTGGCAGACCGGCTCTACATGACATTGGCTATATCATCACATTACAACCCTCATGGTATACTATCATCCGTGGTATAATACTTACACCACTTCCAGCCGCAACGATAGCATATTATACAAATTATATCACATCATATTGTACGATAAGATTTTCCCTAAATCTCTGATGTTGGAAAAACCGAAAGCTGTGTTTATGCATTTTTCTCTACGGTTTGAAGTGTCCGTTGGCAGGGGCTGGTGTCACCCTTTAGCAGAGCAAAGCAACGCTTTCATGAGACTTCATGATACCCAAGATCGCCATCCATTCCCATTCCTATTCCCATCTCCAGCCACCTTCAAACCTTCTTTCATCACCCCGAAGTTCTTTATATCAGTTTCACTCGGTAGCATATCCACACAAGGGGAGCGTTGAAAACGGCCAGAGAGATAGAGACGACACACCTGAACCCACCTGGTATTCCAACTTGTGCAATGATCAGGATCGATACTTTTCATGAAATTGACTTAAAGCCTAGTCAAAACTTCTGTGTGAGGTTGTATGTTTTGATTCGAAAATGAATGGTACGAGTCGCCCTGATTCGTCACTGGTAAAAGACCCGTGCGGAGTTCGGGCGGAGGTTGAAGCTGACCGATAGCCGCTATAATTAGATAGGAGGCGGGTTAACCTTGACTTGAAAATAGACTATATAGTCTGTAGAACAATCAAATCAACAAGTTCACACCTACGTCCACGCTCACCTTCCAACTTGCAACTTCAAAGAATTGGTCTCTGCACATGTCGACTCCACAAGCTTTACTTTCCGAGGAAATATCCTTACCTCAGCTTCACCAGCAAAGCTCCAGGAATGTAACTGATCGGATGCCGGCTGAAGTGCTTGCATACATATTCCAGCTCTACATCGAACCAGGCAGTGCCACAAGATTCGACCCTTGTATCCAGCCCAAGGGCTTCCTTCCTCTAGGTGCCGTATGTCAACGATGGCGCAATATTGCTTGGGACTCTCCTCGCCTGTGGGCCTTGCGATTGAGTGGCTTGGCCGTTTCAGAAAACTTTTTCTTTCAATTTTTCTCGTGGAAGAATATGGAACATATCGGACAGAAATGTTCCAATTTTTCATCCCTCTAGCAGACGTCGTCGTCGAAACTCTTCGTCGTTGTCACTATCTCAGCCTACGCGTGAGCTACTCTATACTTACTCGTATCTCCATAGGACATTTCTTTGGTTCACCATGTGTCTTGAAGACGTTGAAAATACATTCTTGCTCCAATTCATTGCCTGACTTGAATTTTAAGGCAGAATCACTCATTCTGAACGTCCCATACGTCAAGCTAGACAGCCTTGACGTAGACTGGAGCAATCTTACGGAACTTGTTGCATGCTGCTCATATATCGATTGTGATTACAGTTATTCGTCAAACAAGTCGCAACACAGAGCCGTGGAATCCAAGTAATGATATGAAAGCAGCTATAAATTAGGTATGCTACTTTCGTGTTTAAATCTATGGTGTTGTTGTTAAGCTTGCCGAGACCGGCTAGACTCGGAGTTTGAGAATGCTCTCGCAGGGTCTCCCGGTGTTCCAAATTACCGAGTGCACGTTCTTACTTTGACTACTTACCATACCCCACGTCCCAGCGCCACAGAACTACAACAATGCTTGGTACTCCTTCTCCTCACGTCTCTTCTAGCTCGTGGGCAATAACGTAGGCGCAGTGATAGGCCTAACAGGAGGTATTGCCACCGGAAAGTCAACAGTGTCGTCGATGCTCAAAGCGTCCAACGTCCCCATCGTCGACGCCGATGTGATTGCGCGCGAAGTAGTCGAACCTGGGATGCCTGCGCTGGAGAAGATTAAGAAGGCGTTTGGGGATGACGTACTTCTTCCTGACGGCGCGCTTGACAGGAAGAAACTTGGGAGCATCATTTTCAACGACGAGGGCAAGCGGAAGCAGTTGAATGCGATAGTTCATCCTGCTGTGAGAAAGGCAATGCTCTGGCAAGTACTTGCGTTCTGGATAAGAGGGCACAAGTATTGCGTAATGGACGTTCCTCTGCTGATTGAAGGCGGGCTATGGCAGTTGGTTGCTCAGGTCGTTGTGGTGTACTGGTGCGTATTTGTTCTACAATGTCTTGCTGCTAGAACGGTATCGACTAAGACACGACTTTTTTAAGCTCCGAGGAACTGCAGTTGCAGCGGCTCATGCTCAGGGACGGATCGTCACGCGAAGATGCGACATCCCGTCTCAAATCCCAACTTCCAATCACGGAGAAAGTTGCCTACGCTGATATTGTCATCGACAATTCTGGTTCTAAACAAGACCTCGAACGACACATTGATGGCCTGCTACAGAAACTGGAGAAGCAATCAGGTTGGTCATGGCGATTGAGCTGGTTGGTACCGCCGATAGGCTTGCTTAGAGCCCTTTGGATACTATTATGGAGACGGGTGGCCCGTCGACCTAAACGATCTTCAAAATAATCACAGTCTTCCAATAGAGTCTTCCTATGGTCATTGAAATCATTCCGTCCAACGAATTGAAGGTAAATGGAAGAACTACGATCATTGATTTCTTTGTGGGCAACACAATAATATATCTACCATATGGAGTCATCGCCCCTCGAGTCAACAAATTTGCCAGTGATTCCGTCTTTGTCCAGCAAGGCATAAGGCAGCAGAAGCTCTGCTCCTTCCTTTGCGGTCTTTCCGCCCTCCGCAAAGAAATTGAGCTTGGTAGAGCAAAATCCGGGGCATACCGCATTCACTTTGATACCTGCGTCCTTCAACTCGTAGGCCAAAGCTACCGTATATGAATTCATCGCAGCCTTGCTTGTGTTGTAAGCGACGAATTTGTGGAGGAATTGGTATTCAGGGCGTGACATGAGTGTGTTGGATCCCATTTCCATGCTGACATTCAAAATAACGGCCTGAGGGGATTTGCGGAGGAGGGGAAGAAGTGTGGTGGTCGTCTGTACGAGTCCGAAGAAGTTGGTTTCCATCGTATCTCTCATCACGGAAACTTCGACTGATGTAGCGATTTGCTGAGCATCCATTCTGCTGATGCCTGCATTGTTGACGAGCACGTCGAGCCTTCCCTCAGCTTGCTCGATCTTGTCCTTAGCAGCTTGGATGCTTGCGACTTGAGTAACGTCAAGTTGAACGTCCTTGACGGTTGTCAATCCTTCACTGATAAGCTCATCTCTAATTGATTGGAAAAGCAACATGTGTCAGGGAGTAATGTTGACAAGACAATGCAGAAACTCGCTCTTACTTGATTTTTTTACCGGCCTCTTCATTTCTAGAACCGATATAGACGATGTGGCCCTTCTCTGCCAGAAGCCGGACAAGGGCAAGACCTATGCCAGCATTTCCGCCTATACAAGAACTATCTCAGATTTTCAAGTCGTGTAGTTGGAGTGTTGACGTACCAGTTACGAGGATGATTTTAGACATTGGTTGGACGAGGTTGTTGAAGTGTGAGTGTTATAAAATGGTTTCGAAGAGATTGATGCTTCATTGGGCACAAATCTCACGTTTTATAGGTGAAGCAAAGGCCTGATGATCTACATATGCACACCGATTTCCCTCTAAGCATATTGTAGTCAGGGGCGGAAACCTACGGAATGACATATCCTGCCGGTTCATGACGACAATAATTGCCGTATTCGGTTAATGCCGAAATCGCGGCACCACGGCATTGTCTGCACTCTTACCGACTTGGACTGAAGGAAGGGTCCAAGTATACACTGATTGCTATACTATACGTCAGCCGCCAGACTACGCAAAATTATGCCGGCTCTCCAAGGATGATTTACACATTGAGATGCACAAACTGAGGATATCAGTTTACTTCCATCCACATAAACTGTCATCTTAGTTTATTAAGAATTTGGCCTCTTGTCTTGCCAATTTGACGTATTATGAAACATTGGCTACACCATATTACGAGTTCTCAAAGTACACGCGGATCCTCTGCAAGTGGCATGAAAAGTTTCTATACTAGTAATTGTACATCGGATGGATCACTATTTGATCCCAGCTTGAGGGACGACGCGTCAAGGTAGCTAAACTAATTGGATGTATCTCTTGTAAACTCTGTCTCTGCAAGACCCAGGCGCCTGTTTGCGGTATCGTATACACAATAAAATCGTTGAAGAAAAACATAGCCGTAAGCAACGTCTCCATAGGGGTACGGAGTTCCCGCATCCGCAACAATGAGATAAATGCTTCCAGCGACTCCGCCTATGTCAGCGTTTAGCGATCGAGGCCATATTTGCGCATTGGAAGTAAATTCAAAAGTATGCTAGAGAAAGGTCACGGTAATGAGAAATGGTACTTGCTGGAATCAACTCTACATGTTACTCACTTCTCCTGCAGAGAAAAATAAGCTTTCTAGACTGTTGTAACTGGAAGCCGGTAGCTTTAATAAGCCAGTATTGCTATCGGGCTGACTGTTTGTAGCAGCCTGGTATCTGTTAAATGCATCTCGGGCGAGCAGAATAAAGGTGGCACCTAATCGCTTTCATATCAAATTATGGCCCATTTTGTACACAAGCATTGACGAACCTGTATCGACGACTCCAGTTCCAGAGGACAGAATTGTGGTCGATGAGCCATATCGGATAGAATGGTCGAACCCCCAGAATTCAGAGGAAGGAAATTTGTTCGTCAACGATCTGGGGGAAACAAATTATGGTTTCGATGCATAGTTTCCCCCAGCGATGCGATTACTTACATGTAGGAAATATTGCCTGTGAACCAGTGCGAGTCGGGTCTGCCTATTACGTCAATCTATGAGGAATGAGGCCGGCCTGGGTACTTTATTAATGAGCGTACCCCAGGTTATTACTCCTTTAGCACCATGTTCATCAGTTGCAGTGGTTGGCTGGAAGGTTATTCCGATTTCATTGGAAGAAATTGTCCCTTGTGAGAAAAGGTTGTCCGTCACAGTTGGGACTCGAATGCTATTGTCAGACAAGGTTCCCAAAGTAAGATTAACAGGACCGATTCTAACTCATCAGAAAGCGTCAAATATAATGATGTGAAACCGAGCTAATTAAGCAGATGTATCCGTACCCTAGTATACCATCCACACCCTCAAATCCTTTCGCCTGGGATGAATAATCAGCAAGTTTAAACTTTAACATACCAGAAGTGAAATGCCTTGTTAACAACTCCTATAGATTGCCGTGCGACTACGTGGCTCGGAGTCAGGAATAAGTTGTCAATATATTCGTCTCCAAAGATGGATCCCGATCCATAATTGAGTTCCTGAGGATAAGGGTTAATGACATTGTTTTTGCCAGTATTTTTCTTTGAGCAAAGCCTATAAATGAGGTACCTACCACCCGGTACGTAGTCTTGTGACTGGTAAAGGTTTTCTCGTATGGTCGGCCGGCTCCAATCCATGTGTTTGAACTTTTGACTGATGTAAGTTGTCATTGCAAAAAAGAGAACGGCAGTATACCTTCCAGTATCGACAATAAGGGAATCAATAAGGGGAATCAGGCTACCATCGTACTGAAGTTTAATAAAAACTTACAATATGTAGTTGGGTAACCAACGCCGACCTTGGCAACGTAGCCAACCCCGTCGTAGTCAATGAAATCGAAAAAATCGCGAACAGACCGCAAATCTGCAGGTCCTCTCGAGACGGCCTGTGTTTTAATGTATCCGACCCGGGCACGGTCACGCTTCAAGAGGTCAAGACCACCCGTGATGTTTGCCCGACGAGATATGGGTAGGTTAATAGGGGACCTTTCAACGAGTATTGGGTTCCCTGCCAACTCGACTACCAGGAGTGCGATAAAGAAAATTGTTTTCAGCATGATAGGCCAATGGAGTCGAAGTACGCCTTTGAAGGTAAACGGGCTGGACTTTGTTCTTTAAAGCAATTAGAGAATAGCAAGAAAAGAATACTGCTATCAGCGGCATTCACACATGCTTCGTCTTATTGCCTTCCATCCCTTGGTATCTTGCCTTCCATCCCTTGGTATCTATGTGCCGAGTGTAAAACCAAGCAATGGAAAAAAAAGCTACAGCTAAAATGGATGGTGACAGCTAATACCTCACGTATAAAGAAGTCGTCTCAAGATGGAACTTGGCA
Organism: Psilocybe cubensis; assembly: GCF_017499595.1. Lineage (NCBI taxonomy): Eukaryota > Fungi > Basidiomycota > Agaricomycetes > Agaricales > Agrocybaceae > Psilocybe > Psilocybe cubensis. Next base: position 537,352 of record NC_062999.1, on the reverse strand, counting down.
GAATTGCAGCTAGAATCAGAGATAACGGCGGGTCTATACCATGAACAGTTTGAACATGGAAGAAGTTCAGAGACATGCGACGGTCCTAGATTAAAACTCGTGTCATCTCGTGAGAAAGCTTTCTTCCGGTTCAAAATACCCTTCGGAATAGGCATAGCCTGATTACCTACTCACATTCCTTTCTTATCCTGTTTTTTGCCCTTCTGACAATATTTCTTTCGACTATTGAAAAATATTATCCTATAGTATGGTCATATACAAGGCTGAAAAGCAACGCCGCCATGAAAGTGGACAGAATCACATAGTATACACGGGGCCCATCATCCCCATGTCCATTCCTTTCCACCTATAAACCCACCGCCCCAGAATCATTTATATCCATTGGGACCGGCCTTCCCTCCATAAACTGCTTCACATCATCTGGGGCCTCCCCAACAACGCTTTTGAGCGCAACATACGACAGGTAGAATAAATCGCGCCCCTTCACTTGCAAATCCAGGCGAACTTCAGCAGCGAGCTTGACAAGCTCCGAAAAGGACTGCCAATCTCGAATCAAACCAAGGGGGGGTTGCTTGGAATTTTCGGCCTCTCCCTCGCCAGTACGACGCTCAGAGTCCATTTGTGGCTGGAAGTAGCCGTACTCTGTGTACATGGTAATTTTTTCCAAGCCTGGCCTGACAACCTCGTACCCGTTACACTCGCCATCACTCGTAAACAAACGCTTATGACGGAAGCCAGGAAGCTTTCCCCATGGAATTGGATTACGGGTATCAACTGTGAAAATTTTCAGTTGCGGAAGTAGCACGGGATGTGTTTGTGAGTCGTATCGAAATTCCACGCAAAGAGCGTTGAAAAACGGCAAGAGAGATAGAGACGACTCCACACCCATCCAATCGTCCAACTTGCGCATCCAGATAGTTGTGAGTGATGGGAAGGCGGTTGCGATACGGTAGAGGTCCTCTCCCGAGCAGATTTCTTCGCCGAGCACGAGGCCGGTGATGGGGCAACATGACCTATGCAGAAAATCTAGCACCGTAGAAGGTTGCAGTGTTGCATCGTCGTCGATAGTGCAACCATCGAGCTTAGGGCATGTAATCTTTTGGAGGAGCTCAGAGACCACATCTTCGGTGTGGTACATTGGATTGACGTAAAGATTTGTCAGTTCATGGCATACGACGGGACGGCCAGTGCTTTGCAATGGGAAGTCGTCACTTTTTTCAAGATCGACTATGTGACATACTGCTATTCGAGGAGCAAGTGCAAGCACTTGAAGCACATCGTCTAGGACCATTTCGGCCGCCCCGTATTCAGTAAGGTTGTTCCAGTTGATGGTGAGTGCGTCCAGCGACATAGTTTGCATATTAAGGAAGGATGGCGCAGAGGATGAAAGATCGAGAAGGCATGTGCTTTGAGGGGTGTCCAGATACAGACGCTTTAGCGCTGTTGCTGGAACAGATGCCCAGCTGAGTCGGGAAACTGTCGATCCCGGAAGCCCAATTAATCCGAGAGTATGTAGCCGATTCAGGGAATGGCTGATGGCATCCATTAAAGGGATAAGAAGTGCTCCAACCTTCATTTGAGCACGCATATTGTCACTTGAATCAGAGAGAATATATCCACGAAGAAAGATAGTCAGGGGATATTGGCCCGAACGGCTAAGCCACTCAACTGCTAGTTGAATTTGTCCATGCGTTGTCGCTTGTCGTACGTGGAAGGTTTGAAGTGAAGCCCAAAGTTTAGGACACGCCCAAGCAACATGACGCCACATTCGACAGACAGCGCCGAGAGGAAAAGCACCCATTGGACGAATGTCATAAGATGCCTTATTGTCTTCATCGACGTATAGCTGAAATATGTGAGCAAGAATCTCGAAAGGCAGTTGATTGCCTTTGATCATGATATTCGGTGATGTGCTGGTATCCTGGACTCCGACTTCTCGATGTTCGGATTTTTCGATGAGGTTAGTGGTTGGCACCTTCAATAAGACAGTTTCACCGGATTTATCGCAATCTCCTGGTAGGGCGTACTGGGAAAAGTCCATTCAGCAATGATATGTTGGAAATAAAGGAGAGATACTTGGCAATACAATGACCTGCAAGAGTCAAATTGAATCTCCGTTTCCTCATGGCATTAGATGGAGAGATGGATAATGATTATGTAATGAGTCACAGTCACGGGATCGTGTCTCCAGTCGAAAAACGCGAGGCGCGATCCCTATTCAGGGGCGTTATCGAGCAAAGTAACGCAAAGTCGCAGCAAAGTGGCTGTATAGAAAGCCATTTGAGACTTCAAATGCTATACATGATTGTAAATTGAGATTTTGAGACTTTATACTCATACAACATTGAAAGAAGGGCGATATCCTAAAATCAAGCGGTGCAAATATACACCCAGATTTCACTTTCTGATTCGTTCATGGTCAGCTGATGTCTGCCAAATTCCATACGACCTCTCTCCATGGCGATCTACACTGCGCTGCTCAACTCCCCCATCATCATCACGTATAACTCGTTCAATCGTGAATCTTATTTCAGATTGACGTGCCTTTGTTCGCTTATTCGAGAAAAATTGTTCAGATTATATCCCAGCTATGCAACCAATTTCTCATACCTGTGGAGGTTTGCCATCAAAATCATCACCTTCAGCCGCCTTTATGGATACTGTATGCATATTTGGCTGCGTGATGGTCGACCCGTGACTATTGACACCTCGAACAATATTGGGACCTCTTGGTTGGAGCCTGTCCTTCATTTTCTTACGAGCATTTAATCTTTTATCGAGCTATGTTAGTGATCGTCGTAAATAATTCGGTGATGGAAAATAGAACTTACGCTGCAAGTAGCGAGTTGGTGTACAATCTCCCTAATGAAAAGTGTATTGCCTAGGAAAATTAGTCAATCTGCAAGATGACGTATATACTATACATACAGCAAAGTAAAGGCCATTTGGTCGTATGAAATACTTCATTTCTGGATTAGCGAATTAAACTAGGTAATTGACGAAGAATTCTTACTGCAATTACAGCTCCGATCTCACATGCACTTGTAAGAATACCCGTTGCGATCACGTAATGAAAGACGTCTTTCAGTACTAGACGTGTTCTGAGGAAATACAATCAGTCTTCTATCGTCCAGATACATTAATTATCGCTCACGCTGGAATTTTTGTACGACTATTCGAAACTTTCAAAAAATAACACAGCAACCCAGCAATCACGACGTCGGCTGGATGAATTTAAGCGTTTAGAGTAAGGCTTCGTTCGAAAGATATACAATCATGACTTACAAAGAGCACTGATGAAATAAAGAGCCGCCGACTCTTTCTCAGTTAAAACCAGCTCCGGAATAGTGAAATGCGCGATGATCATCTTCAACGGCAGGTGTATGTTGAGTACCAAGGCCGTCAAGCTGGGCGCAAGGGCAATGCAAAGAACTAATATCTTTTTATTGCTCAGAACCCAAATTCTGTTATAAAATTGAGTCCAAGCTCCACGATAGCTATAGCTACTAGCATGTCACTCACCGATGCATGAAATACAATTGGCACACAAAACACGACATCCCGACCAATAAGATGTGTATGATTAACTCATGAGTGGCATTGACCAGTGCCGGTTGAAATCCCCAATTTGTGACCAGATAATGATACATGAACTGGCAAATTATCACCGTGTGTATGGTATCCAAACTCCTATAAATCAGATTGGCAAGTTAGAACTTGGTTCATCTGAAGAGTGAGCAATCCCAGTCGAAAAAATTACCATGCTACCGAAACCTGAAACAGGACTTGTGAGATACCGTAACCCATGTGGCGCATTTGCCTTTGACTAGTAACACCTACCAGTAGTTTGAACTTCAGTGGGTCATTTGGAAAATTGTCGAAGTAATTCCATGTTTGAAAAGACAAAATTCCTTGGAAAAAGATGGCAAAGAATACTGGATGACATTCATTGTTTTAATGTTAAGATATAGATCGAGTCCACCGCGTTCACCTCCAATCAACATGGCACCAAATGTACTATCCAGTGCTGAGCTGGGTCCTTCTCCTAAGGGAGCCATGACTAAGGAGCGTAAAAGTGGGAGTGAAAGAGAGATGTTGGCGACGATACCACAGTACACTTCCTGTAAACGTCAGAAAATGTGGGTATATATCACATTATTCTGACACAGATGCTGAGCCAATACCGAGGTGCGACAACGTGGGTCAGCCTTAATTTCCCACTCAAACGACGTTCTTCACCCTGGACTGTGCCATTTTGGACATCTGTGGAATTATTTTCCAGATGAAGGCAGAACACCGGACTGATAGTAGTAAGGAACGATAACAACGGCGTGTAAGTAACATGACATGCTCAATCGTCGAGTATCAGCAACATAACTCATGAGCAGGAATTTCCATGAATCTCTGGGATATTCAACCTATATTAAGTGAACGCACTGCCTTATTAGTTCGCACGTGTAGAGAAAACAGGGACACATCACCGCTGAACCGGATAACCGCTGCCGCTGCCCGTCAATCCCCACCAAGTTGTTTCTGATGGTCAACTTCCAACCCGACTGAGGATACACCTTGCTGCGGAGTTCATGCTCTTGCGGGAATTACTGGGAATCATCATTAGCAGTAGACATGATCATGATCTTAAACAGACATTTAGGCTCAACTGAGCATCTCTGTCGATACAACAGTGGTTCAACTTAAGCTGATCTTTAGGATGGATTTGAATGTTTCGTGAGTTCGGCATCAAGATATCGTCGATTGCGACATTACGAATACATCCAATCATGAGTAAATCCATCAAGTGAGTCTCTGCGGAGCCCAAGTCCTGCTACACATGAACTGCTTTACATCCTCTGGAGGTCTGCCACTAGTACGTTTAAGCGCTGTATACGACAGGGCAAATAAATGTTCCCTCCAGAAACCCCGCTCTACCTGGAGATCCAGACGAATTTCACCGCTAAGTTTCACAAGTTGAGAGAATGTATCCCAGTTTTGAATCAGATATTCTGGGATATAGTTGGAGTTGAAAGAAGAGATATTGCGAGTTTCGGTCAACTCACTCTCGCTGTCGCTCTCGTCAACGTGAATTTTGTGGTGTATGTCTGAGTCCCTGCCATCGTACCCTCGATCCGGGTGCTCATAAATTATTGAGATTGACTCCAGGGCGGACCGACCCATCTCCTCCCTCAAGCGTGTGCCATTTGCCTCGTAACAATATCTAGATCGAAGACCGGGGAGATACTCCCACGAAAATAGACTGCGCGTCTCGATCAGAAGATGTCTCAAACCCGGGAGCATCACAGGCATTGAGTTTTTCTGATTGACAGAATCGACATCGGAGACGGTATGGTATCGCTCGTCCAAGCAGAGCGTATGACAGAATGAATTCACCGATGATGACGATCTCAGAGCCACAGCAGCCTCTTCATATTTTGTAAGCGACAGGAACGTAAGTGACGGGAGTGCAGTTGCAATTCGGACGAGATCCTCGCATGTAGTGTTTTCTTCTCCTATGGTAAGATGGGTCAAGGGGCAACTAGACCGGAGCAGGAAGCCTATCAATGTGTGGAGGTTGAGGCTGACATGGTCCACAACACTGAACACCCTCAGACTGGGACAGGTAATTGACCGTAGAAGGTCTGCAACAACGTCGTTGTGATAGTACATCGGGCAAGCACGTAGTTCTGTCATCTCACGACATACGACGGACTTGCGTTCCCATTCTTCATCATCAGTGTCGTCGATGTCCATTAGGTAGCATTTCACTAATCGAGGTGCACCTGCGAGTACTTGTTGAACTTGATTGATGGGTATCTCAGATACCGAGAACTCCGTAAGGTTGGCATAGTCTATGCTGAGGCAGTCCATAGGGATACCTTCCAGCTGTAGGAAGACGGGCGCGGCCAGGGCAAGATCCAACCGAGCAATGGGGTCGGCACATCTAAGCGTCAGATACTGCAGCGCAACAGGTGGCTTTCCCGAAAGCGTTAGTCGTGCATATGTTGACGAAGGAAGATTGAGGAGCTCGAGACGATTACACCGGTCCAGGGAGCGGCCGATAGCGTCAATCAGAGGGGAAAGGATTGCCACGAAGTTTTGCTGAGAACGAGAATCCAAACTTAAGTCTTCTTCGATGTATCCTTGAAGAGAGATCTCTAGTGGATGCTGACATGCACGTCCAAGCCACTCGATGGCAAGTTGAATCTGGTTCTCCGTTGTCTCCTTCCTCATCCAGAAGGACAACGACGACCACAAATGCTGACTCGTCCATGCAACACGACGCCAGGTGCGGCATACTGATCCTAGAGGAAAGGCGCCATTAGGACGGACGCTGGAGGCTGTTCGTTCCTGCTTATCTTCAATCACGTATAACTGGAATATATGCGCGAGGATTTCGAAGGGCAGTTGCTCTATGTTGAATGTCGGTGCCTTGAAGAGTCTCAATCCGTTCGAATTGGGATCTGGCCTACGTGAGTCTTCATTATTTTCAGTAGCTTCCATGGTCATCTTCGTTTGAAACGGAAAAGGTCGGCTGGCTGTTCTCGGGGTAGCCTATGGCAAAAAGCAAATTCTGCGGTACGCGTCTGCTTGTCATTTGATTGCCGACGGTCGGCACCGTCACTGAGCAACTGCATCCGAGCTTTGCAAAGGTTTCTCTAAAGACTGAATTCTCCTTAAAACTTTGAGTAGTACATCAGAACTATTTAATACATAGTATTTTTCTTTAGTACCAGAAGTATCACAGAATGTATGCAATCAATTGACAATACCAAGATATGTTCTTGTAGCTTCCGGATCAACAGCATTGTAACTCCGCTCCCGAGTGAACCAGAGGTGATGAATTTCGAAAACATCAACAATGGAGTCAATCGATTCAATCATGTATACGAGTTCAAAGAGCGATGAACATGATCTCCAGCTACTACTGGAATGTATTATAGTAATGTACAATTATTATTACATGTTACTTTTAAGCGGTTGACTTTTCAGACTCTTCGAACACGACGAAGTTAACTTCGAGTCGCCAGTGAGATATCAGAACTCACATAACCAGGAAATGGATCAGTCACTGTGATGTGGGGAAGGTTATTATGTATCAAATCTAGTGCTGATGAGTGTGCCCGACGAAGATCATAGCGAGAGTTAAGCCTAAACGCGTGGGGGTCACGGTTACCAGTATTCTAGTGATGTCAATTAAGAGAATGTATCTAGCACTTACGTTGCTAGTAATGAATTGGCGTACACTATTGACAAATGAGAAACACCTCAACCGAGGAGATTAGCACGGTGTACTTACGCTTCCCAACAACAAAATGTAAGCCAAGGAAAACCAGACTGTTGTCTAGAATGATCCACTTTGCCCATAGCTCATCAGCAGTTTGCGTTGGTTCGGACAAAGAAAACATACGCATAACAAAGAAGCAACCGTTGCAGCACTAAGAGGATTATTGAATAAGACGGGCATCAATGATATTTCCATTCAAGACGAACCTGGTCAGCGAACCGATCTCTAAGGTGTAGAGTACGAGGGTGTCAATCATGGAATGCATCCTAGAAGCATGATTAATTCTGACAATTGATGTAACTTCACAATTATGGCTGTACTCACGTTATAATTTCCTTTCTACTCCTTTGGAGGAGAAAAATTAAAGAAACAGCTATCAGGATATCCACGGCACAGGACAGCGATAGTCCAAGGGAAAACAACCACTAAACGTAGTCAGTTGTGTCAGGCAATCTGTGAGGAAAAGGCTCTTGAGTCTCCATACCCGAAACTGTGCCCTGAAGTGACCATAGCTACGGAGACGTATCCTGAATTTCTTTGAGCTAAGATTTCAACTTGAAATTGTGAATGACATACATCTGTCCGCCTGTAACTTGAAACATCCGAGAGCACAAATCAGAAAGGGCTTATAATATTAGTTTTTAATAGATTTACCGGTTGCTGCAGCTGTTAAGATACATTCGAATCAGGATATAATACCATAAGCTTTGACATGGGTGTACCGCACCTAGACGAGAAAACGCGAGGATAACCTTCGATTCAATGAGATAGAGGATGGTTATAACACAGCAAGTTGATCTCACAACAAGGATAGTCAGGTATCGGTTTCGCTCGCTTACTATAGCAAATTAGAGGAGTCAGTTAGCTGACAACAGGCTATTAGGACGTATTTTCTAACAGTGGTATAGTCGATATGCAAAGAAGCTGAGGGTAGAAAATACTATGAGACTGTCATTAAGAAAGGTAATAATGCTTGAGCTCGTACCAATGTGTTAGAAAAGTAAGGGATGCCTGATTGGACAACTTTGTTCACGGTAATGGGCATTAAATTACGACGTGAAACTCACGGTGAGGATTACGCTGAACTGGAATTGTATGAAATTAAGTGAGCTCGGCATTATTGTAAAAAAATAGTGCTGAAACTTACTGCGACACTCCTTAACAAATCTAGACATGAGCGTCGCGCGTACGTCTGAAAATCTCAGGGCGAAGGGCACGTACCAAGGAATCACATCAGCATATGTTACTTTTCCAAAGTTATCAATAAATGATTCCCACATAGCAGTCCACACAAGTCCTGTGTGAAAAATCTCGAGAGCCCTAGACGCAGGCGCGGTTTGAGAAATTTATCGGATTGTTTTGAGGAAAATATCCCAACCATATGAAAAACACCTGAATAGGTTTAACTTAGGGCCATCCTCTTATGGATTGATGGAGGGCATGAACTCACAAATCCTTTCAGTGCTTTCCTATCTAGCGGAAAGCATTTGAAATATACAACGCATTGCACAGCAAAAACTCCAGAAAGGCTACAAAATATATTTAGATTTTACATTATCGAGCCTTGCGCGGGACTGTTGAGACTGACCTAGACGCCGTCAGTGCGCCAAGTAAAATCGCACCGTATGTGCCCGGATCGACCTTCATGACGGTGCTACGTAGAAATCGGTGCTGACCGTCTATGATGTGGGCATTGACATGGGCAAAGGAGTGACAATCATGCACATGTCCGTTTATATAGACCATTTGGCCCGCAACCTCCCACCGACCCAAGGTTTATACCCCTGACGACATAAGTATCCGGTTAAACCCTTCCGGCATCGGCATTCTGCGATTTGTTGGCAAGTTGCGAGTTGACGATGGGTGTGGGGGAGAAATCCTGGAAAATACGTATACAGCGGTGATGTGGCCATCAATACAATGGATCACAACACACCGTAGGGGTCCCATTTAATGGTGACACCTCCGACGTTCTACAGGATGTATGGTAAGCATTCTTTGCAAAGCCCAACTTGTGCGATTTAAGCAGGTAAAAATCTAACATTTTGTACCTGCTTAAATTTCACCAGAAGATAAGTATCAGGAAGTATCAGGAGACTTCAAGATGACCGCACCAACGCCACCAGTATCGTATAAAAATGAACAAGATGCTTACCTTTGCGGATATCCCGGAGAAGTTGGACGTCCAAACGGATTGTCGAATGGGTCAGTGTTGTTATAGAAGTATATCAAGTTGCCGGCACTGACGCGAAGCCTAGACCACCCCCCAATACGAGTTTCAAGGACAAAAGGCATTTAATGTCTCTTGTATCCATCCCCAAGATTTAAGAAGCATCTTGTTAGCCAGCATTAAGCATCGACCAGATCTCTGTTGATGATAAACTGTGGGTATATTAGGGTATATTGCTGGGTCAACGCCGGGGAAGTACTATAGGAGATATAGCAGACCTGTAATTTGATATATTGGCATGATGAAAAGTAAGAAACTATCGAAGCACCGGTATTGAATGGGAATTGTGGTAACAATGATATAGAAAGCTGACCCAACATTCTCCTCGGCTGGTGACACACGCGTAGAATTTTGATGCATAATCCACGTGACGTTGGACATAACGCGACGCGTCGCCAGCGTATACTCGCGTATACTCCTAAGTAAAGTATTGGTGTATTGTGAAAACTTGTGACCGAAATTGGTGATAACAAGCAATTATACAGTCATTTTTTGCATATTAAATTCAACCTGAGGTAAATGTACTTAAAAATGTCACTCGACAAGCGCCTGCGCGATTTGTACAAAGTAATAAAGCAAAGGTTCTGCGCTCTGGTCCATTACGTGTCAAGTTCGGCGCTCATAGTCAGTAGATGTTTGCCAAATAGCATGTGCTCTCTGGTCTGAGTTACGTTTTGAAGTGTCTCCGTTATCATCCTGAATGACCCGTTCTACAGTAAACGTTATTTCGGACGGCCTCACCATGCTCGCCTGTTTGATAGAAAGATATAAGTATGCCTAAACCATTCATTAAGTAAGTATACTATAATACGTACCTGAGGTACTCTTTTGGATTCAGGTACTTCATCTGAAGCTGCCTTGATAGATACCATATGTATATCTTTCTGTTTGCCAGCCCCGTGACTATGAATGCTTTGTCCGATGCCCGAAGCATTTCCCTGAAGTCTGTCTCTGATCTTTTTGCGTGAATTTAACCTGATTGAAATGGACAATTAATCAGCACGAAATGTATTGGGAGAGATTTTGTCTACGCACGCTGCAAGGAGTGAATTGGTATACAATCTCCCCAACGAAAAATGTATGGCCTAAAGAAAATGTCACTTTGTATAGTGTGATTTGAGTAAGTTCTACGAACAGCAAAGTATAGACCGTTTGGACGAAGAAAATACTAGATCTGGAATTAGTATCAGCTGATTGTGAAATAAGTCAAGCTCACCGCAATAACAGCTCCAATTTCACAAGCACTGGTCAAAATTCCCGTTGCAACTACGTAATGTAGAATGTCCTTCAGAACCAAACGAGTTCTGTAGTAGTTTAGGTAAACATTTCAACAAGAAGTGGCACCTATTACATACGCTTGAAATTGTGTTCGACGATTGGATAACCTTAGGAAGTAACACAAGAATCCGGCTATCACAACATCCGCTGCGGTGCGTTAGTCGGATATCATGGAACATAACACGGTGCTTACATAGCGCGCTGATAAAATACAAAGCTGCAGATTCCTTCTCTGTCAGGACCAACTCGGGAATAGAAAAATGAGCAAATATCATTTTCAAAGGCAGGTGAATATTGAGAATGAGGGCGGTCAAGCTGGGGGCGAGGGCGATGCAAAGAACCAGTATTTTTTTCTCGCTCAGGATCCAAATTCTGGTGTATTCTAATAAGAAATATAATTGTAAAATAAGCATCAAACTCACCTATGCATAAAATAGACTTGGCACACGAAGCACGACATCCCAACCAAAAGAATGTGAATGATTAGTTCCGTAGTGGCATCGACAAGTGCAGCCTGGAAGCCCCAGTTTGTGACCAAATAATGATACATAAACTGGCAAATTATAACGGTATGTATCGTATCTAGCCCCCTGAATATTTATTAGTTGGTTTGACACATGGGAATTATTCAATTTGGAATACCATGCTACCGACACCTGAATATAATTTTCGTGTCAGGAAACAGGAATTATGGATGGCCTGAGTTGGGCCTTGGATCATACACCCACCAGAAGTTTAAATTTCAGTGGATCATTTGGAAAATTTTCATAGTAGTTCCAAGCCTGGAATGATAAAACCCCTTGGAAAAAGATGGCAAAGAAAACTAGTATAGTGGTTTGTGTAAAGGTGGTTTCCGAATTATGAGGAAATAACACGTCTATTGAGCTCACCTCCGATCAACATAGCACCAAATGTGCTATCAAGTGCTGAGCTGGGTCCTTCTCCTAATGGTGCCATTTCTAGTAGCGACGGGATGAAGGAAAGCTATTGTATAACCAGTAGCACCCTCCTAAAGTTGTCACTGAATTTGAAACCATGTATATATGCCGTTGAAGAGTGGCTGAAATTACAACGGACAGCATGTACACTCTTCCGTTTGAGGTCAGGCCACAGCATTAGAACACTCTGGGCCGTGTCACCTGCGACATCTGTGGTATGATCTGCTGATGGAGAGGACTTTTGACTGATATCTTATACAAAATAGCTACAACAGCTTGTAAAATCTGACATGCCCCATCTGTCCTGAAGAGTGCCAGTAAAAGTCATGATGGGTACGGAAGTCGCTGGGAAATTTTTTGTCGCATTTTTAGATGAGGATACTGACATACACTTAGGGGTGAAACCGACGGCACAGCAACGGTATGGAGGTTTCAGAAGGCGGCAACTCTTATAATTGAATTTATCTTCTTCTTCCGCTGCTGAACCTTTCATCTAACCTTTTATCCAGCGCAGAGAGTTGAAGGGAGTTGTCCACAAGAGAAAAGATTCGGAGAACTGACGGCGAGGTGCCTGGCTTCTATATGGACACAATACTATAAATAAGACAAGTAAATTGGTCGTTACAATGTGATTAGACCTGACGTGAAGATCATTACATAGATTAGATTGATGGTATAATTATAAGAATTATTGGGATGCTGTCCGTCTGAGAGGAGTAAAAGCACGGGCGTTACTTGGAATGTTGAACTGAAACAGGCTTTCTTTCTGTTCAGCGCCTCGAACAACTTTCAAAAAGATGCTTTCCAATGACGCTCGTTCCACAGTGTATTCCATGAAATCTCCCTCGCTAGCCAGAATGGTGAATAGTTGTGCCAGTGAGAATTCCCCATTGACGGGAACTTCGAATCGAGTAGCAACGTCGTTGGACTTTTTGGATCCAGGAATGCGCGACATCATCTGACGAGCTCTAATAACGTCCTGTCGTGATCGGCACGAGAAGTGGACTTCGTAAGCTCCATAACGACTGGCTAAGTCTTCAATTGTACCGATAGCTGTTTATACTTTGTGAGTACCACCCAATAGCAAAGGGTAAGGTCTAGAGACTAACCCAGCATTCGCTTAGCCAATATCCCAACGGTATTGGCCAGCGCAGATGCTTCCTCCATGGAGTCTTTTAAGACAAATGATAAATATCACTCCGGAAAAAGGATCAAATTGTAGGACGTACGAGTTGTGATGATAATGGCTTTGCCTATTGACACCCTTCGCAACGTATTCCACATATCACGTTTCATTTTTGGATCCACTCCTGTTGAAAATTCATCGATGAGAATGACAGAGGGGTTTCCCATTAGCGCAATGGCGAGCGCCAATTTTCTCTGATTTCCTCCTGACAGATTGCTTGCGAGCCTATCAGAGTAGATGGTCAGGGAAGTGGATTTCAGAATCATGTTGATATTATGATTGAGCTCCGCTCCCCTCTTTAGGCCCTTGAAGCGCCCATATATCATAAGATGCTCCCGTACAGTAAGCTGAGAGTCGATGGCGGTAAACTGTGGGCAGACACCCAATGAAGCCCGAGCACCACGTGGATCGCTGACAATTGAGGCTCCGTTAATAATAACATCCCCGCAATCTGGGTAGACATCGCCGCCTGGCCAGAACATAAATGATAAGAACGAAGGTGGGAGTCAAAGTGCCACATTCACTCACGGATTATGTTGAATGTGGTCGTCTTTCCAGCTCCATTAGGACCCAAAAGTGCAAAGATAGAGTCTCTTGGGACACCCAAGCTGACATCGTCCGTCACTCGTTTGCCATGGTACGATTTGGACAGGTTGATGACACGGAGGAGGTCGTCAGACGTTGCAACCGCTTCTGCAGCCGCAACAACGTCTGCGCCAGGGAGCGTGTCGGAACCAGTACCTAAAAGGTACTTCTTCCTATGTCTTGAGTGGCGGACCTTTGAGCCTGAATCGACATATATCAGAACGCCGAGCGAAACAAAGGCGTATATTATTAGATAGAGAATCGGCCCGCCAAATCGTGTGATAGAAAACAATGAAGCTGTAGTAACATTCTGCGTTCCGGAATCACATAGAAGGGAGAATAAATTTGTAGAGACTAAAGTTGCACGAATCTACGCAAACGAGAATGTCAGTGAATGATGCGACAGATAGAGGGAAGTAGAACATACTACACTTGTGACTGGAGACACAATTGATATAGTAAAGTGGATGATGGTGATCAGACGGGTTGACTCTGTGATTTTTCCAAAGGTAAACACGGCGAGGTATGAGGACAAATAAAGCTTTAGGGTGCTCGTTTAAAATTGGGCTTCAACATAGGTAGTTTGGGTACCTACCACAAAAGTGATAAACTGATAACATGCTACAATAGCAAATGCTGCAAGGGCCGAATCAACCATCAAGGACAGTGCATATGCGAACAGGGTGCCACTGATCCCGTACAGCAGGAAAACGACCCACTATTATTGTGCTAAGATGAGTACACCTGATAGAATAGGGGAGATAACATACCAATAGTCCAAGACCATGAAATTGCTCAGAAAAAGACGCAAAAACTATGATAATTATAGTGGAAAGGAGCACAGCTGCAATGAGATCGAACATGAGATGTCCTAACCACATCCCAACGGGATTCGTAAGACCATTTGAAAGTTGCATCGCTTGTACAGACGAGCGGCGTTCTTTCGATACATAGAGTGCAAAAAATGCAGGATATACGGCCTGTAAGAAATACGATGGTTCATAAGGCCCACAATGATTTAAGATCGGCCGATGTACAACATACCATGACAGCACCAAAGAAGAATATCCATTTCAAGTAAACCAGAGTGGCAGCAGCAACCTTCGGGAAAGTCGCATAGTTGGCATAGATATTATTTGGAACCGCATTCGCACTGCCCGTCAACTTTCGGGCACGGTTGAACAAAACATTTGTTGCTAGATTCAACATGGATGGCCCTCGAATGCCAGGCGAAGTGGCTTCCCAAGCTACCAACGATGCCCCGGTTGCCTGGTCTACGGAAACACCACCCGATGTGATATTTGTATGATTGCTGGTGATCATCCCAACAAAAGACGCGTTGTCCGGGACATTAATGATATCCAACATGAAGAGGGGCATTTGCCCCAGAGATTCGATGATGTTAGGCGGCGACGAAACAACACGGGCGGGTGTGGGAAGTGTAGCACTAAGAAGCGGAGTCGATTTTGGCAAGTAGAGAGGGATCGATGTGACATCCTTTGATGGTACGGTACACGATTGGTCTTTCCCTTTGATGAATGTGAGCGGGACACATGCGCCTATGACTGTGATAAAGATGGCTAGGAAAGGTGTCATCCAAGCCCGCTTCGCGATTAATGCGCGTTTATGAAAAACTGTGAATGCCTGTCGGAATGGTGAAACCGACCTTCCATTCGTTAAACCGATACCGCCTGGAAGTTTTTCGAGAAGAGGAGTGTCGGGTGAGAGATCTTCTGGGGCATATATCGATGATGTAGTTCCGTCGAATGAACCTTTCTTGTTTGCATCGTTTTCGCTCATGACATCCAAGAAAACGTCTTCAATCGTGGTTCCCAGAAGATCGTATGATTCTATCTGTCTGTTGTTCACATGGGTATCCAGGAATTCGAGCACTTGACCTATCAATGTATTATCTCTCGTTCTGAGGTGGTAACATTTTTGCGAGGAAGATGGCGATGTGATGTAAGTTTGAGGACAGATTTGTTTGATGCCCTCCAGTAATTCAAATTCCGAAACCAAAGGACTCATCTGCGATTTGAATGAGACCTGCACCGAGTATCCATCGCCAAAATCGCGTTTTAATGAAACTGGCGTCCCCGATGCAACGACCTTTCCTGGAGCTGCAAGTATGGCAATTTGATCCGCCAGTAAGTCGGCTTCATCAAGAAACTGTAAAACCTGTCGTCAAACAACAACTCCTACTCCTTACAATAAATACGCACATGGGTTGTAAACACGATACTCCGATCTTCGTGGAATGCCGTGAGGATTTTCCACAGAGCTCGACGGCTCAGGGGGTCAACTCCAGACGTGCATTCGTCCACAAGGACCACTATTACAACATGACATCAGAGTTGTGCCAAATTATGCGCCGGGTTTACCGCAACATACCTTTAGATCCACCAAGAAGCCCAATAGCAAGCTGAAGCTTGCGTTTCTGACCGCCAGACAGGGTCGCCGCATTGGCATGGATTTTCTTCTCCAAATCGCAGTCGATCAACAGTTGTTCCAGGTCTTCGTGTTCGTCCGTGTTGTGAGACCACTTGACTGCTCTCCACACCTCTAGTGTCTGCAAACACGTCAACTCATCGAAGAGCACGTTTTTCTGAGGAACAATTCCCATGGTACCGCGAGGAGGCCGTTTGAACCCGCCTTCAAAGGTCACCGTTCCTTCTGTGATGCTGGAGAGTCCGGCCAGGATGGATAACGTCGTCGACTTGCCAGCGCTAAAATATAGTTGAGTGAAGTACCATGAATCAAACTGGTGACTAAACCTACCCATTTGACCCTAGCAGTACAAATATTCCGGTCTTGGGAATGTCCAGACTGAGGTTTGAAACTGCAGTGACATCCCCCGTGGACGCAAAAACAGACGAGGAGTAAACCTTGGTCAAATTGCGAATGGATATAGCGACGTTGGGAGGTATATAATCCAATCCATCCTCTTGCTTTTTTGCAGTTGTTTTAGGGGATATTGTCTCGTACAGCTTCCTTTCAAGGCGGACGGCGAGGCACGGCCAAACGAATATATTGAGCTGTGGTTGTGTTTAGGTGTTGAAAAGCAAGCAAAGAATATCTCGACTTACAATCGCGACAAAAATGAATGGGAAAAGAGTGATATTCCTGTCCGGATCGCCCTTAAATGGATTGGTTGCGAGCTGGTTATTTTCGTACCCACAAATGGCTTTCATAGCAAAAATGTAGAAGGAAGGAGGGAACAAAGCGGAGTATAGTATAGTAACCAATGGTCGAGCGGTGTTGAGCGTTTGGCCAATCACCGCGACGGCAACGCTCAAGAAGGTGGTCACAACAGCGGCGAGCTGCGGACTTGTCCCAAACGGCGCTGCTACGAAGAGCGACCAGCTTGCTAAAACTAGCCCAAGAAGGACGTGTACAAACACGATTAAAAAGGCGCTTGTTTCGACGAAGATCCGGAACTTCCACAATAATCCGACGATAATCCAGCCAGGAAGGTAGGTGATCGAGATACCGACGTGCCATGAACTTTTTACCTAGAATGTAAGGATAAGAGCATAGGAGGAAGGCTAAATAACCCACAGTATTCGTGCGGAGTCATAGAGTCCCATTGCCTTCATGTGCCCGGTAATAAGTAAGGCACGTTCATTTGCTACAGAACCCGGAATTTGGTACGAGATGGCAGAGAACGCAAGAAAGCTAGGAAACAAAGTGAGCCAGATTGAGCGAACCAGTATGGCATATACTGACAAAGCTAGCACAATTATTTCCCGGATCCCTCTAGTATAACTAAGCCGAATAAGCCTTGTTTGGTCCTTATTAGATTGCATGGTGTACGGCCATTGAAGAGGCGTCTGTTGTGTTTGATCGGTCCTGAGCTCGATGATTGCCTAGCTTCCATGTCTAGTGATTTCAGGTAACATAAGATGCAAATACTTGCCTTGTCAATTGCCCACTGAAGAGGTAGAATACGGTTCTCAATGTCTCCGGTGTGATGTTCAACATCGATGTGGATCAATCCTGCATCAGCCACAATTGTATAATTGAGAGGATTGGATTGAAAGTGAGATATCGAGACATCGTTAAAGCTGACTCCGGCGTAGCATGCTGAAAGTCCATTGAAATTTTGGCGGCAACTAGCCACAATATCCGCCATGGTATCGACTTTGTGCACAGCGCTCAGTTGAGAAGGTGTAAAGTTGGACGTCAGTCTGGCCATGATGCTTTTCGGTGAAGGGTTCGTGAAAGCACTTGTGTTGTCTACCCAGTACAAAGGCATTGTCCCGTCGAAATGGGTATCAAATGAGGGAATAGATATGCTAGTTCCCAGTCCATACTATTCGTTATGAGTGGAGTATTAGGAGGGATGAGAAAAAGTGGCGCACGTTGTTTAATCTATGAAGAAAGAATTGAGCGAATGATAGGAATAATCCATAGCAGACAGGCAGAATGAGACATCTTAGAAGAGTGGACTATGCTTCGGTCAGTCTCAAAGCGTCAAAATATCAAAATAGGCGACGTACGAAAGGGTGTTTTGATAACACGATCCAATTCTTCCAAACCAACGCTCGAAATTGAAGAAAGAACAAGCTAATCATCGTTGGCTATCGAGTCTCGTGCTGTTGAGCCAGCAGACCTGCAGCTACGCTCGGTGGTGAAATCACGGTCACCGCAGTAGTGGGTATCGTATGTACAAATATTGTTCATCGGGTTGCATTAAAGCGCCCATCTGGGGGCGCTCAAAGATGGGTGGCGTTTCATGGGGTCGTCGGATACGCAACATTGACAGGATCAGCAACATCGTACGCTGTAGCAACCCTGAAAGCAATCAATCTGGCACTTTCTGAGTCCTTTTTGCTCCCTCCGACATCATCCGCAGTCCAAGTTTGGAAATTAATTCCCATTAAAGCAGATATGTACATAAGCTTCGGCTTGATTGCCGAGATTACAGGTCGCTACAGCGCAGTCGTGCGGGCACAGCAAGACGTTTTCTGCGTTAACATTGGCGACGCCTGCAGCAATTCTCTCACCCTAGTCGGTTAGCGAGACTTCAGGAACAGCCTCTAGAAAATTAACGCGCTGTTGCGCACTGCGAGTAATGCTAGAGTGCTAACTTACGAAACTGGAATAAATCATAACTTGATATGCATCAGCGACTCAGCATACAGTCCATAGGTTGGTGATTGGTAACGTACTTAGACCTCTAAGCTTTGTCTAGTTCTGTGATGCCTGTTCCCGTCATTAGCGGAGCGTTGAGGAAACGACGATGATCACAACGAAAATAAAATCATATATAAGACGTTGTTAGAGATGATCAGTGAGCCTGTATAGCCCTTAGTTACGCTGTACAGAGTTAAAACAGTCTGAGATCAGCGCAAGGCGGACTCATGAGCCCGGTGAATAGTATACCATAGCACTTTTGGGCTTCAGTAACGAATTAAAAATAGGCGGATGAGTCAGAGGTGAAAACTCGACACCAATACATGATCATGAGTACCTCTTGAGTCCTACCTGGAATTCCAACAGTAAAAGGCTATGTTGATAGTGAAATCTGGGACTACGCTTGGGTTTCAAGGTCTGAAGCGATACAGAAGTAAACCTTTATAAATGAAGTGAATGCAACTAAAAAGTATCCCGTGTATTTGCTCCACAATTATCATCAAGACATTGATATGCCAGGGTAAACATGATGCATAATGAAAGTTTCACTCTACCCAGCAATGTCCAATATTTTGTTGTAAAACGGGTTTGGCGCTGGAAGTAGAAACCAATTACTCACGTTCGAATATCCGACTGGAAAATGCTAAACCGGAAGTCGTCTAGTACCGAATAACCTTGACATATAATGCTAGGAACACAAAAAGATATGGAGTCGTAAATAGTAAAGGAATATGAAAGGAATGTGCCATGGTATATATAAAAGGAAACATACTGGTATGATGAGGGTATTAGAGACTATTGTGACAACACAGGCGTCTTTCCCGAAGATGCTAGCAACAATGAAGGCATTAAATATACTAAAAACATCACAAAAGCGGAAGGAGTGTATGTGCCGGCGTGAATGAACGCCAATCTTGGGCATTGGATACGAAAGAGAGAGATGTGTGTGGGTTAAACTGATCCAGTTGGTGAATTACCTATATTACTGAAAGCCAAACCAGGGGTTTATAGACTTTGCAGGGCGACAACGCCCGGATTTACATCGTCTGCAGATCAGAAGGCTTGAGAAACTGGCGAAAAGGAGAAATAGTTATCCATACCTTAATCGCTTTTGTTGCTGCTGACCTCTTGTGGATATAATGCCAGAACTTTTTGAGGTCTCCCCATAGCGCCAGAGGTAGCGTAACAACCATGATGGGTATGGCAATTTCCCAAAACCTAGCGCATGTATTAGCAAAACTACGCGCATGTCGACATGTAGCAGAGGAACTGACAGAAGGTCGGTGTGCTTGTCAACGGACCACATACTTGAAAAGTTCATTCCCTGTTCCCGATTCAAGTCAATTAAAAGTCTGCAAAGCTGTACAGGTAGTCAAGAAGAAGAACATACGAAGTAGCCGGTGAGGACAGTCAAAGGTAAAAATATGATTGTTGCCATGGTTAAACGACGCCTAAGGAGTATTTTAATCAGTGCGATTGAAATATAGAGGTAGGATAATTGACACACATTACTTCGTTCATCTCATACGAAGACATCTGAAGAGACAATATGCAGTTAGTAAAAGCCAAACGAAAGCCCATACGATATGAAGAACTTACGTTGAAGGTGTAATCTATCAAATTTTGGGCAATCCCGGCGAACATATCCAGGCTAGTTAAGATGTAGTCCATATGGTCATAAACATCAGCCTTAGTAAAAAGGTAAAATAGTGAGTCATAACAGAGACTGTGAGAGAGGTTATCGCGTACAAGATAAATCTTAGCCTTATGGCTCATGAACCCCACTACTCTCACATCCTTGTTTGCGGGATCTGAGCTATCGATGAGAGCCGCACACCGATCGACGTCGTATCGTCTCAGCCCGTAGATAAGCGTTTTGATGGGGTCAAGCGTGCGTTTGTGGAGGATGAGATCGCCGGAGAGGATATGCACTACCGGGTTTGAGAAGGTTTTACACGAAATAATAGAGCTCGACATACAGTCTCTAACAGTGTTCATTTGCGGTCGTAAAAGGATCTCCTTTTCGAACTTGTGAATTTTCGCGTGATACGCCTCGATGACCTGAACCGCTTTGTCGACGACTACAGAAGGGTAAACATGTCGGTATACTAAGACTGGCGGGTAAAATACTTACTAAGGTCAAGCAAAGCATGGAGCAAGAGAGATGGGTCTGCCGATTTTCGCAGTACAGTATCGCGACTCTTCAGCCGAAATGATATAGGCTGCGTTAGGGAAAGGTTGGGGATGGGTCGGATCGAGATAATAGTGCCTAAGAAAATAAGCAGCAATTAATGCCGTTCTACTCATGGCACCTTCAGGGAGTTTTTTATCTCATACCATCTCTGAATAAAAAGAAGAACATAGGCGTAACATCCACGTTGATGCGAGATCCCTAAACGATAACTAATGTCATGATTTATATCCTTGATACAACGACTAACGGACCTTTTTCAGAGCTTCGATCGCTGCTTCATCCTGTTTTTGTTCTTCTCGAGATAGCTGGAGCTATTACATGGTCAGATGAGGTAGGATTAAAACCGTTTTGTCGGACTTACCGCTCCTTCCCTGGCTACCAGCGTTGAAAGATTACTTCCTGTTGGGGACCTCTTTCCGGTGTTGTATGCCCCCTTCAAGTCGTTCCGATTGGTCGGCAAAAGTGACGGCTGCCCACGTCGTTGAACAAGCGTGGCTGCGCGAGAAGGGAAAGAGCTTGTTGGCTTTTTAAGCTCTTCAGAATCGTCCATATTCACTTTTTCCTCTTCTTCGTCAGGATAGCTCTCCAGAGGTTCTGGAGAATTCGATCGAGGTCCAGTGGTGTATTGTGTAAATGCCGCCCTAGATCTTTTTTCTTCATCATCGAGAAGTTCGTGGCAAAGGATACGAAGAAAGAGGTGCTTGGAATAATAGTCTGCCTTGCTACGATTTCGAGAATGGCCGTGGAAGACATCTTCTAAAGCGAGCGGATGCAAATCTGAAAAACAGAAATTTGAAATTCGGGACCCTTTCTTTGATGGAGCCACTCACTATACTTGATCGACAGCGCCCGAATCACATCCCAGCTAATACCACCAATATTAATCCACCTCACTTTAACCCACGGATCCCTCTGCGGTAACTCGGGCGAATCCAGGTCTCCCATGAACTCAATAAATTGCGCGTTATCCATATGTCGGGTCGTGTTTCGGATGGCCGAGTAGTCCATAATCTCAATTTGGCATTGCTCCTTGATATGACTGTACGCAGCGTCCACAGCGGGACGACGAGGGTCAATGCCCGGCTCTGCTCCAATGCCTCCGACGTTCCCTAACAATGTCGTGCCACGCCTCATGGCCATGACCTTGCGCACTGCTGCCCGGAATTTGTCCTTTGGTGTCATCGTCGCAAAGCCCGCTTGATGGACAGCTGGCGAAGGAACGGCCTTGGAAACCTTGGAGTGTATTGATTTCCTGGACTGTGTCTTGATTCGCGATAGGTCAGCGCGATAGGGAGAGGCTACCTCAGGCAGTTGAGAGTAATTCGCAGATGCTGGCGATATTGCGAAGGCATCCTCTTCTGACTCGTTAGAAGTGAGTGACCTGCCCTCAGAGTCGCTCAGACTGTTTTCTCGGGGCATGTCGATATCGTTTTGAGCTCTCCGAAGTTGCTCTGAGGGACGAGTGGATGACAAAAGCGACTCGAAGATGGAGTTCAGGAGGCTAGATGGGCATGAAACAGCCGATTAGCAGCCTCTTGATGCGTTCCTTTCCCACATGCAGGTACAACACGGTCGCGAGTTGCCTTGAGGCGTAAACGGTCAAAATAGGATGGTAACTAGGACAGGAATAGTGCGTCCACACAGCCACATAGTTTCATCACTCTCGATTCATGAAAATCTTTTCCGTTTTAAAAACAGTTGAAAAACAGTCATGGTTAATCAAGAACAAAAGTATAGCATTTGAAGCACATCTGGTTAGACTAATATTTGTAGCTCTATATGGTTCCCTTGTTGAATTATATAGATTAGTTATTTTATAATCTCTCAACCTGCTGCTCTTTGATACATTCGTCTTTTTCCCCAACGATTTTAGTCTTTTTGAATACTATTTTCGCCTTCAAAGAGTTCAACCTATTCTCGGATGCAGAAGGTACGCTCGCTATGATGATGTTGGTTCTTTACGGCGGCGCATGCTAAGCATGAATTGGTCCTTCGAGGTTGAATATTTCCGAGATCAGTTGCGTACGCCGTAGCGGGTGGTGGCAGTGGCAGGGAAGAACTGGTTCATAGTAACTATGTATATTACATGACAGGTATATTTTCCCGATTGGTTTCTGCAAAGTGTGCCGTTTTCTAGTGTTACCTATATAATTTTCGTGCAGATTGAATTAATGATAAGTTTGTAACTCTGAATCGTGGACTTTTTTTTTGCAAGATCGACTTGCGAGTATTGTGCATGTGGCATGTCGCGCGACCAGCGCGCGCGCTGATGCGCTGTCTGCGTCGGAGATCTAAATTCGGCCCTCCGCGCCGCAATATGCCGCAAATTAGCAACCGAGCACGCCGTAGGGCTCATCACTTGGCATCATCACACGAACTTTCTACCGGCGTTTAACCAGGCCAATATTTCAACTAGTGAGTATAATTCCGTGAACTTGGGCACTTATAGCTCATATTTCATGGTTTTCTAGACTTGTGGTACCCCCACTATCACTGTGAAGCTACATGACGTGTCACAGAAATGACAAGTTGATCCTGCACTAGTAGCCCAGTTCAACTAGCGATTCATAACGTAACCTCTGCGTCCGCAAGTGAGGCCTACTAGCGACATTGGATCCATTGAAATCCGTTCAGTTTACCGATCCTAGCAGGCTTGAATCCGTCTTGTCTTCCACCTAAATTGATTACATCGGTTTAGCTTAAGTGCGGCGATATTGACAGAAGGTATTGAATAATTGAAGACACATTAGACTGGATCGTACTAAGACTACTACTCTCACTTTGCATTTTAGACCAAAGCAAGCACGACTTCTGGTAAACCCTTTCATCGGAGAAGGTCACCTTTAAAAGAGACATGTACGGCGCGTCTGGTTCTTCACCTTAACATCCATAACATGAAGTTAATCACCGGTATTACCCTCTTGTCAGCTCTTGTGTTGTCCGTCGTGGTGCGTTTATTTCTTGTATATGTCCACCGAATTGCAATCTAATTGTTCTGGTCCGATTTTGCTACAGGCCGACTCCACTGTCATGCTCTGCTCAGATGCCAACCTGGAGGGTACATGCGTGTTCATACAATACAAGAACAACAAATGCCACAACGTACCCGCACGT
This sequence comes from Psilocybe cubensis, assembly GCF_017499595.1. Classification (NCBI taxonomy): domain Eukaryota; kingdom Fungi; phylum Basidiomycota; class Agaricomycetes; order Agaricales; family Agrocybaceae; genus Psilocybe; species Psilocybe cubensis. The sequence continues at coordinate 513,409 of NC_062999.1, read as the reverse complement.
ATGAATGATGTAATCTCAAGCGTTGCTCCTGGTGGCAGCGGTCACCATTGCACACTCTTCAGGTGAGGACATAGACGATTTCGAAAGCGATTAGTGCTCACGTTTTGCCTCAGGGATTATGATTGCTCTGGTCCAACCTATGATGTTAACTCATATGTGGCCTTCCTTTCCGGATTTAACGACGAGATGTCGTCTTTCAAATGCTCCTCTTGAACAATTTCTAAAGAGGTAAGTTGTCATATAATGATTATATTGATACAGCTTCTCATTGTCTAAGAAACAACGAACAGAAAGAAAGAAAGTGAATTACATCTGCATAGCCGCATCGATGAACTGATGTATCTTCTGTAAAACTACGCGAAATTCCATGTTATACAACCGTCTGGAATGATATCTGAGACTTACATTATTTAGAGATCATGATAATGTCTGGCTTAACTTATGCTCTTAGTCCAGCCTACCCAATACTCCGAAACTTTGAAGGCATAACGTGCATAGAGACTGACGTCATGTAGTGGAACCTTGAAATGACCGTATAAAAACCATCAATGCTTTCAAAATGACGACCTCAAATCCTTCTCCTTCTCAATAAGCAAACTATTTAGCATCTGTACTCTAGACACAATGTCCCGATTCCAAGCACCTAGTAGTGATGACAGGTTAGCACCGGCTATATCCCAGTTGATTAATGAACCCGTCTAGATCTCACATATCCAATCTTTTACAGTGACAAGATGTTTGAGAGACCTTCGGGCAGATTCCAAGCGGCACCCGATAATGCCCACATCGACACAGATTCCAAGTGTGTAATTTTCCTTTGAGCCTTCAAGTCGTCCATCGACATTGTTTAATCCGAAATTCCCAGAGATGAACGCAGTATCGCCAACAGACTGTCTGCAGCAGAGAAGAACGAAAGACACGCAGAAAAGCACGCAGATGATAAGACTGTGACAGACCCTCTTGCGCCCGCCCGCTCACATGGCAATGAGCCGTCCCGGGGAGCGAAGATCGATGCGGAGTTGCAGCGCGAGGAGGAAGAGTTGATGAGAAAAAAGAATGTTTAATTTCTAAGACGATATACTGTACATACTATCGTCAAGTAATGCATAACTTATTTGCATTACATACCCTCAGCATCGAAAACGTGGTCAGTTTCTGTACAATGCGGCAGTCAACCCAGCCTCGGCCAGCGTCGTTTTAGTGATCGCGAACAACCTGCGGCAAAATCCGATAAAGGTTCAACTTCGTCACTCGTGAGCCAATTCAACTGATGCCTCTAAAGCCTCATCATCTCAGAAGGCCTTCGACTATTGGACAAGGTGTATCATTGAAGGGTCCGTACGGAAAGTTCATTCAACTAACGACAATCAACCAGTAAACTAAGATAGACTCAATCGCATTGCCTCCGATATGACCTAATTGATGTTGGACTTTGTAAAAGGGGTTGCAGCCAGACCGACGCGCCCTCTCCCGGTATCGTAGACGGAGTAGAATCGCTCCAAGAAGGTGAACCCATTAATGAAATCAAGACCCTGCCCGCTTGGCGTTCCCATGTCTGCAACGACGACGTATATATTTCCAGCGACACCTCCTATATCGGCGTTGAGTGCTCGAGGCCAGATTTGAGCATTTGCAGTCAGCTCGAAAGTGGTCTGGTAGTTAACCATTAGCCTTTAGACTTGCTAAGCTATTTTGTATGCACTTACTCCCCCAGCAATGAAGAAGAGACTTTGCAGAGCGTTGAAATTCGCAGAGGATAGCTTTAATAATCCAGTGGTGCTATCGAGAGTGGCCTTAGTTGCGGTCTGATATTTCTTGAAAGCATCAGTGGCGAGGAGAATCAGAGTTGTTCCTAGTGTCGGGTCATATTTTAAATATTGATCCCTTGAGAGATCGATACGCACCAGTGTCGACAATTCCAGCAGTGGTGGACAGGATGGTATTTGACGACCCATATCGTACAGATTGATCAATACCCCAGTATTGATCTGCAGGTGAAGTAGATGTCATGGGGCTGAGTAAATTGATCATGAGCTCCGCTGAAATTCCTCGTTATGTACTCAGTGGTCACTTACATATATGTCATTGGTCCTGTAAACTTGGAAGAATCAATTCCTCCTATGTTTTAATTTTACACTCGGTCAGTGAGGGTTACAGAGATTCAAATATGTTTATTTCAACGCACCCCATGTAATTTCGCCATTTACGTCGTCCTCCACAACGGTAGGCTTAAAGGAAATTGCAATTTCATTTGAAGCAGTTATCCCCTCGGTAAAAAGGTTATCAGTGACGGTGGGTACTGCAGTGTCGAACGCCTCGGAGAGTGTTCCTATTGTGAGATCCACGGGCCCAATACTATCGCGAACACTTGTCAACAAGAGCAATAGAAACGGTATTCAATACCTGTACATACCCCAGTATACCATCCACTCCGTCAAATCCTTCGAACTTGTAAAGGAAGTTAATAAAGAGTGCCTCAGAGAATTCATAAGCTAAATAGGCACCTCTGAAGCAACCCCAATAGATTGCTTCTTGATTACGAGGCCAGAAGCCAGGGTTACCGTGTCAGTGAATTCAACCCCAGAGAAGGACCCTGAGCCATATTTTACAGACTTTATGGAATTGGTATGTCGACATCTCTTAGTGTGACTAAGAAACCGGAAAACATACCACTGTATTCGAAGTCTTGACGCTAGTGCCGGTCTTGACGTAGGCCTTGTTAGCTCCAACCCATGTGTTTGAACTATAATGACAAGCCTTTCAAACAGGAGACAAAGATATACAGACAATGCAACTCTTACCTCCCGGTATCTATCAAGAGAGAATCTATTCATATCGCGACGAAACGTTAGCAAATGTCTATTTCGAGAAATTAAATCCTACAAGTCGTGGGTGGGCTGCCGATCCCCACATTTGCAACGTAAGTTACAGCCTGGTTAGTAATCGGTTCGTTGATGAAGTCTTCATGAAAGTTGTTTCCGGTAGCCTTTGCAATGCCTTTTGCCTTGAAGAACTTCGCTCTTGTTTGATCGCGTTTGAGAAGGTTATGCACACTCGTAAAGTTCGTACGACGAGACAGCGGCAGAGTCACAGGGGACGTGTTTATCAAAATAGGGTTTGCAGAGACGATTGCTGCGAGAATAAGCGTGGCCAAGAGGCTAGAGGGAACCATTCTGCAGAACGAAAGTCTGAACCAACCTTTCAGGAAAACCGCCCCTTATATTGCTGCTGGCAGGTTACTGCATAGGAATGCGCTCTTCACGCATCTCGCAAGGTGGCCCATTCCATGATGAAGAAGCGTTTCCCATGTGTTGTCCTACCTTATCGTCCTTCTGAGAACCTGATGGTATTTCTGGATTCCGGCTGTGGAGTGGACTGTAGGTACTACCAGTCATCGTCAGTCCACCACTACACGAGGATCGAAGAGACACGTGGATTTTCACCTTGCTTCATCCGGCAGGCGGAGGGTGTGTGGCGTTTACCTTGGATGTTTCTACTATAACTTTCGAGGTATCTTGTACCTTGAAGATTTAAATCAAAATTAGTCACCAAGTTAGACTTACGCTGGTGAAGCAACGATTGTGAAATCTACAAAATCTAATTCAGAAACATGATCATGATGTCATGAGTAATCTCGCCGGTCTATGTATTTGTGGAAAAATAATGCTTTTAAGTACAATTTAATCCTCCAGAAAAAATTGGATACATATTCTAGATGCGTGGATTTTGGGAGGTTCTTGGTAACTGTACTTCTCGCCAGCCCAACGCTTTAAGCAGAGAGAGGCGAGGTTACAGATAGGCAGTTATTGAACTCCGGTGATTGAGGATCCTGAAGATTAATAGATCAAAATATTTCGCTCAAGGGTAGTGTAAACTGGTCTGAAGTATACCAAATTCACGTTCACTGCGTGCAAACCACGCGATTGCATGACTTACTCTTGAGTCTTAAGTATTTTTTGTCAAGTTATTAAAGCTCCGATTTAATTTGTAATCGGGGTTTCTTTTGTGACCTACATTTCTCGGCAAGTCCCATCCAATGGGGTTCCCAAACGACTTGGATGGATTCTTCATTTACCATTGCTATTCTTTCATGACTGTATGGTGCCTTATAATTTAATATATCCATCATATACCCTACCAGATTCTGAGTGGCTGCTTTACATACGACTCTGATTCCTGGTTTCAGTAACGACGAATTACGTCTTTAACCTCAATGATTTATCACATCGAACTCTTGGCATTGTCAGTATACATACATAGCTCAAGTCGAAACAGAACCTGAGCGTCATTCGTCTTTACTTTGTTGGCTTAACAGTTTTACAGGGTTACAAGAAAAGGATTCCAGAATAAACTTTCGTTTTGGCTGCGATCTAAACCAGTTAACAACATTCCCAAGGCACAAGGAATGCCGAAGCCCGCATCACGTCCAAGACCATTTTTAGGACAAGTCCCGATCAAATTCCATTTCATCTATACAACACGGCCACGGCCCAGCTGGAGTCCAGCGGCCCCACCGCAGTTTTCCCTGGTTTTCCTCCTCTCCACCTCAGACAGGAGGTGCCACTGTGCTCCTTCTTTTCTTGACATTGTGTACTTCTACAAATCTGAAGGTCTGACTGGAGGAATCATATCGGGGCGAAAGAATCGTGCCAGTCTCTTTACGATAACAATAACGACAACAACAGCGACACCACGATGGGACGTTGGACACAGTATGACGAGGTGCGTTCTGTGCCATACTTGGTGGACCATGAATGTCAACTAACTTACCTTCCTGATTGAATCTAATGCTATAGGATGAATACAGGCTCCCGGAGGGTGTGAAGCGTATTGGATACGATGCTGATTCGGGAAGGTACCTCTTTCGTAGTGGAGGGAGCATATGGCAGGGACCTGTGGGCGCTGAGTATGGCGAGTTGACGAAAGGTATGTGGCAGCTTACCTCCTCAATGCAGCGAGATATTGGACTCTGCAGTTTAAATCAAGTTCGAGAACTCATTTAGCGTCTTTATAGTTGATTCGGTGCCATCAACAGTGACAGTAGCTGGTTCTTCGAGCTTAGAAGGGATAGATGATATCTTTGACACAGACGATGGTGAAGATGAAAGCAGCGGCCGACGTGGAGATGATGTGGAAGCTTCGCCCAGGACGAGAAGCCGGGGCTACCAGCTCCTGTCCGATGACCACGTACGCATTCCATATTCTCCTTTACTGTCTAATTATATCCCTCTTTATACACGGATGGGAGTACTAATTATCGCTTTATATCCCATCTTATACCTCATATCTCGTGCCTGTTGCGACTTAATAGAACCGCACTATCGTACCTCGTACCGCACAAAGTAGCAAAGGTGCCAACACCCGAATGGGCGCATACCGGACACTCTTTCCTTTCTTTCTCATCATCGCTGTTCTTCTGCTACTCATGTGGCGACTTCTCATATCGCCTTCCCTATCATCCCCACCGCCAGCCTCGAAAAAATGCCCTGAGGGCACGTTGTCCCGATGGGTGCAACCGGGCGATAGCTGTTGGGAGCTTGCAAAAGAGAGCGGGTGGACGTTGGAAAAATTCAAGGAGGTCAACTCCAAGGTTGTGTGCGATCCGCTAATGCCGGGTACCTCCATCTGCCTACCGCCATCGAAACAAAAGATGGAGAGGATGAAGATGATGCAAAGACAACAGCTACCACAACAACAGGCCAAGCGTGGGCAGCAACAGAAAAGGCGAACCTGATGCTATCTATTCTCCCTCTCTGCATCTATTGCACAGATATTGCAACATATTCTATCGCCATCGTTCTGCTACCCTCAGGCTTCACCTCTCCAGACCGACCCCTGTTTTCACACTCAAAATAGCTCATATCATCCCGACATATTCCACGATCAACCACAGCACAACAAATTTCCTCCAGAATAAACTGCATCGGAAAAATTAACGACTCTGCCACGTATACCTACGTGCTGATTCCCCTCATTTTATCCATCCTCCATGATTCACTTTCTTTTCCCCGCTGCGGCTTGTCGTCATTGATCTTTAGTGATCAATGTGTGATTGGCTAGTCTTCACCGTTTTCTCATCGGAGACACCAATACCAACACCGTCGATTTAGATATCTTGGTTCCTCTGCACAACGAAGTTATCTATCCGTAATTATTTCTGGCAATTTTCGGATCACTCTTTACCCCTATTTTTTTCGTCCTGCGTCTCCTCTCATCATTTTCTCGTCTTTCCTTCCCTGCTGGCTTTTGTATGTCTGTTTTCAAATCTTTCAACTTTTTATTATGTTTCTGTTTCTGTTTCTGTTTTGCTCCGGCATTCGCATCTCCATCCATTCCGTCACATGCACATCGCTATTCACCCTCTGGAACATTTCACTTGTTTTCTTCCCTTCCACCTTGTTTTCGTTTGTCAACATTTTTCAATTTCTTATCTGTACCATACTCGCCCTTTCTAATGAACAATCATGATACGTTACGACAACCTTTTTAACATCCAGTACCCGGAATCGAATCTATTCTTACCCTGTCCTCGGGAATCCTGACCGTGCCAATCTTCACTTGCCTCTATCAGTCGATTTGTCGATGTATGGAAAGCTAATTTAGGATGGAAGGATAGACCCGAGTGTGTATTGTATTAAATGTCCATCTAGATAACCACCGAGTATGTATGTGTGGTTTAAACTGACGCTCGTTGCTCTGCTTCCAGCGGACCCGACTCATTAATGAAGTTATCCAGAATCTAATATTCAATCTTCATCAGAGCCCGATCCCGACCCGCCTTCATCTTCGCCATCTGTAGAAGATAAAATAAATGACGATCAGAATCGATAGTTCATCATCAGTCAATGAAAATTAATCAAGCAAAGGGGTTCATGGGAATGATATCGAGATTGAAAGTAAGAAGAGTATGGTAGGAGTTTGGATGAACGCTTGGATACTCACCGCTAGCAACGTCGTCTCGCGAGATCGTGGCCTGCGCCTGGTGTTTGCGGATGAGTGCACGAAGCTTGGTATCGTCGGCTGGGAGAAGGTCAATGACGGTCTCCCCGTTCTTGTCTTTTATTCTGCAAGCCACAAGCATCAAATCAAGGGTATTCCGAGATCTAGATAGAATTAACGCACGAAGTATCCGCCCCTGCCTCGAGAAGACTGTCGAAGATGTGCAGGCGCAGGTCGGTGTGTTGGATTTGCACTGCGAGATGGAGAGGTGTCGCTTTGTCGAGGCGGTTAATGGGATCGACATCGCAGTCTTCATGTGAAAGGATGTGTTCCAGCACATCGGTAGAACCGTGCATCACGCTGTCCTCGTTGAGCGATATGGATGGTTGTATGAACGGGAAAGAGGGGCGGAAGCCAGGAACATGTTTAATGAGTACATGCAACATGCGACAGGGGGATGAAGGGCGGCTCACGCATTATGTAGTGCTGAGGATATGGAGCATGACTTTTGTTAGTTAGGACAGAAGACCGCACAGTGGATCTTGTAGAACGCACGAGTGTTTCCTAGTCTGTAGACGGGGTTGTATAAGTATAAACTCAAGAAGAGGCTGGATTTCATTAAAACTTTAAAGTACGCACCCATCCTGGCAGTTGATATCAAAATCCCCTTGCTCAAAGATCTCAAGCAAAAGATCCTCATTGTCATCGCGCGCAGCAGCGAGGAGACGCTCATCTGCGTTGTTCACAAACAACACGATCTAATCAGCGCAAACGATCCTGGATAGAAAGATACTAAAGACTCACTGTTGGATGCTCCTTTATTCTCGTCCGCCATTCGTGTTTAGTTGGGTATTTCGATACCAGCTATGTTGGTATTCAAGATAGGTTTGATAGGGTAGAGTACTGGTCGTCGTCGTCCGTCGTGAGCTGTAGATCACGACCTTACATAAAACGACCGGAGTTCATAAATAAGTCATGGACATCGGGCCATCGAAATGATCACTTGCCTTCGATCAGGTTAAGACTCAGGCCCCAAATGCATTCGACCGCCGCAAACCCGCCTGCAGGTTAAACTCTATCCAACATGAGCGCCCCACTTGGGAGACCAAAAGCACAGGTAGATGTACTCCGAATACTGGGCACGGTGAGCATCTCTCAGACATTACTGCGCGTCGACGGTCGACGTCCAGCGGAATCCGGATCATGATGATTCCTGGCTCCCCATTTTTTGGGTTAATAGTATCTGATAACATGGTTTACCGTCTAGCCAGGATCCCATTTTGACATGATCCAGGAAGGCCCGTTTGCAACGGTCTCAAAAACATGGACAACAATCACGGACGGCGTGCCCCAGTGGATTGTTGTCAAGTCCGCGACGACGTTGAGGAAGTTCGCGAGGGAGCCGCACGACATTGTCAAAGAACTCCGGTTGCTCTCATCCATCATACATCCAAATGTTCGTGGGCCATCGTCGACGTTTCATTATGCTTAATCTACCTTAGATCACCCTCGTCCTTGGGAGCTTTCGAGACGAAGAACAGAACATGCTTAGCATTTACATGCCCTACTTCCCTATATCCTTATCCTCCATCCTTACTTCCCCCTACTTCTCACCGCATCGATTTCCACCGCCTCAGACCCAGGATGTTGATACAGACGAAGACGCGGCCGTACACGATGAACAGTTCTGCACCATTGCGCGAAGCATCATGATACAGACCCTTTCCGCGCTAGCGTTTCTTCACTCTGCACAACGGAGGATAGGGCACCGCGACATTAAGCCAGAAAATATCATGCTCACCACGGACGGGTGCGTCAAGCTCATCGACTTTGGTGTGTCCTGGTGCGAGGCAGAACAGGATTTGGAGAAGAATCACGATCTGTGGCCGGAATACAAGGGAAAGTTGTACTTTGAAGTGTCAACGAGGTATGTTTAACTCCATAAATTGATAGACTTATAAGTAAGTAACCTCTTCAGAGCATATCGCGCGCCCGAACTGCTCTTTGGTTCGAGGAACTATGACCATTGCGCAATAGACCTCTGGTCAATTGGTGCCACATTTGCAGAGTTCTTCACACCTCTTCGCCTGGTCTCCGATGACGAAGATGACGGAGACGACGACGATGACACTGAACCCGATTCAGACCCCCTCGCGCCTTTCATCGTTCCAAAATATTTAAGAATAGGGTATCCTAGCGCACAGTGGAAACGAGATACGCTTTTCAATGGCGAAAGAGGAGAAATCGGTCTGGCTTGGAGCATTTTCAAGATTTTCGGGACACCGACGAAGGAGAACTGGCCTGTGAGTTTTCCTGTTCTATCTCGATTAAATACTTCGTTTCAGTGGAATTCAGTTCCTATGGGCGCTTAAAATCATGTGAAATGAGTTAATGCTGACTGCCTCCCCTTTTGGCCTGTTATTTTGGTCTTGTAGGACTTTGAGGAACTTCCAGGCTCGACGTCTGTCGTATTCAACGTCGTGCCAGCTGTCCCACTCATTCCCCTTTTACCGAACCTGCCATCTTCTTCCAACACTCCAATGGTTGACAGTTCCAATCCGAATCCTAATATTAACACATGTCCTTCTTCATCTCGCTCGACCTCCGCTTCTATACCAGCAAATTCCTTGGAGAAAAATGCCACTTCTGGATTATCACCAACATCAGTGCGCGACCCACTTTCTCCAAGGCAATTCTTGACCTCGCCTCTCCCTCCTTCATCGACCTCCGCATCTTCAAGTCCACTTGATCCCATTTCTCCTTCCGTTTCTGTCCCATCTTTACCACGAGAAAATAAAGAGTCGATTTCAGACCAGCCCGAACCCGTCCCTGCTCTTATAGATCTCATTTCTCGCTTCCTCGTATATCCATCAGCGTCACGTATTCAGGCGGAAGACGCCATGCGTCACCCTTGGTTCACTACGCCAGGGGCGGTTCTTTTGCTACCACCTGGATATTCGCTGGGATGGAATTTACTTCTTGAAGAACAATCATCTAGAACAGAGACAACCAGCGGAGAGAAACGAGTGAAACATGTTTGGAACGGACGTAGTTTGGGAGAGTGGATAAAGGTTATACTGGAAGGAGAGCCATGAACAACGGAGAGGTTTTGCACCATGGTATTTATGGCATTTGACGCTCATACATCTAAGGGTGCTTTACGAAGGCAATGCGGGCATGTGTTGACAATTTTTGGGGATTTCTTCAAATAGCCATTTCGGGATGATGAGTACGTGGTTCTAGAGATTCGAAGCCGATGTGAAGGTTGGCTGGACGTTCCAATTCTCAACCCTTCGGAATATCTCTGATTTAAATCTTGAAGGTATTAATGTTTAACTCTTAATCGATGTTCCCTTACTGTCGATAAACATTGCATACTCTGTGCTGCGTAGTGCTTCCCTTTCAACCCGATCAAATAATATTAAACTATTAGTGAGGCATACCCTTGTTACAACATCGTTTATGCTCGTTTATCGCCTGTATGCTGTACTCAAATTTGCTTCAGTAAACGCTCTTTCATGTACTACGTGACCTGCTTTGCGAGTTCGGAAAACCAGAGGCTGCTTCAATCAAAAACTTTTTTCGGCAATTGTCTCAAGTTTTGGGGTACGGTGGTGGGCCTTCTGATCGAGTGAAAAAGTTCAGCCCTCAAAAATATCCTTTCACCAAGATGCATCTGTACAATTTAGCACTCCTATTGCCTATCATCTCGTACCACGGAATGCCAAACCTCTTATCTACTACAATTTCGGGGAACCGCGCCTTTACGGTCGCGGTCACGTGGAGACAATATCGAACGCGTCCCGAACGCGAACTGAACGTGTACTTTAGTAATAATGAACTAAAAAAACAGAACTCGATGTGTATATTTATCGAAGTATTTCCATGTGATTCAAGAAGGTGATCAACCATCATGGGGTTTGAAGACAATGGTCAATGTACTTACGCACTGAGCTGGCCAAGATGCCAATGCTGGCCCATCAGTTCAACCCATCAGTAAAAGATGGTGAATCTATAACTGGTCCCATGTGTGTCGCTACAGTCAAATTACCGAGAAGACAATGCATAGGTCGCCGAAAAGACAATGATCAGCCAGTTTGGGCAGGGGTGCCAAGTTTTTTGTCCAAATGAGGGCGACAATGATGGTCCCGTGACCGTGCGAATTTCTTAATTGGTTACGAACGATGTTGACTTTCAGAATGGCCGGAGTATAATTAGAGACTCTTTCGACTGCCACCATGTATCCCACTTGCCCCCCATGGCAGACTCTCAGGTCGTAGACCTACCTGCTCGTCCTGATACAACAGTTCCAGTCACCCCTGTCAACCAAAACCCACCTCCTGTTCAAGAAACACCTGTCGCTGTTAAACCTACTACTCAAATTCACGCCATGAGTCTGCCACTGGCAAACGAAGCATATGCTCAAATCTCAAATGAGACCAGGGGTCACTATCTCGTTGGGATGGACCCACTCGAATTCCTTGACAACTTTCTTCCCTGGAACGCAAACACACCAACACATTATCAACAAAAACCCATAAGCGAAACTAGAGAAAGCAAACTCAAATCTGTACCGCCAATAAAGGGGGCAAGACAGCCAGAACTTTCTATGTATAAGCACTATGTAAGATTCTTGTTTGACACCAAAGGCTATGCTAAAACTATGTTGCAAGATCGACGCTTTGGATGACTGGGTCACTGGAATTGACAACAGTCAGAAATTGCGATTTGCGCACTTCAAAAATCCCGATGCCGATTGCGCGTCATTGAATGTGGACGTGTCTACGTACTGGCAGTCCGATTTTCCATCTATACCTTCTGATGGTTCATGCGCATTTTCTCGTCAACAAACACACGAGGAATTCAAAGTTGATCACTCGTACGACCCATTTGCCCATGTTAACGACGAAAAGCCGAACACCAAGGACCCCATCGAGAACGCTACCAGTGAACCGGATCCTTCCAACTCTGCCTCTGCTGACGTTGCTGATAGCACCGAAAATGCGGCCGAGGACGCAGACGAGCCCGCTAGTTCTCTCCATGTTGTCAATGAAAATGAAAGAGATGCTGAAGGCCTCGACAAAGATCGTGATAGCACTGGAAAGGGAGTCGAGGATGCAGAGAAGCCTGCTAGCTCTCTTGATGTCGTCAATGAAATTGAAAGCGATTCTAAAAGCTCTGAAGAGGGTTCCGAATACGCTCCGTCAAATGATTCTCAGGACGCCTTGAAAGAGAATGTCAAGCAACCTCCCGTGGTCAAAGCCGCCGACGCTTCCAAACAATCTGCGGGCTCTCGCGCTTTGGTCTCTGAGGTTGAGAAAGACACACAGCGTGCAATCCATACACGTGGTCAAATTGCTGCTTACGCCGGTGTAGCAATGTCTATGGCATTCAGGTCCCATTTCTTCTCCTTGTTGATTCTGGGAGAATTCGCGCGGTTCATACGATGGGACCGTCGAGGCGCCGTTGTTAGCACCCGATTCAACTATGTCAAACGACCTAGTTTGATCTTTGGGTTTTATCTTCGCTTCGGTCAATTGTCACTCCGCCAAAGAGGATTCGATACCAACGCTGTTCGCGTTCCTAACAAAACGCTTCCTGATGATGTGGCGAGTGCCTTTGATAAATATTACGAACAGTCCTGGCATAAAGGAGCAAAATTCAGTCATCACAGGAACAATTTTGATGGCAGGCCTCGGAGACCCGCGAAAGAGTCAAATTTCTATCGCGTTACTCTCCATGATTCCGCTATACGTCAAACCGATGCATTTTTTGTGCCAGCACCTACATACAGGCCTAATATCCTCAACCCTTTTACGCGCGGCTCTAGGCGATCATTGGCCTTTTTAGATCATCCCAAGCCGTCGGAGAGAAAGATGTGCTTCATGAAGGATTCGTGGCAAGAGGGTTCAGCGCGCACAGCGCCTGAAGCTGATATATATCGCAGACTTTATGAGCATGGGGTTCCGAATATTGCGTCCATGCGCCTTGGCGATGACGTTGATGATTTGAAGACTGAGACGCAGGAGTGGTGGGGCCGTCTCAACCACAGCGGAAGATTCAAACATTTTGGACTTATGGTCTGCCATCGCCTTGTGCTCAACACCGTTGCTCGAGATCTGTCCACGTTCACGTGGTGCAAAGTTCTTCTTTCATGTCTTGCGGATGTTGTTGATGGTATGTTCATTTCCGGTTGACCTTGTAAATTTGTCCTTACCGTTATCCTCCAGCCGCTCAAGCAGCATTCAAGGCCGGGGTTTTACACAGAGACCTTAGCGCGGGTAATATTATGATTGTGCAAAATCCGAACACTAAAGAATGGAGAGGAATCCTGATTGACTGGGATATGTGTTTGCTCCTTGACGAGCGTCACAAGCATAAACAAATGTGCACTGGACGAACAGTTAGTTTTCACCCTCGTTTCATTGTTTTAATTATAGCATTAATGTTTTAATTCACTAGGGTACCTGGGCATTTATTTCGGCAAGGCTTCTTCAGGCGCATCCATCTGAGCCTGTTATGCACTCCCTCGGAGATGATATGGAGTCTATCTTTTGGGTTCTTGTCTACCAAGTACTGCGGTACACTCGTCATGAAGATGGCCCACATGCTCTGTACAAGAAGATGGATGAGCTCTTCAATGATTCGGTTATAGATCGCGGCGTGGTTGTTGGGGGAGACCGCAAGGTGGCCGCTATTATTTTTTGCTCCCTTGGACGTGTCAGCCAATCCATGGGCAAGTTCAAGGTCTCCGCTCTTAACCGCATTTTTCGCACTCTCGGTACCCATTTTTTGCCTCGTTACCCCAAAGAACAGAATGGAGACCTAGATTCAGATGACCATACTCCCCCTGCCGATCCCGTTGTTAATTGGGATAGCCCGGATGAGAAGTGGTTTTCCAATTTTCTACGAAGCACAGCTGAATCAATGGCCCCACTGGGCATAACCCCTACTGCATTAGAGTCACTGACCAATGATTCCAAGCCCCCACTCCCACCAACCTTACCGAAACGTGCAAAGATTAGTCTTTATCCGGCCGACTATTTCGAAATGACGTGGTGGAAAGATGAGAACGACTCCAAAAAATCTAACGAAAACGCCTTCAGTAAGGTTGCTACCAGCTCTCGACTGAACCACATGGACGGACTCTCAGCTAGTACAAGTAAGCGTCCTCTCGAAGTTGATGATGATGACGATGATAATGAAGGACACGGGAGGGGCGGTGACTCCAGGGTTAGAGTCAAGAGGCAACGACCACTGTAATCTTAAACTACAATCCTTGTATCATTTTGTGAAGCGTACTCTCTATTGATTTCTCCTTGTACAATTTACATTTGGAATCTTATGGAATCCATCCTTTGGGTTCTCGTCAACCAAGTTTTACGCCACACTCGCCATGTCGATAGTCTCCACATTTTGTATAAAAGGATGATTATTGGATAGCCTTTTCTACATATCTATCCCTATGTCATCCTGTTCCATCGGATACAGTAGACGTCACTTACCAACCTTTGTATCTGTACTATTAAGCCATCATTAATAGAGATTTCTATTCTCTAATGCTCGATTCGAGTTTAAAATGCATTTTTATATCCTTGATGAGCTATGAATGAAAATTGCGATACGTAAAAGACAGGTGTGTAGGGAAAAATAACCAAAACTAGAGATAGCAATGAGAAGTGAAAAGCGGTTAAAGTAGTAATTGCTCCTCCCCGTATGTACGTGCTTCCTGGATAGTTAGGCACCTTTGAGCATGCGAAGCCCATGTACAGATAATAACGTGGAACGGAACACAATACTAAGCATCATGACCACGGGTTAGAATTCAACCCATCCAGTGTTGTCTTCTTCTTCGTGCTCAATGGTGGTATACTCCAGGCATCGTCCTGAGATGCTGACGAGCCTGAAATCGAACCGTCCGATGCTCCAAACGAGAAGGCTGGGGTACTTGTTTGCATGTTCATACCCGCTACAGCGGATGCGGAAAAGGGGTTATACGGGATATTGCTAGCAGCAGAGGAATACGATAATGAGGTAGTGTTGGTGAATGGAGATGCCGATATGGGGGCACCCCAAGATGGTGTGATGTCGTCTGGGAGAGAAGCAAGGGGGTATCGTGGTGTGGCCAGAGATCCATCTTCATCATCGTTTAGACTGAAGGGATTGCTATGTGCCGATGTCGCTGTAGGTGTCTTGGAATTGTACATAACCGAGGGGCCGTAGGATATTGTTGAAGAAGATAATGTGCTTGTCGTATCCAGTCTTGATGTGGAGGCAGTTGGGGCAGTTGATAAAGAATACGATTTCGAATACGACGACGGATCCTCGGTCGCGTGACGGCCAAAAGTATTCCGCTCCTCTGCTGGAGAGCTGCTAAGCTCATAATCAAGTGACGATGACCGAGGGTGAGGAATGGTCTCGGGCATCTGGAGAGGCGGCGTAGATTGTGATCGTGTCGATGGCGGTGCAACAGGAGGTGGATCAAGTCTCGTCAAATGATTTTTGGCCAATGTCACATTTGAAGTTTGCGGTAAAGCACCTTTACTAGGGTCCTGTTCGACTTCACTAAGCACACTCTTGATAGCGCTTAAGTCGAAACCGGCATGAAGGGGTAAGTGGGATGAAGATGCAGAGGGACCTTGAGATGATGTTGGTGTTGTGGGCCGTGAAGAAGTCGGTGTATTCTTCCCAGAACCCGCTAATGTCGAATCATCATCATGAGATTTCCTTGAAATGTGAGAAGAAGAGTCCATCCGAGGTGGGAGGTCGTCGTCTTCAGCAGACGCATCCTTTCCAGCAGACCCGTTTGTTTGAGTGCGGTGCTTCAGGTTACCGAATGTAGAAGAGGATGGTGGACGCTGGACGTATTTCTGAGGTGTAGTGTTGGTGCTCTTCCGCGAAAACCAGCCAGACTTCTTCTGATTATCCTCTTCCCTAACTACTATCCTATCTTCATCGAAATCGGGTTCCTGGAACGAAGTCAATGACAGAGGTTCTAAACAAAAGAATGAATTAAGACTAACCTCTGGTTCGTCAAAGTAATCAGAAAACACAGGGAACCCTAGCTGGTCTAGAATAAGAGGCATGAATGTCCGATAGCTCATATGCCCCGCAATTTTGTCTGTCACATCAACGTTCTCCAACCCAGGTACACCCTCAATAGGCCTCAGCCCAGCGACTGTACCCACTGTACCACTCGACGCTCTGAAAAGATAATTGAGTACCCAATCGTTCCGGGCAAACGCGTTGACATATCGTCCCGAGACCACTGAACGAGTCTCGCACCACGTCTTCTGCGACACAGTGAGAGTTGCTCCTAGCAAAAACACATCCTGGACAATTCCAAACTGCTTCTGCTTTGCGAGCTCTAGAAGGGCGTAAAATATCACTCGGGCACCAAGAGAGAAGCCTATCAACGTGATGGGACGGACGCCGAGATGGCGGTTGATAAGAACATCCGCCAAAACTTTACCCGCCGATTTGGCTCTGTCGAGGGCGTTACTCCACGGATTATCAATGAGATAGCCGAGTTTTGTCAGAACTGAATCGCAGAAGCCCGTCAGCGTCAAAAGAATAGATGAAAAATAACAAGACCACGCACTAATTGGCCACTGTAAGGCAGACATTAACCCAGTCATGACTGTAGCCTGCAATACCGTCATTCCAATCTGCGACAACACCTCTCCTGTCAAGATCTTCAACGCACTACCAGTCTCCCTGATCATCTCCGGTTCCCAAAGTACGCTAAAAACGTCACCGACGATGGGGTCAAGCACGCTGAACGGTAAACGTACATCATCGTTCATTCCATTCATAAAGCTGTAACAAATTAAATCATTCACTTCAGCATCTGTGACAAATCAAACCCACCCAGGGACTGTGAGAATACAATTTACGCGTTTGTTGTTGTGAAGTGGAAGAATGTCAAATGTTCGGACTTGCTGAGTTCGTTTGACCATACCGCGCACAGCAATACCTGAGCCAGTCAGCACGCCGCCTGTTGTGATAACGGCGGCGCCTGCTGCACCACCCAGGAAAGCTCCAGTCCCAGTAACGCCAACGGTGGTGAGAGCTCCGGCCAGACCGAGACCAATGACAGGAGCCAGAAGTCCAGCAGAAAGTCCAATAACGAGTCCTCCACCTAAACAAAAATGTCAGACAGAATCAGAGGCATTTTAAGGGGTAAGTACCAATGGTAGCCAATCCCAACATCATGTAACGTCGCTTTGTCCCGGCCTTCCTAGCACCCTCTACTGAACTTTGCTGCTCTAACGTTTCCACGTCTTCCTGAATCTCGAGCGCCTGGGTTACCCGACTTTCAAACTTCACAACATCAAGCCACCCCAGACCCAGCTTATACGCGACCTGCTCTAAAAGCACCCTTGAGCGTGCATCATATACACTGTCGGCTATCAGGATCAAGAAGAGATCACAAAGTACAGTCCAGCGGATATCCAGGGTGACATTTTGATCTGTAGACGATAGCGATGTCGTGACTCCGGCGATGGCAGCTGTCGATGATTCTTGCAGGACTTTGGTGGTTGTTGGCACTTGCTTCAGGGGCCCGCCTTCACGAGGGGAGTGAGTATCTTCCTTGGAAATGTTTGGCGAGGAGACCAAAGTAGGCGTCTTATTCCCCTCCGAATCTGATTTAGATAGAGGTTGATTAACAAGCGTCTGGTCCGATATGGATATATCATCCTCTTCTGCGTCGTCATCCTCTTCCTCAGGAGCCGGATTGTTAATGGCGTCTTCAGCTTGTCTGCGAGCTTCTTCTGGATCGTATTCAGGGTTCGCGACCGTATGCGTAGTCATCAACGCTGGTACTAGATCCGAAGCCAGTACACCATGCTCGCCCAGACTTTCGATCATCTTCTGTTCTGTAAACTATAATCAGCAACGCCCGGTATTATAGACACGGTACAGCGATGCTCACCTGGTGTTTCCAATTCCATATGATAGTACAATCTGCCCATGATCTTGAGAGCCCAAAGCTCCATACTGGTGATGGACGCCTTCAGTTCTTTCCGATGAACCACCTTCAAGTTCTGAACCATTTCCCGACTTGTCAATGCACATAGACCAACATAGGCAATGCGCTGAGCCTCTGTGAGCAAGTTCTTCGTTGCCTGCATCTGGCTGAGCGGAGTCATGGCCTTGTCCTCGTCGAACAGGTATCGCGTGCGCAGGTGCACTTCATCGGCCTCATCCTCCTCATTAACTCGCAGTCGAGTATATTCGCTCTCATTCTGGTCAATCTTCGAGCGCCATTCGTTCCCAAGATCGTCAACGTCTATCAGGTTTCCCGTAGCATTGGCAGCCGTCTTGGAATTGGTAGTCGAGGCTTGATAATGGTACTTCTTCTGGTCTTCCTCATCTAGACCGCTAGCAGAGGTGTCTTCGCGGACAATTGGCATGTCCTGCCATCCGTCGTCGTCATCGTCGTCAAAGACATCCTTTGGTGGAGGAAAAGAGGTCACTGGCATTGGAAGACGTTGACTTGCTCGCAAGGGGTTCTCCGCGAGAAAGGCCTGAGTTCGAAATATGCATATTACGTAATGGGCAATCTACTTAGTGCCGGGCACGCCGTCAGTGATTCTAGAAGTGAAAAGTAGTTTTGGAGTTTGTGAAAAGTCAATGACCACCGATAAAAATTCATACAGGTCTTGTCCTGGAAGTAAGCTATAGAATAACACCTAAAATGTCCCAGCTAATTTGTACTGGTATCTGTCGTCACTCTGCAGCGACAAACTCTAGATAAAAACATCCAAATGTCTAAAACCCTCCCAAGCATCCGTCCAAGCCAGATTCACAGAATGGATTCGCGCTAGTGCAGTCATGAGATGTACCTCCACGACTGCGTCTAGCGCGGTACTTCGATATTCCTTCAACAACAGCAGCAGCAGCAGAATCGCTGGTAGATCCCGAATACCACTCCGGACTTTCTTTGAAATGGGTTCTTGTCCTGCTCTTTTTCCCTATTCGCTTGTCTGGGTCCATGAGAATATCACGCAGTGCATTTTCCTTGCCGCTCCTAGATATAAAAGAAAAGCGACCTTGATCATTCGGACACACAGACATCTCGCCGTTTGAAAAATGCGTCGAGATATGTGAAATGCCCGCTGTCGATATTGGCATGTCCATCGGTGGAGAAATGCATGAATCAGATTCGGACTCCGAGGACGGTTCAAAGATGAGTGCAGGTGGGCAACCATGTGGATCATGAGGAGTAATTTGTGAGGGGGCGTGATAGGGCGTTTGATGGCGAGAAAAATGCGGGCGTGATGGACGCGAAGTACCTTGTTCTGTGCCATCGTGTGTTGGACCTGAACGTGGAAAAGATGAAGATGAATTTATGTATGCTTCCGCACGAGATTCTTTTATGTGGGGAGGAAAATAACCACCGTAACTTCCTGAAGATCCACTGCTGTTTGAACTGTCCTCAGATCCATCAATGTTTATCACATCCCTTTCTCCGCGTTCCGGGAGTGCGCATGCATTGGGGGAAACTGAAATTGGCTTTCGATCATACGAAAAGGGAGAATGCGTCATCTCAATCCTCGTCAAAGTAGGTGTGGGTGGAAAGTGGACATGCGGAGAATCGAACGGAGGAATTCGGGAATCTGCGAAGGGCAGTGCGTTATTCCAGCAATTTGGGGTGGGAAACTCGGAATTGTTAAAGCTATCATCGATGAAGGGGAAGGAGGACAGATGAGGTTGAGATTTGAGGATCGGACGCGGAGACATTCCTGGTGCTGCTACTTGATAGGAGACAGAAGAGGCAAATATCGATAGACTTGAATCACTGCAAATTATTGGATGGTTGAGGGACGCAGGCTTTAATGTGTCCCTCTATATATGTACCCAATGGCTTGACCGGCAAACCAGAGCCCACAAAGGCGACTTCAGCGATTTATACGATGACTCCTAAATCACTGAAAAGCCATCAGCCTCGTGCTTATACGCTTGACAGGTCAACGATACGATACGCGGCTGCAAGTGCGATGTGTCAGGATGAAGTAGATAGAGTAAGGAGTACTGACATACCTGGTGTAAGCTGCAGATTGTTTCGAGCCTTGCAGGCCGTCTGATATCAAGTTATAATCCAGTCAGCTTTGATTGCGATCCTGTCGGCTAGTTATAGTCCCCACCAAAGGAATCCCACGAAGATTGGGTCGAGACTATGCAAAGAGAGTTGAAGCATTCTTTGTTAAGACGAGTGAGATGTCAGATATGGCTGGGCATCATGTACAACACGGGAGGAACAAAGTTTTTAAAGGTGCGGCATGTGTCATATTGTCGTGCCTTTCCCGTGTGGAGCCGGTTGAAGTGGCGCGCTACCAGACAAGTACCAATTGTCGAACTTGTGCCGGATGGAATCATCGAGAACTGGTCTTTACACGTCATATCTCAGTATGGCACAAAGCAGTATAGAGGCAGTGAGATATGTTCCGGAAGATCCATTACTATTGACCGACAGTTGGTCCGAGAACGTCGACTAACCAGCACTGGAAAAAAATAGCAAACAGCAAAGGTGTGTTGAATTTGTCAAGTTTTTTGAAAGCGTGCATTTCAAAGTAGTGTAAATGCAGGCTTTTCGAAAAAGAGAGCGATGATTCCTGTTGCTGTCGATACTTCGTTGAACGTTGTAATGGACGAGTCGAAGTCGAGTTGAGACTCCTTCATGTTTAGGCCCAGGTCGTGAGTGCGCTGACTAAGCTAGAGTGTTCCATGGTCACATGACTGACGCGTCCCAGTGTTCCACGCCCCTTTTTTTGCCCAGGTCAAGTCCCATATTTTGCAAAACTATAGATATCACTAACAGCCTAAAATAAAGTACTGGTTTCACATTTATTGTAACAAAACAGATTTTTCAGATTTATAGTGACACAATTAAAGCACTTCACATGGGATTGTTATGGGTCGGACACTATGATCCTACCTCCGAGTCCGCATCGACTCGGAAGTAGATAACGTTCCGAGGATCTCCGTTATACAGATATAACGTACTTAACGTGGTGTTGCACAATCCCTGATAGCGTGACAGGCAGGGATAATCACGCGTCACGCAAGGTTTTGTCACAAAACCTGATACATGCCTATATTTCTTCATTCTAGACAGTTACCTTCTTATAATTCAGAACTAATGAAGTCCAACACACATATAACACACATTTGAGTCTTAAAAGTAAGGCTTGAATGCAAATAGTACATGAAATAAGTGATTTATCAAAAATCACATGATGATAACAAAGAGAACTTGCATGCTGCAGATCTGAGAAATATGGTTTGGAATTTGAGATGAGAATAGACATGTTGACTTTAAAAAACCAAGCATTTATCATCTTGAATCATGAAAATCGGTGCAGAATTCATGTAGATATGCTCTCTCGTCTAAACATGGTCAATGCTGAATGACACAGCCAAAAATAGACGCGGCTGAGAGTGGCTCCCGCTCCCAGCCATCCAAAGGCCAAAAATTGTTAAAGGTGTAAAATGGTCATTTCTTCACCAAATCTCATGATTTTAACTGCGCTGGAATGCTATTTTAAAGGGCATTTCAGTTCAACGATATATAATGTAATCAATAACATCTATGATATATATAATGGTAGTAATATTGATCCATAACCAGTATTTGGCTATCAACTCATTACAGCCTCAAAACTGCAAGTAGTTTTGCAGACATAAAGTAATCTAATTTCTATATTCCACAACTCTATCAGAGCAGATTTTTTATATTGTGCCTCTAAGTATGTTAAAGTGCCTATTTTACACGTATATCTCAGAAACCAGGAAGAATTTCAAAATTTGGCTCTGATAGGTCGATTCCAAATTCAATTCTAATGAAAAAAACTCTACAGATCATACCTATATGTGTATTTCTTGAGGAGATAATGCATAAATATCTTTGAGGTCTAAATTTGGCAGGCAAAACACCTTGATTAAGCATTTAAAACACATTGACAACTTTTTACAGCTAATTAATACCATAGGTCCAGAGATAAACTATCTTCTGCCTCTATTGACATAAAAAATGGCGAAACCTTGATTTGTGCAAAGCACAAACTCGATGTCTCAAGAAATTGCCTGGTCACAGGTGTGACCTTGCCTGTCACTTGGTGTCACACTAACCGGGGATTGGACATCCCCACTTAACGTGGTAGCATTTGACGTTGACAATGATCGACATACTTACAACCACCAGAGTCTGAGGCTAACTCTTCGCTGGTGTGATAGTCTACTGACGAATTTGACAGTCAGTGCTCGAGCGACCTTTTTCGGGGTGGCAGCGACCAATCACCGTAGTCTGTGTTACTTTAAAAGTGGATCACCGAAAGCAAACCAAACCGGTTCAATCTATAGGGATAAGGATATGTGCGTTATCCCCAAGGCTGTCAATGAATGGTGACAGCAATATTGCGTCTAGCGTGCGCTCAAGAGACACAATTCAATGCTAACAGTTAGGACTAATGAAACGTGTAGTGAAATGTAATTGAAGCAGACAGACGCCACAAAAATCCTGCAAAAAAAATAATTCCAGAAAGCAATGACAGCAATATGGCAACAAAATGTAAAATCCAGGAAAATGTAGGTTATCGTGAAGAAATAACCATCAGTCGACGTCGATACTTAACGTGAGGATCCTGACGCTTATGGACAGGCTTTACTGTATAGACAAACACACCGGGAGCCCAAATGAACAACAAGATAATCTCTTTCTCAGCAGACAGGCCTCATTCTATCAACAGAATTACCCCACGAAATGGCGACACCATGCTTGGGATCGAGAACCTCAACCTCTCT
The DNA here is from genome assembly GCF_017499595.1 of Psilocybe cubensis. Lineage (NCBI taxonomy): Eukaryota > Fungi > Basidiomycota > Agaricomycetes > Agaricales > Agrocybaceae > Psilocybe > Psilocybe cubensis. Next base: position 490,663 of record NC_062999.1, on the reverse strand, counting down.
CCAAGAAGACTATACACCTCCCCAACCAACCTACTACTATGCCTTCATGACATCTGAACAGCAGCTCGCGGTGGGTAACGAATCTGCTCCGCTCCTCGCTCTAGCGCGGCAGCGAAAGAGGGGAACGCAGCAAAAGGGTCGTTAGGCGACGGTGCAGTGAAGTCCCTCCGCACAACCTTACTCTCAAACGACTTGGCAACTCCCGGGCTCATCAAACTTTCCCTAATGCGATCGACCTTGGCTCCTGGGACTGGCAGAGCAGGCGACCACAAGGCGCCGTCGGCGGCAGCATACATCAAAGGGGGCTGTGCAGCAGCGCGCAGTGTCATATCCAATTTCTCTTCGTACGTCACTGCACTCTCCGGGTACTCCAGTGCTGTGACCATAGGTTCGTCTGCTGATGCTGGCTCCTCGAGTGACACGGATTGCCAGAAAGCCTGGGTGAGCGAATCCATAGCGAGGGGCGCAGGTTTGTTGGGGCGGTTCAGAGACGCGACGGCAGGGCTAAAAATGGAACGTCCCAGAGGTGATGGACCAGGGGTGAACTGAGAGTTGCCGATGACGTTGGAAATAGGGTTCATCGAGACACGTCCGCCGAGGGTTAAACCCTTCTTGTTCCTCTTGTTGTGACGCTCCTCAATCGAAGCTGCCCGAGCGCGTGCACGCGATGGTCCGTCGAGGATGGTGACATTGTTATTAACGTCGCGATTTCGGGTCAATGGACGGCCGCGGGTCTCCATCTCGAGGTCGACATCGCTGTTCTCAGCGGCAGGAGAATTAGGAGCCGATGGGTATGGGGAACGGGGCAAAGAAGACAACGATTGTCGGGCAGAACGAGTCGATGTTTGTACGCTGGTAAAGGGCGCGAAGCGTATCGAATTATTCCGATTCTCCTTGCCAACGGCGGCTGGGGCAGGGAGCTTGGGTGAGCGGGGATCCTCAAACTCCGTGATTACCGGAGACGCTTGATAAGTGAGAGTACGGAAAGGTCTGGGTACAGCTGAAAGTCTGAATCCATCTATGGATGGCGAATAAACACGTTCACCCCAACCAGGGAGGTTAAGAGGGTTGGGCGAAACAGAGATAGGACCGCGATCGTACGATTTGGGTCCATGGGTAGTGTATGTGGCCGCCAGCTGAGTCGGTGAAGGTGGGAAGTGGACATGTGCAGACTTCAGAGCCTTTCCTGTGGGAGACGAGAGGACAGAGAAGCTAGCATTCTGCGATAAAGGAGACAGGGGCAAAGGCGCAGGGCGCTTGAGGTTCGAACGTAAAGCACCGGATTTCTGGAGCATATTGCGAGATTGCATAGACATTCCATTGCGAAGGATAGATTTGGGTGCCATTGTGATATGCTTTTCTGTGATAACGTTCAAGTAAAAAGAGGTGTCGTAAAATGCGAGAAGGAAGACGGTAAATTGTTGTTTATTGATTGATTGAACTCGAGCAGTGTCTTGGCCAGCAAGTCAGCGCCGACTGGAGAAAATGCATGTAGGATTAGCAACTGAACAAACAGATAGAGGAGCTGGAGACGTACATGTAAATTCGTTAAGTTCGTGAGGGACACACTACAAGTGGTGGGGATTTGTCAACGCATCCTTCTTTCTTATATAGCGTCGCGGAATTGGTAACCATACGGAGTTAAATGGAACACATGGTAGATCCAATTCATATTTTTATCTTCCGGTTCGCGTGCCTATGCAGGTAGTACCTAGTACAGCCTTAACTTGTTGACGACAAGGGACACACTACAACTTGTCGCTGAAAAACATCGAGAATTATTAAGGCTGTAAAATATCTCATAGTCACTCAGTATCAAGATTCTTACAGAAGAAAGCAGAGATTTTGCAGATTGAGGTGAGGTGAGCAGACGCGCGAGCTTCGCCGGAAATTCAAGGATGCTGTAAAATACCTAAAACATCGATCAATTGAACCAGCTCGGATGATCCCTAATGCTAAATTGGAATCCTTCATCAACTCATTTCATATAATGCCATCGATGATCTGTCAAATCACCCAGTCGAACAGCACAGACCAGTAGCTTTACCCACTGTTTCCTGGCTTTGATCAAGTCAGACTAATATTTTCTCTCATAGGAACTATTTGTACCGTTTTTCACCGTCTGATATGACTCGGACCTTCTATATGCTATGTTTGGTGAACATCTACCAATGTGCCAGCTCTCAACGTTTCAACGTTCAACACTCAGCCTCCCTACGTCCTTATCGATTATCTCCCACAGGGATTCGCTGGAATTGTTTTTAAATATATAATGCGCTTGAATAAGCCTGCCATCAGAATCGGTATAGGACAATCACCGTAAAACTGCCTGCGAACCCACTCTACGCTTATTCCCGTGGTTCAACTTGAAGTGAATTTGCGCCCGGCGGCGTATCAGTTCGTAGAATGCAAATCTGCGAGCGCATCACGAATGAATTAAATTAATGGATATTATCTCCTGTCTGAGCATTGTGGTCATTCGGCCCCTTCGCTTCCACGCGAGTTGGTTGTTGAGTTTGTTTGTTTTTCTCATAATGGCAAAAATCCTGCTCTCAATCACTCGTCATGGGGCCTTACATTTATATTTGCCTGTGGAAGGAAGGTGCACCGTGGTACGCGTTTGACTAGCGCTTTATTGACTTGTGCCCTGCTAGAGAAGATGTTCAACATCATAACCGTAATCGTCATAATTCCTTGCAACCGCCTACATCTGAGCGACGATCCCTCTCTCCCGGCCCCCGGATCCCTTGATGGGAGATAAATGCGACTCATTTATATTTTAGATAGCGACAACATGATTTGCGTCGCTTGTCTTTCACTCGACCGCCTCATCGAAATCTATCGAAGTTCGTTTCGCTCAGAGAAATATGCCGAGTTGATTGGGGGATACGTAATACAAGAACAAGCATACGGTACATATGGCTTATAAGCCAACGTCGCCAATATCCAATCTACGCCCTCTCTGAGTCGCGATGCTGTTCAGACTAAGAACGCAAGAAATTCATCTAGAGTTAGACTAGATATTCAATCTCATTTCAGCTTATTTTCTGCAATCGCAAAGCCATCCTGCCATTTTTAAAAACAAATCCTTGAGACATTATCGCAAACACTTCCACTCTATAAACACAGAGAAACCTGAATTTCAATAAGATGACTAGTACACACAAAATCAGAACCAGTAATTTTTGTACACAGGCGCACCTTTTTCTTTAAGCGCCTCGGGCCGAGGTACGATCCACAGGAGATCACAAATTGACCTCGGAGCGTTGATCCAGGTCGATCATTTCGCCACGCTCTACACCGTGTATAGACGTATATACGTACAAGTCCTTTCAGTAACACTAACACTGAATACTACACCCGAAAATGATCTCTCTCAACCCTGAAGAAGGCGCGTAGCCAACGTCCGAGATGCCCGCGCGCGGTTTGCGTTCACCGTACTAATGACCATTTCTTTTGGACATTCTTCTCAAAGAAAATGGTTTAGATTCAACGCTCAGCGCTCAGTAGTCGTCGGCGAAATTCTAAACTCGCGCTCACATTCATAATATGTCAAAACCAGCGGGTTGCGCCGATCATAAGGCACAAATACCTGGAAGCTCAGGATGGACATTTACCATATCTATTTTTAACCCGCGACGCGACGCGTAACCTCCTGCGTTTGCTCATTGGCAACATTTCAAAGGCTTGGAATGGTGTAAGAATCAAGTTTCCACCAAAGGTGGTGGTCCTCTCAGAATGCCGAAAATCGGAAATTTATTGTACATATAACTACAACAAGTGAAAAAGCAATAGCACATCCACAACAGCAACAACAATAAAAGGTTCGACATATCATGATGATCGAACTGAAAAGCAGAAAAGGAGAGAACGAAGAAAAGATTAGAAGCCATTGAAAATATAGTGGAAGATGGGTGAGATAGAAGGAGACAAGATAAGTTTCCCAAGGTTTGAACTTGGCATAGTGCGGGATAGAAGAATAATGCGACAGTTGGTGAAAGTTCATATATATGATAATGGTGTTGGTGGTGATGAGACTGTGAAGGAGGTTTTGGAAGTATGGCCGATATGTGCAGCGGGGTATGAAATCATCAAAAAGAACGAACAAAGAAAAAAAAAAAATGCAACGACAGCAACGATTAAAAGTAGAAGAAAAGAACGAAATTGCGATGGAAATTTCCTCTGGGTCGAAGTGGGAACTTCAAAAATAGTTTAATCCGAGACGCGTTGGAAGCTAAAAAAACAAAGAACAAAAGAGAAAAGAAAAAAAGTAAGCGGTGTGACACCAACATGATATCACATCGCAACTCAGATGCAAAGAGATACACACCGACGCCACTGGATTATGATGCACCACGATACCACCGCCCATTTACTTGCCACTAACTCACTCGCCTCCACCAGCCAGTTCAAGGATCAGCCGACAGGCTACATCCATGAACACAAACGGCGAGACGACCTCGTCTTCCCTGAGGTACAAGCCTTCTTTCTCTTTCAAGCTTCTCCCGGAATCACTACCAGCACCACCCGGCACGATAGCACCCGCAGCAATCAAGTCTTTCTCCCTTTCCTGTTGTGTGAAGATGGGATCAAAGACAGCCATATCGAACTTTCCCGCCTCGGGATCGGTACTTGCTCGATAGCTCTTCTTATGATGGAAGTCCACGAGATAGTTGATGCTGTCCACCATGTAAAGCTGTAGGTTCATGAGCACGACGACGTCCTGTACCCTCGCGCGGGTCTCAACGAAATAGATGCTCGATGCCGCTTTGAGGTCAACGCTGCCTGGCCCATCAAGATCCCTATTCCGTTCAATCATTTTCCCTCCAGGAAATCCTGTAGCCTGACCGCTAGCTGCAGCCATAGCCGCCCTAGCCTCCCGAGCCCTCGATCCTCCCAGTCCTCCCAGATTCTTTTTGTCCTTCCATTCCATTCCCAATGTCTTCAATGTTCTGTATATCTCCAACATGACTTCCATGGGTGGACTTCTGCTCCTGATCCCAAAGTGCCACTTTGTTTTGTGTTGCTTCTTTTCTCTTTCTCTTCTTTCTCCCCCTGATCTCTTTGCCGATACATATGATGTGAGATGGTGCTGCTCTGGCAATTGGTCAGGCAAAGAGGAATTGAGGACGGCGAATTGAGGAAGGCCATTGGGTGTAGATCCTATCATGGACGGGGAGAAACTATTCGGGTCAAGAGCAGCGAGCGGAGGGGAGATGAAATCGAGCTCGTCGGATTCGGGATCGTCGGATTCATATTCTGCATTAAACTCGGCTTCAAAGGGGTTTTCTTCCAATGCGACTGCGCCAACTGGTGAGAGAATTGTGGGCGATATCGCATTTCGCGGCTGTATAAAGATATAGGTTAGTATGATGACATTCCATATACAGCGGAAATATGACGGACATCCATGGCCGCAAGTTGGGCGTCCCTCTCAGCTTCCGCGAATTCAGCGACTGCGCAGAATGTCAGTCGAGGTTCATGCAATGAGACATACATCACTTACGGTCTTTCCCCAGTCTTCTCTTATCCCTTAATAGCATATACGCAACCTTGACAGCATTGCCCTGCACTCCATCATCCCTTTTCAGACACTCCCAGATATCATCCTTATCGACGTCAATCATGCTATTCGCGAGCTCTTCAACCACATCTTCCTCAATTTTGCCGAGTCCTTCGATAATCTCAAAGTCGAGCTGTTTAGGGGGCGTCACGAGCGAGCTGAGGGTGCCAAGCACAGGTCCGGGTGGTGGAGGCAGAGGCGTAAGATATCGCGGCAGGTCGGTCGTGAAAAATGGATGCTGTGTGATCTCCGGAATCGTAATGCGCTTTACGGGGTCGACAACAAGCATGGAGGAAATGAGGGACCTGGCATCGGGCGAGAGATAACTTGGGTTGTGGAAATTTCCCTCTGTAACATCGTCAGTGGATGACAAACCAAAGAACAAATAGACTCACGGCTAATTTTTTGGAAAAGCAGTTGGACGTCTTCGTCTTCGAACGGCAGGCGGCCTGTGAGCATGACATACAAGATAACACCAGTACTCCATACATCGATTTCGGGCCCCGCGTATACTCCACCCCTGATAACCTCGGGTGCAGCGTAATTAGGGCTCCCGCAGCTCGTGGTGAGGAAATCGCCATCGCTGATCTCGTTACTGAGGCCAAAGTCGGCAATTTTGACATTGAGGTCATCGTCCAGCAGCAAGTTCTCTGGTTTGAGATCGCGATGGACGATTTTGAGACGGTGTGAGTACTCGATGCCGGAGATGATCTGCTGGAAGAAACGGCGTGCCCGCGCCTCGTCCATCCGCCCATTGTTCACAATGTAGTTGAATAACTCTCCTCCAGCAAACTCAAGCACAAAGATGATGTCCGTCGGCGTCGAGATCACCTCGTATCTGCACGAATGAGCGAGCGAACACAGTTGTAAAGGGGTACTTACAGTTTGATGATATGTGGATGTCGCAGAGTGCGCATGTATTCAAATTCTCGACGCACACGGGTCTTCGTTTTCTCCCTCTGTATCACAGCCTTCGAAATGTACTTCATGGCGACTTTGTGTCCCGTAATCGTGTGTACGGCCACTACCGATAACAATTTAGTGACGAAAATGTAAACATGGACGAACGTACTTTTGACCTTTCCAAAGGTACCTTCCGCAACATCCTTTAGTATTGTATACTCTCCAAGCTTCTCTGGGGATAATTTGGTGTGGCCTTCTGCCATATTGAGTTGGATGCTAACGTTGTTGTCGCGGTCGTCTTGGACGGCAATGAGGTATTGTTTGGTCGTAATTGTATGGCCCCTAATTTATTCGAAGTCCGCTTTTGCTTCCGACCGCACAGGGACAATTCGGACTTCAATTGAAGGATCGTTGTGTCACACAACTTAAACTCGATGCGCAAACTTGAGGACCCGATACACTCAGGCTGGGATAGCAATGTATACTGTCTTAATCAACTCTTACAACTTTCCCTAGGCCTCTTCGTTTCTCTGGAATACCCGGATCGTTAGCCTTGTTTTTGTAGCCTCCTGGTCAGTGGTGAGCCCTGAATTCAATTCTGTTGCATCTTGGTCATTAAAACTAATGGAAACGGATTTTATTTATCAAGTGGTTCAAACGACATTCTTCACATTGTTACAACTGCCTATAATCATGATTCATTTGTCCAAGTATGGCTCGGCCATTGTTGGATCGCACTGATTCATTCATCAGAATAGAAGAAAGGTTGAAGGCCATCTACATAGGATGCACTATAAATAGCATCCATTAGTTAGGCGATTGAAAATATCTGGTTTGGTCTATGCGTACCTCCTACCGGTGAAATACCTGAGATAAAAGCCCTGGGGAGCCCTCCAAGTGAAGGGGCATCCACCGGTACCACCAAAGACGGGAGAAGTATCATCCTCGTAAAAAATCTGGATTGCATCTATGTATTCTGCGCCCCTAATTCGGATGCGCGTGATCACTTTACGGGTCGCGTCGAAATCGTCAAAGGGTTCACCACCGAGTCCCCTTCGTAGGGGAAAGCAAGAGTTTTTCCCTCGTCATCTATGCTGCTGAGAAAATGCGCGGGAAATGAATCGGCGCATCCCGGTCTCTTTTCTATTTTTGGATATTTGTGGTTGGCCAAACACAGCCATTTCTAAGTTGTAAGTCTGAAAATATCGGTAACACTGGCAGATCGAATTCATCAAATAAACACAGTTCAATTTATTGTTATATGAATTTCTCAAGATATAACTGCCTACAGTCAGCTGTCCGTGTGGCTTGATCATTGGTGTTCTGTATCGATTCATTCAGTCTGGAAGAAACCTTGAAGACCGTCGACCATCTTGGCACTGCAAAAAATGTTATTCTACGTGTCTGACAACTTCTGGTTTGGGATACCTACCTTCTCCCGGTAAAGTACCTCAAAAAATACCCCTCAGGCGCCTGCCAACTAAAGTTGTCACCACCACTACCGCCATAGGGCGGAGAAGCTCTGCCTGTGAGGTTCATAATGAAATCAGTTTCTTTATACCATCGTCAGATGTAGGTGAGTCGAGCCCACCTGTGTCAGTGTGGAATTGAAGTCTGTCGATGAGCTTTGCAGCGCGTCCATCAATCTTGACAATTTTTTCTCCTTTCTCAAGATAAAAGTCGTAGACATCGCCTCCAGTACCTCCGTGAATTTGAGTGGGAATAGTGTTGTCATCGTAGAACACCTGAATAGCGTCGATGTTCTTGGCTGCCCTGACTCGAATCTGAGTGATTACTTTACGAGTTGGGTGGAAGTCGTCAAAGGGATTGCCACCAGATCCTCCTTTGTACGGAAAAGAGACAGTGCCTTTATCATCGTCTACACCTATTGTTTAGCAATGCAGTCAAAGTTATAGTGAAAATCATGTACCAGGAGGACTAGCAACCGTGGTGGAATCAGATTCAGTGAGGTTTGAAGACATGATGAAGCGGCCCAGTTTGCTGTCGAAGTCAGTTGTTGTTTGTATTTATACAACTGGCCTTTGGCGGGATCATTTTTGTTGGGTCGCCATTCCTTTGAGCTGTACCTGGTTTAGCTGCTGCAGTCTTTGGTCAATCTGTCGCAAACGTAAAATGAAAATGAGGGTGTAACCTTGTAAATCATGGTAATTGTACCCTCAAAGTATCTTAAATGTATCATCGTATAGGATGCAACACTTCCGAAGGTACTCGGTGCGCAGATATCAGGACCGGCTTGGGAAAAGGTCGGCATGCAACAACCACCTGATTCAAACCTGTCTCGAGCTTGACGATATTGTTGAAGGGGATGGATTTTGGGTGGCACAAAGATCGAAGGTAAAGGCAACAGGCAACGGCCACTGTGACGTTAACCTTTAACCTCTGAAGTATATCCCCTCTTTTCATTTTCTCCGTGTACAATTTTAATTTTCTCGAGCTCAATTGGATGTGATCTTAAATAGCTGAGTCTTTATTATACATCAGGCAACCATGCTGTTCTCACTGTGTCACCCCAACCATCTCTTGTGGCCGGGACCATAAGGTCAACATAACGGCAGAATAATTAGTGAATAATTTACTGTAGGATCCGCACTGCTGGCGCTGATACATATTTGATAGAAAAATATGTATCGGTAATTATGTTTCCTGTTGGTTTTTGACGTATTTTTCTCGTATATAGAGTTCGGGGTTACCCAATTAGGGAAGCCCGAAGCCTATATTCCAATAAAATACGTCAAAAAAATGTAGGAAACATAATTACTGGGTCTTATTTTCTTTGAAAATATGTATGAGCGCCAGCGGTGCCGGAAAAACTTATTGTCATTGATTTTACTTTGATTTGGCTTATAATAATAACATTAGCGTTAGGCTTGGCCCGAGCCGCAGACACAGAACCTTACAACATGATGCATGAGGTATCACCTCCAACGTCTGGGTTCTATACTATTACTAGTCATGTTATCCTTTTCCATCTGCTATCTCATTTAACCCCCATCGATAAACCGATAATCCTGGAAGGCGAGTCAACTTGACTTTGCAGATACTCAGAACTTCATGGAATCATGGTTCATTAGATTGACCTTCGCAGAAGGAGCTGACAAACTCCACCTTGAGATATCTGACGTCTCATTACCGACGCACAAACTCAGTTTACTGCGCAATCCAAAACTTTATCCCTAGAGGTATGAATCAGGTACTGGAGGCGACGTCTACGACTTTTATGAGAGAGGAGAAAAAATTGTCAAGATTGATGGACACGCTGCAAAGCTCATCGACAAACTTCAATTCCACACTGACACAAGAACTTTAGTTGGCAGGCGCCTGAGGGATATTTTCTGAGGTATTTCACCGGGAGGAGGTAGGTATCCAAACCAGAATTTATCAGACACGAATGACATCTTTTGCAGTGCTAAGATGGTCGACGATCTTCAAGGTTTCTTCCGAACTGAATGAATCGATACAAAACACCAATGATCAAGCTACACGGACAGCTGACTGTAGGCAGTTATAGCTTGAGATATCCAGAAAACAAAAAAAATCGAAAACGATTGAAATGTGTTGTTTCAATATTTGATGTAATGCGATTTGTTACCGATATTTTTAAGGACTTACAACTGAGAAATATCTGTTTCTTTTTGAAGATGATGATGGTTCACGCGTTCACGACTCGAAACATTAGGATCTGTTTCTTTTTGAAGATGATGATGGTTCACGCGTTCACGACTCGAAACATTAGGCTGTTCCGTGTTAGCGTGACTCCTGAGTGCCAGCTACACGGCGGGCAAAAGTGCTGACTAGTCAGCCTGGGAGTTGGTCTGACCAGTCACGTGACCATATCGTGACGCGTTCCGTGACGAACCAACTGACCAGTCAGGAGAGGTCACACAAATGTTGTCACGCTGGTTAGTATTGTTAAATGAGTTCAGTAACATAAGATTAAATGGGAATAAACCATTGTCTTCCAAAGCACTGTCACTGAGGAAAAGTAATGAATGACTCGGAATTGGATATTTCTTGTGTTTGGTTGAAATTCGGTCATTATTCAAACAAATGGATAACTAATCACGCTTTCAGAGTACTTGTGCACGGTCACCCGACGTTGTTTAGAAGGTACACGACGCCCGCCCTGTGTAAGTCTGGGGCATAGAAAAGAAATCCTCTGTTCTACAATCAATGAGCGGAATTACAGAAACTTAGCAGCGTGACAATAAATGCGTGACAGCTACATGACTAGTCAGGTGACTAGTCAGCACACTGGTCAGGTGACTAGTCAGCACACTGGTCAGGTGACTGGTCAGACCAACTCCCAGGCTGACTAGTCAGCACTTTTGCCCGCCGTGCTAGTATCGGCACCAAGTTCCGTCAATTGATGAAGACTACGTGCTCTGAATATGAGTCTTGACTCAAGTCTTGGTTAGCTTACAGTGATCCGCCACGCAAACCCTTAACATTCGAGAACATGCCAGAAATCGGGTCTGCCCACCCATTACCAAGTTGTAAATTCAAATTTGGGTCTTATCTCATAACCATCCATTCTTATCAGGGACAAGTCGAGACAAGGAGCATAAAGAGCAAAAGGCAACCCCCGGTGCCGGTTAAAGCATCGAAAGTTCAAGAATAAATATTAGGTTGTTACGCAGTGCCAATATATAAGTCGTGCAGTGTCCAAGAGCCCAAGACTACTCTTTTGTGCATTTTGGCAGGCAAACCTTCAACCCTCAACGTTCAACCTTCACCCCATCATTCACGGGACACACTTTGGACCTCCTCGACTATCACTTGACATTCAATAGCAAACTCAGATCACGTACTATGGCGTATCGAGATAGCACCAGTACCAGCACCACTATAACACTTCAGCCACACACCCCAAGATACACCTGGGTACGTTTGCAGAAACTCGGTACCTTCGCCTTACACATGTAATGATCCCAGGTATGCTGGAACCAACGACCAAATGACCCCCTTTCCATCCTCGATCGCAACTCAGCCGAACCTGAACTAACCACCAAACAAACGCCCAAGTCGCCTTCATCAATATCGTCCACAACTTCAACGAGCCGGCGTCCCATATCTGCATCGATCTTTACCAAGTTGATCAAACTTGTTCTGGCAGCCATGATATTCATCGGCACGACATATGGAGAGGGGATGATACGAGCATTAGCACTCGTCGCGTTGTTTGTGGTCTACGTGAGGGAGATCGGCTAGATATAGCAGAGTCCTAACAGATGTATGGCCAGTTCCTGAGATGGGGAAGCCAATCATACCTATGATACCATGTACTTAGTATGTACCACCATTCAATAGAAATTCTTCAGACGCGTCTATTATGTCGAAACTCCCAAAGTTGCCCGCTATGAATAAAGTCAATGATCAATCCACGACAATAATATCCGCATACGTACGATTTGTATGTACGTCGCTCTCTCTCCGGGGGGTAGCATATTGATCTGTTCCGGTGTCATGGCCAGCACTCTCATGATCAAAGCCTACATCCAATGCTAAGTTTGCAGTCTGAAATGCTACGAAATGCAACGCACCTTTTGCTCCTCCGGAATTCCCGCTAGTGACTCTGGCAATGCGGGCGTGGCACTCTGAGGTGTGGCCTGATGAGCATGCGCTGGCTGAGGCGGAGGTTGTCCATATCCAGATCCGTAGGCTCCATATCCTTGTTGGTACCCCGAAGGGGCTGATTGCTGGTAGCCACTGTGCTGTTGCTGTTGCTGCTGCTGCTGATACCCGCCCTGTTGATATCCTCCTTGTTGGTACCCGCCTTGCTGCTGATACCCATACCCTGGCTGCCCATACCCTGGCTGTTGACCATAAGCCGGTTGGGCATACCCAGCCTGCCCAGGAGGGGTCGGCTGTCCTCCGTTCGAATGTCCGTGCCCGTAGCCGTACGGCGGTGTTGGTGTATGTGGGTGTGCGGTAAGTTGAGGGGTTCCCGCGCCCATAGCAGAAGGTGGGGTCCCTGTTCGATACTGTGCCTGAAGATGAAGAGGAATGGCTGATATAGGTGCAGGTGCAGCGGGTGGGGGCATGGTCTGTGGCGTGGTGTTGTTGATGTGGGCGGCTGCAGAATTCGACGCCGCCATTGGCGTTGGGGTAGAACTCGCGCTTGTTAAAGGTACAGCTGCTGGGCCACTGGTCGCATCTGCACCTGTACTTGCACCAAATTCTGCCAACGTTTTCTGGTTTTCATGATTCAACAAGACATCTATGAAAGCCTACAAAGGCTCACCTGAAATACTTCAATATTAATTGCGTTCATGGAGACCATAAGAGTAATGAGAGCGTATGCAATGGCAGGCTGGCTGTTTAAGATGCCTTTAGCCGCAGCCGGGGTCGTTTTCTATAGCGAATGCGAACATGTCAAAACATTTTCCCTCTGTTTTACATATAACATACTTTAAGTGTAAGAAGAAGTTCTAGAAGTTGCTCAGCTGCCATATTCGTGTTTGCCATACTGTAACGCAGCTGTTGGGGTTCTGAAGCTACTGAAAAAAATTCTGTGAGAGGAAAACTGCAAGAACTTTGAATGAGGAAAATAAATCAACGAATGCCGCCAGCACTCGTTGAAAGCGACCTGAAATTGGAGGGTCACGTGATCGATATTGGAGTTCAACGCGAACAGCACGCGACCACCGGAACCATTAAATTCATTATTTCTCTACGTCCAGAGGAGCCTAACCCTAATTCTTTCATAGCAAAGAACACAGAGATTTACACTACAGGCGCTGTCTGATGTATGTTTTTCATACAGCGGTTAATACACACATCAGTATGAGTACAGTAGTTTACTGTATCCTTGACAAATCGAAGACGCACTCAAATATTCTCCTTTTATATAGTTACAAATTATATAAGTGTATCGTTTGCTGTATGTCGAACATACAGCGGTCGACTCCCGCAGTGCTACCATTATATGCTCATGCTGAAGCACCTAGCTAGCACTGATTAACACGGTCGTCCACAATTTCTCGATTACAACTGTCACATGTGTGCGCGCTTCTGACCGTTGACCATAATTGGGCATCAATTAATAGAGTGATAAGTCGAAGGACAATCAAACAGGCAAGCATAATACTGAATGAGATTCAGTCTGAGTACAGCCAAAAACGTATCACACTTGGTAGGACTTGCCTGAGAACAATTGTTATACAGAAAGATAACTTCATCAATGCCCACACAATGGTTAACCATTTGCCACATCCCGGCGGATATGCGATTGCCCCATAGTACGATTGGCGCCCAACTTGTCTTGCAATAAAATTCTGATCGCACCATAGTGCGTGGGGATATGAATGAGTAAACCGAATGACTGCAATAATGATGCCTGTAATAAGTATTGAATCTGTGAGGATAGTCGCGGCGCGCAGAACAGCCTCAATGGAGGCGCTTGCCATGATTGAATTGGCCTCCATGATAATAAAGAAAAACAAGGAACAGATGGAAGTGGATATCATCTATAAAGTAAAGAGTGTTTTAGATTATAGAGATCCCCAGCTGATTAGTAGCTGCACAAACACTTGCCATTAATTCTAAATTCGAGATATTAGAACCATCCTTTAACTCTGATACCCGTCGTGGAAATGGACCATTTCGAATGGAATGAGATACAGCTGAGATGATGAAGCGATTCACAACAGCGGTAGTCAACGCAAAGAATCTGATAATTCGCATATAGGCCGATATTCTTCTCGATCGGCGGACCAGGTAGTCATGCTTCGGGAGATCGACATGGTTTTCCCTCGTCGTAAGTGCATCCGTTTCAGGCTTGGGAAGGATGGCCTTTTCGTTCTCTGACCCAACTGCGGAGAGAAGACTCTGCTGAGAGGTCACAATCATGAGATGGTGGATGGCAAACGTGCAACCATAAATCTCAAAATATACTTATACCCGCTGCCACAGCACAACCAAACCATACCAAACCTCCGACTATGCGGGAGTATGACTCATTGACTGTCAATGTTCAAGCGAGATTGACGTGAGAGAGACTGCGCGTCTGTTTGTCAACAGATTCTCAATGACGTTTCCGTAATAGTCACTTGACCTTTTTCTTTTCTTATAAAACCAATCAATGGCCATAATGTTAAATTCCTTTGGTATACGTGAAAATGCCATATTGATGCCAATCCAAGTCATAATGAAGTACTGAGGCCTTGTTAAGCCATGAACTACTGAGAAGGAGGCTTGAATAGAATGGCCGTTAGAAAAGTATTAAATATGAACAGGACCCTGTCCCAGGGGCGCTTCCGAAACTACTTGTACGTCCGGCTTTCTCTCAAACGAGATGTTGATCTTAACAGTGTATGGTACAAAGCTCCCCAAGTGGCTGAAAGCACTCTTTGATCGTGCGTAGGCAAGCTGTACCCCTGACATACGACGTCCTTCGCAAATAGCAATGATGTGGCATACGATCAAAGCAGCCAATATCACGCTAAAGTAAAGAAACAGTCAGTATCCGTCATAGCAAGCTTGAAGAGGGTAAAAGAGTGCTACCTGAGGATAATAGAAAGCGTGAAAGCCATCTTCATGAGAAGCCATGTAAGATCCTTCCAGTTCCAGCACTCATGATGTGGGGGCTTATTTTGACCGTTTGGCAACCATGAGTTGCACCAAGACGGGCTAGGATACTCGTGCGTAAATAAGACGGCAGACGCAATTATTCCAGAAGCGAGGACAATGTCAATGAGAATGGCGACTACATGGGGCCAAATAGACATCTTGCGCTTGAAAACCGTAATGGCAGCGGCGAGGAAAGTAAGAAGTACGGCAGCAAACATCTTCATTGCATTACCGACCATTAAATAAACAGCCGAACGACAAGTCAGCATTGAAAGGACTCACCCAAGCTGCGAGGACAGTTGTTGCCCTCTTGGGACCACCAAAGCCCCAATGGTTCTGCAATGGGGCATGATAGAGGATATATCGAATGCTGAGGAGTAAGAATAGGGTAAAGAGCGAAATGACAAAGCTATGAAGCCTGAGGACTCTAATCAAGGTGAGTATCCAGCCTCTCCCTTCTTTGGTAGAAACGTTGACAGGGGCCCGAGTCACATCCTGGGGCTCTGTATCGGAAACTTGGGTCACCCCGCCGGTCTCGACGTCTTGATAGACTTGGGGGATCGATGCGTCAGACATTTGCTATCGCGATGGTGGCGAGATAATGTGGGTGACTACTACAGTCCTTCAGAATATAAGAACTTAAGAAAACGGCTGCGGCTGAGTTGGAAGGACCAACTGCGGAGTTTCAGCATCCAGGCTACTTGAGCAAGGTTTGACATGAACGTCGCTTGATTGTTGCTGCGGAGAAGAAGTGATGATATCAAAATTGACTATCACAAAATTGAAGATACCGTGGTGACCAAGCCGGTCTGCCCACGGAATATCAATGGCGCCAAAATGGTATAAGAAAACATCAAACCTATTGTTGTTGTCGTTGACTGGAAATCCATCGGCGAACAAATTGGACATAGCCGCGACCTGCATAAATGTACAGGTACACGTGCATACCTAAAGGACTGAGCACATCAAATGCCGGTTGAGATACAAAGCATCAGTATACAGTTAAGCGGATTGGCCAGAAGTAGTCTGAATCTTGACGAAAGCTCAGGCAGACAAAAAATGAATAGACGAACACTGGGGTTGAATTTTGAAGGTTGAAACACGAGTGAGATAGCGTTATGACATCTATTTATTATGCGCACAAACATTCTGAGAGTGTGAATTAGGACAGTGAATGAGTAGTAGGTAACGATGGCTTACACGAGATCATGCCTCTGTTCATTGAACAAGCATTTTGATACTGAAAACACCGGAATAATAATATTGATATTGTGGTATAATACATCTAGAAATGGTCCAGCGGAAGAAGAATAAGTGATTCCAGCCTTGAAGTACGTCTTACAAGTTACACAAAATATACAGTACAATCTAATAAAAGTTCACATAAACAAAGATACTTTAAGTTAACGGTAGTGAATCAGACGTACCCAGATCCCAAATAAATTAGATACAACCCGTCTCGAATCCCAATTCTTTCCATTCCTTAGCGCGGTCGTTAAAGGCTTCACAGTAAAGCTTCACCCTTTCTTTCGTCAAAACCTTAAATTCCTCGTCAAATAGTTCCTCGTCGTCTAACAACTTTGACCCTTTGAGGGATTTCATCCAATGTCTGAGAGCTAGCAACTTCGCTACATCTGCTGCGTCTTGTTGTTGCCTCCGTCTATAATGCGCTTCTTCTGCTTTACAATGGTCATCCCACCCTTTTAATTTGTGAAATAGAAGCAGCGAGAAAGGAACAAGAGGCAGCTCCTGTACCCAGTTAATCCGTTGTGGGTTGAGGAAGGGCAGGTGCATAGTACCAGGTACGAGGATATCGACTTTGCATTCTGGCCCTTGGTATTTCTGACGATACCACAAAATACGATATTCGGCAGCAGGATCGCGTGGCATTTTAAGGTAGAAGTGCTGGGAATTTGCACGCAGGATGAGATCTTTCAACTCTTCAGCAGTAAGTTGCGGCTGGGGGACAAAAATATCATCCCTATGTGCTGGAGGTTCTTCGTCGACATTTTGGCTGACAAGCAAATCGACATCCTGAAACGATCAGAGGCGAGCCAGTATCTTTAAAGCAATAATAAAAACATACTTTGGGGACTCGTGAACACCCGTAAAGTTTCGATGCGAGACTTCCAAAGATTGCGCATGACAAACCGCGAGCACGAAGGATTTGAGTCGCCGCCCGCGCGGCCTCTAAGACTACTTCAAAATGGGCGTTCTGCTTCTGTATCCTTTCTGCTCGAGGCTTCTTACGCCTCTTTGGTTTGGACGCTGAGGCATCTGTCTTCACTGCAGCAACGGTTGGAGTGGGTTTGGTTGATTGCAATACTACCATCGATGCGGTGGCAAGCGTTGTGGGATTTGTGGGCCTTTTGGACTGCTTCGTGGCCACCGTGGCCATGTTTAACGGTAAAGTTGCGTGTTACAAAAGATATCACTCTGGTAGCGAGAAAGGAGCGAATACAGCCACTGATAATGTGGAAGGTCGTGTATGAAAGGGGTCAGGTTGATGTTCCTGGAACGGTTCCGTTTAACATTTCTTGCCGTTCGGCATGGTCACGTGGACGAATTTCAATTAAGGTTGACGTTGGACGTCGACGTTGGCCGACTTTGCTTCCGTCGAGTTGGTTTTCTTACTCTTCATTTCACTTCCTTGCATCTGGCTACAAGCTTTCCAAAACGGCTTATCACAACGCAACAAAAGAAGCAAGCCGAATCACTCAATCACTATCTGAGGAGGTTCCTACAAACATGGACGAAACTGCGCGACTGAAGGCACAGCTTGTTGCGATGGAACGCGAAAACGCCGAACTCAAACATCGGTTGAAGGAGGTGGAACTAGGCATGAATGACACAAATCAGTTGGTTTTAAATGGAAATATGCAGGTTGAATTTCAACAGGTGTTTATTCTCTTTGACTGTTGTACACTCTCGTTGATTTCATTCTTTATTCTCTAGGCCGATACGAAAAATGTGCTAACACTGTATAAATCGCAGAAGAGGGTAATATCTCTGCTTTGTCTCGAATGAAGCATCTTACACATGAATTTAGGCACGATCCAGCTCCTTGGACCTTGTAGAGATCGGTCGAGATAGTAAAGTAATTCGGCTTCTTCGCTCGTGGTGTTGTATGTGCAAAAACCTAAGAGAATACCCCTAGGTCTACAATCTTCCCGTGCCCCAAGAAACGCCTGTGAAAAATCTGGGTCATGTGGATGTTAATCCTCATGATAAAACCTTCAAAGCTTCTCCGCAGACACCTTCCTGGCCAGTTAAACTTTCTCCGCGCAATTTTAAGATTAAAAAAGGGTCGCCCTCGGAAAGCAAGAGCATCTTAAAACTTGAAAAGGATGATCCTGAGATAGAACCTGTGTGCTTAATGACAGATCGATATCCACTTATTACAAGGTCCTTGCAGGATGCAATCGAGGGCCAAGGGTCAGAAGAGAACGAACTAGTGTTGGTGGCACGTGCGCCTGAAAATGGCTCGAACAGCGCATGTAATGTTGAAGAAGCACAGAACAGCTCATTAGCTCCCCATAGCTCACAAGCGGGAGTGTATAACGAGGTATCAATCATTATATTGAGTCAGGAGCATCCCGCGCTAACTCACTAAACAGCCAGAACACAATGTACATTCAACTACACCGATCAATCTGTCGGCCATTGCCAAGGAATATTTGCAGTCTTCCAATGCCCTCATTGTATCACCCTCTCCAGACACACTTCTAGTACCACGTAAATATCTGCGTCTTATCTATGGTGGAAGTGATCAGCAATTCTTCCAATATATCCAGGATAACCTCAACCCATCAGGGAAAGAGAAGCGACGCATGGTATTTCCGCAATTAGAGTCTAATCCCTCTATGCCCATGCGTCCCGGACAGCCGGGCCTGTTGTACTCGTCCAGATACGAGCTTTTGCATGGAAGTTACCCCTGGACAGTTTTTTGCAAACCTGATGCGTCAAAAGCTCTCTGGTTGTACCTAGGTGAGTACACGTGCGCTATATGTGGAAAATTGACAGCCTCCCAGTATAACGGACAAGAAAGCAAGGTCCGTTTGGTTTTCTCACTCATTTACTCGTACCTATTGTTAACCTCAATGTATGAAGACGAAAATTGAATGGGCACAGCGTCTTCTAAAGGCCAAAGCACATGACGTCTATATTTCGATGCGCGCACGTATTGCGCTTCGAAAGTACGGTCAACTTTTACCTTCCACTTCCAAAGCGGACGAAGAGACCCTGATTCGCTCCGAGATAAAGTCAATAAAAATCAACAAAGGAATGCATCTGACTGAAAACGACATTATTGACGCTTTTTCCAAGGGCGAGGAGGTACGCAAAGTAAATCTCATTCATACCAACGCATTTTTATATTATTCTTGAATGAAGGGCATTGACATAATCCGAATGACATGCATCCAATACGACCACGTTTTCTTGAATGACATGAAGACTAGGTATTCCTCTTACTCTGCACTTTGTACCGCCTCCCGAGAGAAGAAAAACGCCAGAGAAAGTGATAGAGGCAAGGAAGGTAGGAGTCTGTCGGTGAAACAGGCCCCTAAGCATGTAACTACGCAAAAATCCAGCAAACGCAGGAAATTGCATGACGGAGATGCAAGTAGTCTAAATGAGGGATG
Organism: Psilocybe cubensis; assembly: GCF_017499595.1. Classification (NCBI taxonomy): domain Eukaryota; kingdom Fungi; phylum Basidiomycota; class Agaricomycetes; order Agaricales; family Agrocybaceae; genus Psilocybe; species Psilocybe cubensis. The sequence goes on along the minus strand of NC_062999.1, from coordinate 470,965 downwards.
TCAAGAATACGAAGAACCTGAAAGCAGCTCTAAATCGTCAATTGCGCCGCGAAGGAGCAGCCGAAAGTCTGTAGCCAATGGTATGTTATCCATCTTGTCATCAAATATTGCTGCGTCATTGACTGTGGTATAGGGAGCTATGCAAATGATAGCAACTGATCTAAGTAATAATTTCAGGATCTGCTTGAGACCAAAACCATTATTGACAGACGGCCTGTGTATGCAACTTATCACTGTGCTCCCAATGTTGGCCCAAAGTTAGGAAGAAAGGGAATACAGTCATTGTATGCTGTCAATTAACAAAGTACTTTGTAAAATACGCGGCGCGAATTGTACACCGCCATCCTTCCGCGTTACAAATATAATTTGATATTCAGGAGTCCGATGCTACAACTTTGACTTCCTGGTGACCTCCCCGATTACATGTTAGGCACACAGGTTTTCCTATTGAGAAGTAGTATGTACTCTTAATGATCGGCAGTTAACTTTCAAATTAAACATCCCTGTCGTTGTACCTCGTACCCCAGATTGAAGCCTTTCTGAATTATTGCGTGCGAGTGTCAAGTCCAGCGACGCCTATTTTTAAGATCAACTTATACCACTAACTTTCTTCCTCTTTGGTAGACAATAAATCTGATGTCAATAGGAGCCTTTATCCTTTGGTCACCAACAGGTGGGAGGTTAGGTAGATCTAAAGAAGTCACTTTACTTCTTGGACCCTTGGGCCTAAACTAACATAGCTTAATCTTAAGATCGAGCCTCACTTAATAAAAGTATTTTTAAACAAACTTCCAGTGTGACAAAACTATGGAGTACGGACGTTCGACGCCCATTGTATCTGATATCAAAGATAGTCAAAGATATATCCTTCCTCACTGATTCGGGCGATGAACGACTATTCTAACTCCAAGCTTTGCTGTAGAGGCGTGCGTGAATGTCAGCTGGTGAGTCCACAGAAGGAGTTCTTCACATCATCATTCATCGAAGTAAAGAGAAACTTTTCACTAGCATAGAATGTCCTGTGTAGAAGGATTGTTCGGCATCCTCCATGCGCAATATTTTTGTGTGCGTTTGTGTGTCATTGACTCACTATTCAGAAAAAAAATGAATACATGCTCGCCCAGGTATAAATGCAAGGACTCTAGTCTGTTTAGTCGCCAGTTTCATAGTTGAGACTTCCATCTCTTAGTCACTCGAACTGCAACCCCTGGGCACCAGTACATGTCTGCTTCCAACCAAAGAAACGACCTCATCTTTCGAAATTGTGTGTTTACTCCGCTGCACGCATCGTATAGGCCGTCGCTAAATCACTATTAGATTTAACAAGCGGAATATCTGCGACTAAGGCCCTCGCTTTTGTATGCATTCGTCTCCATTATCCACATTCATCCTACTCATCGCATTGAAGACGCCAGATATCGTTTGTCACTTCGGAAACGAGTTGGACGCATCGACCCTCATTAAAGAATACAATCAATTCATAAGTCTCCCCCTCCAACCAAATGAGATCAACCTGATCTATATTCGAGCAACCACAACCTCCAATATCGTTCCTGGCGATAGGGCAGCTGTGACCTTGCGTACAGTCCCTAGCGAACTGATTCTATGGCCTCAAGTTTGGAACGATAAAAAACCTTTAGGACCAGGACCCTTGATGTTCCCAAGTTTGAGCCCCAACAAAGGTACTGTTTTCATATTAGTTCCAACGTCTTTGGAGGTAGAAATGGTGCTTATAATATATATTCCAAGTCATGGCTCTCAACACGCCTTTTATCATTAGCCCCAGTTCAATGGGCGGGTTTCACAATGTTTTTATTGCTACTCAAGGTCTGGTCTATGGCTGTCCGTTTGCACATTTAATGCCAATATATAAGTTTCTTTCCCCTTACATATAAGTGTAGGGAGTAAATGGTCCTGTACGTAAATCTTATGATATCCGCAGACAGACAGCAAGTTACCGCACATGAAAATCCCAAATCCACATATTCAAATGTTGTGCCCTCAGATGAAATATTGAGTACCATACATATAGTTTTGCTGCCCACATATATAAGTTACAATCCCTTACATAGGAAACCCACGCCCCTTCATAAATGTTTTGTACCCTTACACATATCTACAGGCTCCGTGTATTATTGATTTTACATTTCACCGTCCCAAAGAGATAGAGGCATTTTTCGGCATTTGTCTATGCCGTGTCAGCCGGGACATCGTGAGAAGTCGGCAAATGTCGACCATCGACAAGACACATCTCAGCACATTACGATTTCTAAGTCAACACACGCTGAATGAGCAAAGACAGTCTTCATACGTGCTATAAAAGCTTGCGTATATGCTTCTTATAGACGTATTACGTCTATCTGGTTGGAGCCAAGAGCTTCCATTCACCATTACTGAAGCCTAGCCGGTGTGCTAGGTTTAAATACGCGTGCAGTTGAGGTTATAAGTGAGAAAGTGCAATATTTCTATTCATGACCTGCTATACAAACGCCTGTAGTAATCACGACATGCTGGTAAGACTTTGAACGAAATCTAATATCCATCCTAGCTTCTCAACGAGTATCAATTCACTGCAAAGCGGGATACAAACCGAATTCCCACGCGCCTCCGGCAAGGACGGCACGTGTGATAGTCATCTCGACGACTCTCTATCTGCGGAAGAAAGTTTATATATATGCGGAAGGAGTTAGAAAGAAGGATACTGGCCTTTTTATATATGGGTGACCTACCTCTATGCTCGTACCTCCCAATAAAACTGAAGGCCATGTAAGTTCAATGACTGGGATGGTTTCTTCCATGCTGGGAATCCATCTGTCTATGACCGGGACACCGAAGTATGTCTTCGGAACCGTGTAGAATTATGACTTATATGTAAGGAGAAGGAAACTTATACATGGCATTAAATGTGCAAACGGACAGCCATACTGGTCTGGAATGATTATACCGATGGTGGCCCAATTCGTCTTCGAGATGCTTTGCCCGCTCCACCGGCCGATGTGAAGAACTGGAAAGAATTGCTGGATTTCATTAACAATGATACCTCCACGGTATATTACAATGTAAGTGCAGACCAAAGGAGACTTTTTAAAGGGGTGATTCTGAAAAGACAACGCTTAGGTGGTGGTGGCCGATCCAAAAGCTCCCGTCATTACAATGTCCACTCGCCTTCGTATCATTGACGATGGTCAAAGTCCTCTCGATTTCAATATTATGATTGAGGTTTTATTTGTTATCCCTATAAAAGAGGCATACGGCTTACTTTTTCCGCTTTTCAGAATTCTCTGATGCCAGATGGCACTCGTGTGTCCTTGTCCTCCCCAGCTGGGGCAATAAACATGGCTCCAACCCTTATTTCGGACAATACCGACGTCGGCGTTCACGTGGCCTTGGATCCTGGTTTTGATGAAACCATTACACTCACCGTTCACCTTCCGTCCGATGCGGTTGTTGAAACGTTCGCATGGATCTCACTCCAGGCAAGTATTGTAGTCCCACAAGCATCGCAACAAGGAATACCCATCACGGAGGTTCATTTGCTGGGAGCCCAAAACATTGTCTTCCACGATGACGCAACGACAAACCTCAGATTTGCAAGTCCTGCTGCCAATGCTCTCAGGAAGTATGTTCAAGCGACTAAAGATGTCGCACAATCTGTAATGAGCGGGGATGCTGCGGCAAGCCTTTTTGCCTCGACCTTCTCAGCTACTGGGTGGTGGTTCCGTGATGCATTGAACGACTCCAACCATTTCCCTCGTACCGAATCCCTTTATATTTCACCAGGTACGGTTCAGAATTTTCTCGATAAAATACACCTCTGACCTTTATATATTATAGATACCCAACCTGTTGGGAACGCGCCATTGTCGACCCCAGCGTCAATTCTGGGCGGCTCTAATGCAAGCATCGATTACAGTGCTTCGCATAATGTCACGATCAACCAAGGCGAGCCGAACTATACATACATCCGTGGAAGCTGCACCCAGGGAAACGGTTATGCTGTCGAAGCAAGGATGTTCTGTGTACCCAATAACTTGCTGCTTTATCCCACGAAGTACGCACAATGGTCTGTCCAAGACTTTGATGACAAGGGAGAACCGTATGTGGCCATACGCACCATCACATCTCCCTCGGCCAACAGTTTCAACGTATTGAACAACCCCTTCAATATCTTAGACCCTAAGGCCTTGCCCCCGCAAAACGATCATTATTGCATCATCGCAGAAACCCGTCATCCATCTGCCGAGTGCCCAGACCCTGACTGGCCGCATGAAAACACTGGCGCGTTTAGTTCGGGTAAGTCCGTTTCTCAAGCGGCAAGATGGCATGGAGCATTTTCTAACGATTTCATAGGCGCCGGTTTCAACAACTGGGTAGGAAGTACCCCTACAGTCAGCGAGAGGAACATGGGATTCAAAACGGGCGGTGCTGAATTACTCTGTTCGTGCAATGTCGCAATTCCTTATAATGTGTACACCTCCTCTGCCGAGTGGACATTGCAAGTCGATGGATATAACGTTCCGGTTGGATCTGCATGTAAGTCATTATATTGAGATGCTGTTACGTTGTGCATGTTTTTAATTATGATGATCTTCTTGCTCAGGGAAACTGGTCGGTTCTGGCCCAGCCATCCCCGGACTCACCATCGGCTTTGCTCAGACAACTGTCACAGCTTCAAACATGGTAGGTTGTTCTAAACAACGTTGACGGAATGCCGAGTTTATTCTATACACAGGTTCAAGGATGCCACTTCACAGGTTTACCAAGTAGTGGCTATGAGTTTTCAGTTGTGCTTCAATGGTTCGCACAAGGCTACGCTCCGGGAGCAGGGATGAAGTTCTCGTTTTCCTTACACACTACCTCGCCTCCTGCCGGGTAAGGTGTCTCTTGCATTAAAACGCAGATGCCACTGACCATGCACATAAATCAGGCCCAAGGCGCTGGGCACAGGTCAATTCAGAGCCGCCGCGACTCTCCCAAAAGAAGCGGCTAACTGGCCTTTCACCGTCGGAATTCATCATCCAGGAGTTCAACACCTTCAAGACGGCAAGAAGCATTCCAAAGCGTACCTTGGTAAAGTGTTCAAGGACATTGGCCCCAACCCCTGGCCTTATGCTTCCGGCGACGGTGATATTGATGCATATGATGCAATTGGTCCTGTCCCTGTCTATTCAGTTGGTGGGGATCACTGGAATCTCGTCTGATGGTGTAGGCAACGCAATGCAAGTTTGCGACAGTTGGAAAACCTGAATTCGAAATACTTTTGATATTGCAGACAAACACTTTCTTTTTCGCACAGTCGTTACGCACCCACCTGATCAGTGATGTTGACTTACATGCTCTTCTGTAACTTTGAAAAAATCCATATTGACAATCAATTTTTGATACCCATGACCCATCCAACGAGCAGAATTTTCCACAGTTCGAAATTGTTAGAAACGCACTATGGAAGTTAAAGAACATCACAAAGTAATAAAGAAGTCTTCCCTAGAAAACTAGACTGAATGGCGATAAGACCAGCAGAACAGCGGAACACATGGCAAAACGCACCTCTCCGCCGTTTTTGAAGTTAACTACTTGCTGCATATGATTTCACCACCTCTCCGGGCTACTAATCTGCTTATAGCAAGGACAGGTGATATAGCTCTATCAGTACTTTCTATGTGGGTATGAAAGACGTAGGATGTCAGCCTTGCATCGCACTCACGACCAACTACCAAATGATATCAAGGATATTGTCAGCAACTATCACATTGCCCATCCCGAAGCTGGTTCTGAATACAATTTACGATCCAGTGAGACGAACGCGGTCATCCATTTTGCATGTAGAAACAGGGTAAAAGTCGACCCAACGACAAAAACCAGAAAGGAACCATAAACGCGGTCGTTCCTTGTGCGTAACAACTTTTTTCACGGCGGCGAGTGCTGGCGGCTGAGGTTCGTGGAAGGATCTTGCCAACATACTTAATAGAAGTTTTTGATAAAGAGCAACTCAACATGGACATCATAACCTTGGAATGGTATGAAAAATATATCATGGCGCACAGTCGAAGTCGAAGTACACAGATTGGCATATCGAATTTTAGCATAATCTCGTGGTACATGGCGGCCAAACATCTGTGAATCGACGTCCCCGACAACCCAACACCAATAGGACTCCGAGCGAGTAGACTACTTGAGCTTCTTCTTGCTATAACGCCAAGGCTGTTATGAACACCAAAACAAGTAAATTGTGATATGGTGACGTACGGGCGGAGCTGGGATGAGTGTCCACAAGACCTCTTCCTGCAGTTAGTGGCACGGGGAGGGAGGCGGGCGTAGCACTTGCGGCAGATCTGCTTGTCGCAGTTGTACTTGGAGGCCAAAACCTTCAAGGAAGGCTCGATGATACCGCCACGGAGACTAATAAACAAGAGCTTTAAATGAACGCTACACGTGTGGATATATGCGCCTTGGATACACACCGAAGGACCAAGTGAAGCGTCGACTCCTTCTGGATGTTGTAGTCACTGAGAGTGCGGCCATCCTCAAGCTGCTTTCCAGCAAAGATGAGACGCTGCTGGTCGGGAGGAATACTAGAAGTAGCGAATAAGACATCAACCACCAACATGACCCTTGCCCACTACTCACCCTTCCTTGTCCTGGATTTTGGCCTTGACGTTGTCAATGGTGTCGGAAGACTCCACCTCAAGGGTGATCGTCTTGCCCGTGAGGGTCTTGACGAAGATTTGCATCTTTCAGGAAAGAACCGTCTTCAGTACACGGGTCGCCGACGAAGAGAAGGTAATATAGGGCCTGCTCACCGTGAATTATGATATTGGGTGTCGTCGACTGACCTTCTGGTACCCTGAGGACGGTGGGAATCTTCACGATGGTTCTGTATAGTCGAATTCCGGTGGCTGACTTTAGGGCAGGTTAATCACGTGGTGTCTCACACTTGTTGAGGCTTCGGGTGTGGCTATGTTGTTCGTTATTCCCGTCATGGTCTTCTACATCGGTGCCAATGACTTTGGATTACAGTGTGGTGAGTATTTCTACATCTTCGTATCCTTTCACTTTCGATTTCCACATATGATGAGAATCTATTCGTACAAACTCAGCTCACTTCGAAGCCCAAGGGTTATGAGAAGAACACGTATATCTATCCTGACACTTTTCGACCACTTTTTTCCACCTTTTTCCACCCCTGTCTGCCAGTGAATTGTTACTAATACCATTCTCTCCAGTTTTAGGTATATAGGTTATCCATGTTCACTACAATTCCAATTGGAAAGGCTATCGGTGAGTCTATGCATCTTTTCTGTTCGCAAGATGCAACCTATTACTGCAAACATAACCACGACGTGTTCGCACGATGGGTTTTATTCCTTCGGGAACCATTCAAGTCTCTGATATTGCCTTTTTGCATTACACCCTGTCCTTGACTCTTTGCTTACCATAATACTCTTAGATCTCCATGTTGTTTTATCGTTCATGTATAATAATGCATTTGCACCCCTCCTCTGCCCGTATAGCTCCAATTCTATTGTCCTATTCAAAAGACACGTTCTGAGCACTCGACGATACTTCATTCTGGAAAACGTCGAGCATAACTCGGTTTTCAGGGTCGATATTCTCTGTCGCCATCTTTCCTCATCAAATGGTATATGGCTTCAGGAGTCGAACTGGCTTTGAAGGAGAAGGGTGAACGTGTCTGATGAACCATTCCAATTAATCATTTGAATGTCAATTTGTTTTGTCACGTCAATGGTCGAAACCTGGAGTTGGGAACTTTCTTCTCAGAGATGACCCCTATCACGAAGCAGATGGCTTTTCAAATGCATAATCATTTGATCCTCGTACATCTATATGTCGTCGAAATAAGCAGCCTGACGCCCGCGCAAGTTGAGAACATTTGGGCCTTCTCTCGACTACACTGTCTATTCTTGGATCCCAATTTGAAGGTCAAGCACGAGACTTTGCACTAGTTCATCGAATGCCAATTCGCTCCGAATTTCTTCAGTGTCCATTCGTACGAGACGGGGCTTGCGCTTGGCAGCAGATGTGGGCGATATACTTGGTGAGTACGCATGTGCTCGATTTCTGGCATGTAATATAACACTAGACTCCTGGCGTTCTTTTTTTGTGTCGGACGTTTTTGTGTGACTTGTTCCGAAAGCAGACCCAACTGGTTTACTGGCAAAATCAAACATGTTCTGCGGCTAGGGGACTGTTCATCCATCCTTTCATGACCGAATATCAGTGTGATGATAGGTGGTATATACATTATCTATTTCATGCTCTATAGTTCGATAGAGGTAGGCGCGATAACGCTTAGGTCCGGCTCAAGCTGTTCGATTGCCTTTCACTTCCATTTTCCCCGCTGTCTACACATGATGACCGTTTAACTAGGCTCAAGAGTGGGGTTGTTTTCAGTGAGTTTCATTTCTCGACTTGTCGTATTCTAGCATATAATAATCCAAATACAAGGCTTTCTGCTAAATGCTAAATGTCGAGACTTTTGCATGCTTGTTGTCATTCCTTCCGAAAACGGACACAACTAGTCCACTGGCAAACGACACATTACAGAACGCCCTATTAGCGCGACTATTCATCCATTCTTTCAAGGCTGCATGAACTAAGTTTATTCGATCTATTTGGGGCCGGTGCTTTCGAGATGCGAACTGCGAATAAATCAACAGAAAGTACTAGAGCCTTCGGATGTTTTATTTGGACGGTAAACAAGGTATGGGTGACCTATCTTTGAAGCTCTCCATCCATTGTATCAGTCATAAATGGGCTTCAACGACAAAGGAATCCGAATAAGTTGAATGCATTTGCTTGACGTCTTCCGTTACGCTTGTGGCAAGTAAGGTAAGGGGTTGATTTGAGTCTGACTTTTCTTTCGTATTCACAGGAGGCTTTGGGGTATAAAAGAAAAACCAACTCACAGTTATTCCTCAGTTCAACATCCAAGAACCCCAGCGATCCATTGCTAACAAGCAAACAAATCTCAAAGATGTCTAAATCGACCAACAACCTCATTTTTCGCAACTGTGAGTGTATCGCATTGCGACGTCTCACAGACATGAAAATCTGACATTGGTGCAGTCTTGACTGACGATGTCGTGTCCACCAAGGCGACAGCCTTCGTAAGTGTTTAATGCCTCAACGGATAGCAATAATCACTCACACCCCAATAGACGCCGGATATCATCCCCCACTTTGGCAACAAAGTCGATCCGGCGGTGTTGATCAGTGAATACGACCTGTTCATGAGCCTCCCGCTTCAACCAAGCGAGATCAACAATGTCTTTTTCAGAGGACAGACGACCTCCAGCGTTACCGCGGGATCCAAGACTGCCGTTGTTCTCCGTGCGGTTCCCAGCGAGCTCATCTTGTGGCCTCAAGTTTGGAACCAGGTCAAGCCCACTGGCCCAGGGCCCCTTGTTATCGATACTTCCACTCCCAACTCAGGTACGTTAAACATCAATAACTTACAATGACTATATTGAAGGAGGTGTCTATCAGTGGTTGCATTGGGAACGCCTTTCGCATTTAAGCCACCAAACATGGGCGGGTTCAACACCACGCTGATCGCCACGCAGTCTCCAGTTCCGGCTGTGGTTAACTCGAAGACGCGTTTCAGGGACGCGTTGCAAGCACCTCCTGCTGATGCCAGCAACTGGCAGGATATGGTTGACTTTATCAACAACGACACGTCCACTGTGTTTTACAATGTAAGTTTATTTGGAAACTTGTCATATGAAACCCTGCTCACCAACAATATCTAGGTCGTTGTCGCGGACCCTAACGCACCTGTGATCAGTGTCTCTACACGCCTTCGGGTTATCGACGATGGCACATCCCCTCTCAACTTTTTGATAACCCTTGCAGTATGTTCTTTCTTTACTAGTATTTGGTAAGAAAATTAACACACGATAGACTTCGACGATGCCAGCGGGAACATCTGTGTCTATGTCCTCCCCAAGTGGGATGATCAATCTGGACAAGGTCCCTCTCACGGATGATATTGGAGTTCATGTCAGCCTCTCGGGCGGATTTGACGACATCATCACACTCAACATCTTCCCCGCGGCAGAAGATACGATTGAGACTTTCGCTTGGGTCTCCCTTCAAGCAAGCATTGTCGTGCCTCAAACTGCTCGTCGTGGTCTCATCCCCATCAGCGAAGTCTTTTTGCTTGGGTCCCTCAACGTTGTGTTCCACGATGACGCTACCACCAACTTGAGGTTCTCGAGTCCATCCGCCAATCAGCTTAAAGAACATCTCAAAGTGAAGAAAGCTGAAGCTCAGGCTGTCGTGGCTAAGGAAGGCACCGTTGGAACCACTGACATTATCACTGGTGCCGCAACTGGATGGTGGTTCCGTGATGACATTGGCAACATAAACCTGTTCCCCCGAACGACCACTCTGTCTCATTCTCCTGGTATGTATCGTATCGGGTCTCTTTACTTAACAATTTAAATTCTAACTCATGAATTCATCTAGATATTCAACCTGTTGGTACAGTTCCGAGGTCGGACTCGCAAACCATCCTTGGGGGATCCAATGCCAACATAGATTGGTGCGATGCGAACGCTGTCGCCGTGAGCGAAGGCGCGCCTAACTACATCTATTTGCGAGGAAACTGTACATTGGGAAGCAACTATGTCACCGAATTCAGGTTGTTCTGTGTCCCGAACGCCCTTCTTCTCTATCCGTCCAACTATTCGCAATTCTCGGTCACTGATTTCGACGATGATGGAGACCCGTTCGTTGCTACTCGCACCATCACATCGACCTCTGCTAATAGCTTCAATGTGATCTTGACGGCTTTCGACCTTCTGAACCCACTGCCTCCGCCGTCGGGAAGTGACCACTACTGCCTCATCGCCGAGTCGCGTAATCCTACTGCCGCCAACCCGGACCCAGACTGGCCGCATGAAGACACCGGCGCATTTGCTTCAGGTGACTAGTGGTCGCTCATTAGATTGCTGCAAACTCATAGTTTATCTCTTAGCCGCTGGGTTTGATACATGGATTGCTGGCAGCCCCGATGTGTGCTGGAGGAACATCACATACCGGGCTGGTGGTGCTCAAATGATCTGCACTGCCATTTGCGAGATTCCAGCCGGTGTATATCCATCGTCTGCTGAGTGGACTCTGGAAGTAGATGCCGAGAATGCCCCTGTTGGTTCTGCTTGTACGTCTATGTCATTTATCTTTGTCGAAAAGCATTACGAAACTCAATCCACGTAGGGGCTTTAACTGGCAGCGGTCCTTCCATTCCCGGTGTCTCGATCGGTTTCGCTCAGACAACAATTACTGCCACTAATGAGGTTCGCTTCATACTTCGATAAGATATTGCACATATAATAACAAAGCAATTGTTGTAGAGTCAAGGATGCCACTTCACGGGTCTTCCCTCGAGCGGCTACACATTCTCGATTGTTCTCCAATGGTTCTCAGAGGGCCACGCTCCCGGGGCTGGCATGAACTTCTCCTTCCTTTTGTTCACTACTACACCCCCTGCGTATGTTTCATGCCTTCTCCCATGAAATGAATCTCACGTTAGCGTGACATAGGGCAAACGTGAATGCCAGCGATTTCGTCAAGCAACCTGCAACTCTTCCAGATAACGCAGTCAACTGGCCATTCACCGTCGGTATCTACCACCCGGGAGTTGAGAACAAAGGGGAAGGTAAGAAGAGCAACGAAGGATACCTCGGTCGTCGCTACAAGGAGATTGGGTCCAACCAATGGCCATACGCGCGGGTGGACAAGGATGACAACTTGAAGTCAATCCAGCCTAGTATTGTCTACTCCGTCGGCGGAGACCACTGGAACTTCAGGTTCTCCTAATTGCTCGGCACAAGCTGGAAATCGAAATTGGTAGACACTGTAAAGAAATCTTGAGACTGGGATACGGTACTATTTCACAAATATAAAAGCAACAAAAAAATCTATGTTTAACTACGACAGAGATGTAGTAGTATTGGACAATGTGATCACAAGTGTATATGTAAATCATGATTCTGACTCCAGTGCCTGTCATTTGAATAATCAAAGGTCAAATTTAGATGACCGGAAAACCCTAGGGCACTCTACACCGTGAACCATTTCCAGACAAAAATCCAAATGAATCGGGACGCATCTGAACACAATATGGGCCGTTCGTGATAAACCACAAATCCAAAAACATCGACTGCAGAAGGCTAAAGGTCACAGTACATACTTCGGCGCCATATTTCGACGTAGAATCACTATTTCACACATATTTTGACGCGATATTCTGACATAGAATCACTATTGCGAGTTTATAGAAACCTACCGACTTTTTGAGTGTATCACAACGAATTATATCGGCAACCGTCACAGTACACTTCAAGCCTCAAATCCCTGTTTAGGGGTCTCGAAGGCATCACGTGCTGTTACAGGGCGGCCTCGCGTGGCGCCATCATTGGTCTGTCCACCGTCAATGTCGGGCAACTGCGGTGAGGCCGGTGAGGAGTTGTCTGACTCCTGCGTCGTCCTGCTGTTCCTCCCGGCTAGTCCATGTTCTTCAACTCCCCACTTCTAATGATCATGACATCCAGTTTGGTATTGTAAAATAATCACTGGTCATTCGGAAAATGCGTTTCTTTACTGCAGAAGCCATACAACATTTTTCGACAAGCTGCCTAGTCATCACTCTCGAGTCTCAATCATCCCAGCGGCTTCAACACACGATGTGTACCTAACCACGGTGGGGGAAACCTATGACCCACTTCCTTTCGATTTGCATGAAAAATTCGGAGGCTTTCGTCGGCGCACACAAAAGGTGCGCTCTGCTTATGTATACTAACAGAAAACACATTGATGTCTGTCGTTCTTCAATGGGAGTCTAATGTATCTTCAATTAGATGTCCCCTACATTCCAACTTTAGGCAACATGACGGTGTTACCTTAATTTGTGCTTTCTAATAAGCCCCGCAAAAACTACCCCTTTCAAGAAGCCACCAGAGACGTCTGTAAAGCAGCTGACTTTGCAAATGGTTGATGCTTTGATCACCTTGAGGTAAACACCCTCGTACTTGCAGCGGCCAACAAGTCCAAAAAATTCGGGCTTTCATTTAAACGTCAAGTCTATTTTGGCTACAAATTTAAAGATAAAGCCCAAGCTCTTGTGCAAGTTGTTCAATTGCCTTCACTTCCTTTTTTTACTTTTTATCCATTATACGATGACGGTTTTACTAAGCTCAAAACGCGGGTTGTGCTCGGTGAGTTTTGTTGTTCGATTCTATTTCAGCATATAATGATCCAGATACAGGCTTTCTGCGAATTGTTGAGGCATTTCATGTTTATTCAATCCAATCCTTCCCAAATGGGACACAAGTAGTCAACTGGCAAATTGCACATTCCCTGGACGCTCTATAAGCGGAATTATTCATCAATCCTTTCAAGGTTGTATAAACCAAGTTTATTCCCTTTGTTTGGGGCCGGCGTTGTGGAGATGCGATGTACAAAAAATCAATCGAGTGCACGATAGCCTTCGTATTGTTTATTTGGACCGCTTAGAAGGTGGACATACTGTCTGGATGAGCTGTCTTTGAAGCTTTCTGTCCATCATCCCTACCATTTCCAGGCCTCAACGACAAAGGAATCCGAATAAGTCGAGGGCATTTGCTTGACATCTTCCGTTACAGTTGTGGCAAGTCAAGGAAGGGGTTGATTTGAGTCTGACTTTTCTTTCGTATTCACAGGAGGCTTGGGGTATAAAAGAAAACTCAACTGACAGTTATTCCCCAGTTCAACATCAGAGAACCCCAGCGATCCATTGCTAAGAAGCAAAAAAATCTCAAAGATGTCTAAATCGACCAACAACCTCATTTCTCGCAACTGTGAGTGTATCGCATTGCGACGTCTCACAGACGTGAAAATCTGACATTGGTGCAGTCTTGACTGACGATGTCGTGTCCACCAAGGCGACAGCCTTCGTAAATGTTTAATGCCTCAACGGATAAAAATGAATACTCACACCGCAGTAGACGCCGGATATCATCCCCCACTTTTATGGAAAGCCGGAAGAGCGAGGTGCCCAGCCACAAACCAAACATCGTCCGGCAGAGATGCCGAGTGATCGTTAGGCAACTCACAATCCCGCTATGGCTGAACGACTTCCGACACCCTGCACCGAGTGCACTATACAAATATCTATATTCCGTCACATACTTTAGGTACGTTATTTTTCGCCATCTATTATTTAGTTATGGCCTGTAAGAAAGGCAATAAATTCAATATTTTGCATGACTAAAATGACCGCGGTGTTTGGGCCTTGGCTAGCACATTCAAGTTGATGACATGAGAGGAAGTGAACTAGGACAGGTAAACTGCTTGTAAAAAGATCCAGAGTGCTTATACTCACCCATCAGACCCAAACCAAACTTTGGTATGCGCTCAGCACGGCGGGACGGTTGTTCATGGGCAACGGACGAAATGGACATGACGGAGGAGAGGAGAAAGAGGAGATCTAGGGCAGGTGATAGAGCACGGTGAGTGGTCTAAGCTCGACGTCGTTGAGACCTTGAGCTGAAGATGTGAGCCTTGATGTGAGCCTGTAGAAAACTGACTGTTTCCCACACCGCCGATTATCTTCCTTTTATCTTATCTTTAATTTACTTTTCTGTGGACTTCACCTTTGTTCCATCCACCCGACACACCCAGTCCTTTAGCTCATTTTCTTTACTCTATTTTCCTATTTCTTGAAACTGACTTATACTCTACCTTCATGTATTTCTCAATTAACCCTGTTATCTCTTTCTTTGTCTATTTCTTTTGAACACCTTATTTCTACAATATAAATGAAGGCTACGGAACCGCTGTTACTCTCGGTGTCAATATTGTTACTTACGTCACAGCGGGGGCAAGAAAAACTTGTAACTGATGCAAAAACCCTTTCTTACAGGCCATAACTAGTAAATAATAGTGCGAAAAATAACTTCAAACGGCGGCTTCGCAGCAATTGCCTGCCATGCCAGTAAAATTGTGTTTGCTATTGTGTGCTAGATTACATGTAATAATTATGTGTATCCAGATTACCTACCAGGGCAGGTAACACCTACAGTATGCGATGGAATATAGATATTTGTATAGTGCACTCGGTGCAGGGTGTCGGAAGTCGTTCAGCCATAGCGGGATTGTGAGTTGCCTAGCGATCACTCGGCATCTCTGCCGGACGATGTTTGGTTTGTGTCTGGGCACCTCGCTCTTCCGGCTTTCCATACACTTTGGCAACAAAGTCGATCCGGCGGTGTTGATCAGTGAATACGACCTGTTCATGAGCCTCCCGCTTCAACCAAGCGAGACCAACAATGTCTTTTTCAGAGGACAGACGACCTCTAGCGTTACCGCAGGATCCAAGACCGCCGTTGTTCTACGTGCGGTCCCCAGCGAGCTCATCTTGTGGCCTCAAATTTGGAACCAGGTCAAGCCCACTGGCCCAGGGCCCCTCGTTATCGATACTTCCACTCCCAACTCAGGTACGCTAAACATCATTAACGTACAATGACTGTACTAAAGGAGGTGTTTATCAGTGGTTGCATTGGGCACACCGTTCGCATTTAAGCCACCAAACATGGGCGGGTTCAATACCACGCTGATCGCCACGCAGTCTCCAGTTCCGGATGTGGTTAACTCGAAGACGCGTCTCAGGGACGCGTTACAAGCACCACCTGCTAATGCCAACAACTGGCAGGATATGGTTGACTTTATCAACAACGACACGTCCACTGTGTTTTACAATGTAAGTTTACTTGGAAACTTGTCATATGAAACCTTGCTCACCATTAATATCTAGGTCGTTGTCGCGGACCCTAACGCACCAGTCATCAGTGTCTCCACACGCCTTCGGGTTATCGACGATGGTACATCCCCTCTCAACTTTTTGATAACCCTTGCAGTATGTTCTTTCTTTACTAGTATTTGGTAAGAAAATTAACACACGATAGACTTCGACGATGCCAGCGGGAACATCTGTGTCTATGTCTTCCCCAAGTGGGATGATCAATCTGGACAAGGTCGCTCTCACAGATGATATTGGAGTTCATGTCAGCCTCTCGGGCGGATTTGACGACATCATCACACTCAACATCTTCCCCGCGGCAGAAGATACGATTGAGACGTTCGCTTGGGTCTCCCTTCAAGCAAGCATTGTCGTGCCTCAAACTGCTCGTCGTGGTCTCATCCCCATCAGCGAAGTCTTTTTGCTTGGGTCCCTCAACGTTGTGTTCCACGATGACGCTACCACCAACTTGAGGTTCTCGAGTCCATCCGCCAATCAGCTTAAGGAACATCTCAAAGTGAAGAAAGCTGAAGCTCAGGCTGTCGTGGCTAAGGAAGGCACCGTTGGAACCACTGACATTATTTCTGGTATCGCAACTGGATGGTGGTTCCGTGATGACATTGGCAACATAAACCTATTCCCCCGACCGAACACTCTGTCTCATTCTCCTGGTATGCATCGGGTCTCTTTCCTTAACGATCTAAATTCTAACTCTTGAATTCATCTAGATATTCAACCTGTTGGTACAGTTCCGAGGTCGGACTCGCAGACCATCCTTGGGGGATCCAATGCCAACATAGATTGGTGCGATGCGAACGCTGTCGCCGTGAGCGAAGGCGCGCCTAACTACATCTATTTGCGAGGAAACTGTACATTGGGAAGCAACTATGTCACCGAATTCAGGTTGTTCTGTGTCCCGAACGCCCTTCTTCTCTACCCGTCCAGTTATGCGCAATTCCCCGTCACTGACGTCGACGATGATGGAGATCCGTTCGTTGCTACTCGCACCATCACATCGACTTCTGCTAATAGCTTCAATGTGATCTTGACGGCTTTCGACCTTCTGAACCCACTGCCTCCCCCGTCGGGAAGTGACCACTACTGCCTTATTGCCGAGTCGCGCAATCCTACTGCCGCCAATCCGGACCCAGACTGGCCGCATGAAGAGACAGGAACATTTGCTTCGGGTGCGTCGTAGTCGTTCATTAGATCTCAAGAAATTTATTGTCCATCATTTAGTCGCTGGGTATGCGAAGTGGATTGCTTACAGTCCAGATTTTTCCTGGAGGAACATCACATATCGGGCAGGTGGTGCTCATTTAATTTGCACCGCTGTACTCGATATCCCTCCCGTGGTATTCCCTTCAGCTACGGTCTGGACCCTGGAAGTAGATGCTGAGAATGCTCCTGTTGGTTCTGCTTGTATGTCTTCATCTTGATATCAATCTTTACAGGAAAATCTCCAAAAGACTGACTCGTGCAGGGGCATTAACGGGAAACGGTCCTTCCATTCCTGGGGTCACTATTGGTTTCTCTCAGACCGCAATTACTTCCACTAATGAGGTTCGCTTTTTACTTCAATATGACATTGCACAGATAATAACAAAGTAAATGTTGTAGACTCAAGGATGCCACTTCACGGGTCTTCCATCAAGCGGTTACACATTGTCGATTGTCCTTGAATGGTTTTCGCAAGGCACAGTTCCTGACGCTAGCATGAATTTCTCCTTCATTTTGTTTAATACTTCACCTCCTGTGTATGTTTCATGCTTTGTCCCGTCAAATGAATCTCATGTTAGAGTGACATAGGACGAACGTTAACACCAACGACTATGCCAAGAGTCCTTCGATTCTTCCTGACAACGCAGTGAACTGGCCATTCACCGTTGGTATCTACCACCCGGGAGTTGAAAACAAAGGGGAAGGTAAGAAGAGCAACAAAGGATACCTCGGCCGTCGTTACAAGGAAATTGGGCCCAACCAATGGCCTTACGCGAGGTCGGACAAGGCCAAAAACTCAAAATCCATCAGACTTCCGGGGCCTGGGCCTGAAGTCATTTACTCCATCGGCGGAGACCACTGGAACTTCAAGTTCACTTAATACCTCGGTATAAGCGACTAAATCCAAATCGTTAAATGCCTCAGAGAAATCATGATGGGAGTCGGTACTGTGTAATAGGTGTAACAACAGGGAAATAATCGTAATATACGCTCGACGACGACAGAGATGCTGTAGTATTCGGGACACAATTTCTTCATATTAAATCTGCGCAACAAAGTGATATTTTTTCCCTCCTGCCGCAGGTGTTCACCATTTTTCTCAACTGGTGCGAAAGACTTTCTTCCCGCTTTTCATGCCGCAAGGCGCCAGCGTTGATTTTCATCAATAACACGACCCTGGTTTACTCCCCACAGCCGGTAATCTATCTCTTGATGCCCTTAATAAGGAATCTGTTCAGTTATTTGCCCTTTAAGTACTACCATTGACATTGATACTGAAGGCTTTTCCCGAAGACTTTGATCGTTTAATGGCCACCAGACACCGGCGTTTCGATCCGGCAGTGGTTTGCTCCAATGGCCTGATACAGCTTGATTCCTTGAAGATAACGCTAATGGTCACTGTTGAGCTTATATGAACAGGGTGGGACATGATACGAAAAGCCTGTTATCTGTGTGAAGTATGTTCTCGTTTGAAACAGCGTCATGATCATGGAATTACCCACCACTTCGGCGGGGTTCCACAAGGCTAACCTACTGACATTTTGGGCAGCTCCCAAACTAGATAGACCGTCTTTAGGCCTTGGGTAATGAGTTATGATCACCGGAATTTAGATGCAAATAACCACGAGCACCACCAGTTTCGACACTTTCATACCTGATCATGATCAAAGCCATGATAGAAGGAATTCAAGGGTACACTTCTATAACATTTCCATTGGATGCAAAACAAGAACATGGACACGTTATCTAGGCGAGATTTCACGGAGATTTCCTGTTCAATTCAGTCCAATCGTCAATAGTACCCATGCCCGAAGCAAGAATTGACGTGAAACTCCGAGTGTGAATATATATCGTTGGGAAGGCAATCCGTGGTCTATTTTAGCGTCGTCGAGATGTATATGTTCATGAGCAGGCGGAGAAACGGGGCGTTCAAAACATAAAACCGCCGGCTTCCCATGGGATCTGGTTGTACTTGAATGATACACTCATAGCTACCGATTTTATACCTCAGAGCTTCATGGTTTGTCTTTGTAGGAGTGTGCCTCAATTCATCTGATTTGAGTCAACTAGTATATGCCTATTGTGATCACATATCAGCCTCAGAGTTTGGACGAAGTTCAAGATAATTTATAGCGTTTAAATAGATGGTCAGGCTGGGCTCAGAACCCTGGGCAGCCACATAACGTTTAAGCCATTGGGGTCACAATTGGGGATCGTCGTTTCCCGATTTTAAGTGCTCACATACATATCCCCACTGTTGACACCATTTTAAAGGCTCAAGAGTAAAGAAACGGCCTTTGAGGGGACCAGTCTCGAGTCTCGACACTCACGTTATATTTTCTTTTGAATAGTCAAGACATTCGTACAAGCCAGGCGTACCTATGTCACTGTCCCCGCTACCGGCAATACGGTAAAAAGTCTATTTCAAGCCGCTTAACTTGAAAAAGCTTAAAAGCAGCGTTTGTGATCTACTGAATGTCCATTGCCCGGTGCCAGAGGCGCATACACAATTGACGGTGCGGGGTTATTGGCCTTGTCCGATTTTCAGTTTGGTATAGGCGACTGTATTCGTTTGCTGGGCGTACTCGGGCGCCGGTCTGAGGCGTTGCAGGCATAATGATATTGCGTCTTCTGGGTTGTAAAATGAGCAGCGAATGGGACGGTGAGAGGTTTGTGCGGCTCAAGATGTTCTATACTATGGTATATGCAGAATGCACTTCAATGAATATGTTTTACTCGGTCTAGAATCGAATATGATCTAGAGCAAGCTCTGGTAGATGTCATTTTTTCATTATCCGACAGGAGCGCAAGGCTCTAGACGTCTTGAGCCAGCTTGAGCCACAATAAAATACCACAAATGCTACATTCATTGCTCCACAAATTTGCAAGGATCAGGGCAAAATTTTAAATACAGGGGCTTCACTAGATTTTCCAAGAACTTTCGTAGACGTGCTTTACCTTGGAGCATCAGGAGGCAGGCCTTCTTTGCATTTGGATCTACGCACCACATGAAAAGGAAATTTACAGGTGGAGGCGGTGACGGTGTGCCAAAATGAAGAGAATTTAGAATCCACGTACTCCTCAGTGGAGCTCTTAATTGAAGTCAAAATGATCAGTATTGACTTTACAGCGTCGCGAGCTCAGGCTGCCCCAATTCGGAGAATAAATCAAGGTTACCCTCACTTCTGATTCTAGACGAACCGTGATATCAGGGCACGGATAAACAGCCAGTCTATATTTACAACGCAATGTAATTGTAAATACACTCAAGCTTCCTGCGATATCAGTACTACTTTTACAGACCGATAAGTCACCAAGTTTAGATATTATAGAACAACTCACTGATGGCCCTGCCAGTTGTAACGTACGTATCCGTCGAATTTTTGATGCATTCTAAAATTCTGCGTGTGCGTGTGAGAGATAATTGACGTGGACATGCAGTGCTCTGATCGCAGGACCAACGTTCTTTACTAGCTCCAGCAAATGCTATTGAATAAAAAATTTTTAGGGAGTGCTGTCAGGGCTGAGATGGAAGTTTGCCGGGACCTACTGTAACGTCTCACACAGGCTTCGAAAATAGGACACGACAATGCGAAGATGCGGGTGAGGAGCAAAAATGATACGCTACTAAACATTCTTGTGAATTGCGTGAGCATGGTGTGAGCATTCAGACCATTCATTGCTCAAATGCTACGCCACCCATGTCCAGTTGCGGCTGCATTCGTCAGAAGCACGAAAGGGTGCGCGCGGTGGGAATGCCAGCGAGTACTTGTGCTTGTGGGTGTATGATAGTTGTACCGGCACCAGGCATAGCCTGCTATCCATCGGAGGAGTATTAGGCGTGAGGGAATGCAGATGCGGTGGAGACAAGTGGCGATGAGAACTGTGTTGGTGAATGGGTTTGTAATAGAAAATGAATTTCGGGTGGTGTCGGGATCCAACTTCGACGTTGGCGAATGACCTGGAAGATCATTGAAGCTTGTGCGGCTTATAATTGTCCTGTCCTGCTGATTTATCAGTCTGGGATGCTACGATGAACTTAGCATACAGGCTCGGACTAATACGACCCTTTGAACATCGTTTGAATTTGAAATTGACTGAACGTTTGTAGTATGCGCAGCGACTTTCTCAACCTTTCGAAGGTTCGGAAAGTAAAGTGGATTTTAACGATCGAAGTATTGCCTAGGATAACGCGATTGGCATTATGTTATGTTTATGCTATGTCCATCGTATGGAAGGAGTAAAAACATAAGGATACTGACAAGAATAACTCTTAGCTTTCCGTGTACCACTCAGGTAGCCCTTGACCATTGTTCTATCAAAGATTATATAACAACTGACTGAATATAGGATGATAGCCTCTGGAACGATCAGAAGCCTCACCTAGATTCTTGTTGCTGTGAACGCGAAGTTGCAGGAGGAATGCTATACAAAGCCTACTCCGAGAGACGTCGGGAATACAACCGATGCCCCGTTCTAGAGTGAGACTATACTTGCGCACGTACAAGATAACGAGAGTTGGAGCTGGACTTATTTACTATCTTTAAACGAGAGAGATAGGAAGGTCGGGCAGGACGATAAGTAAGTTTGATAAAGGCCCCAAGGGAACCTGAATCCCTCGTTAGGGTGCAACGTCAGTAGAGGATTCTCGAAACGTCGGTACACGTCTCGGATGGCGTGTTGGCAATCAGTTTGATCGATTGACTCGGAATTGGTATTACTCACTGCACATTTCAGCATTTCTGGAATGGGATCTTATTAATTTGTATTGGCGCTCCGCCATGTATGGCAAACGATGCATAATTGATGATTTGCGTTGTGGAATTTGTAGTTGCACCTTTTTCCTGGACCACCAAGAGAAAAAAGAGAAAAAAAGGACCCTTGTTTTGCGATGGAGGGATTGTCGTTGACGGGTTTGAATTGCTTACATTTCTCACTGGGTCGGGCTTCGCATGGGAGAGATGCGCGTTGAATGCGCCCTTGGGATGCGACCGAGGGGTCAATGTGGACGTCGTGGGCCACTGATTCCTATTGATGGACGGGTGCATCCTGATTCGCGAACGCATACCCTCGTTGCCAAATTAATTGAGAACGTTTTGAGCTGGGAAGCAAGATAGATAGATAGATGCAAAAAAACCCAAGCAAGATCGATTGCCGTCAGATTCAGCGACTTCTTCCAAGGAACAGCGCTGGAAGATCCCGTAGCCCAAACCGTGTTACCTATCCCTATGCTATGTTTGTTTTTTCCTTTTTGCTGCTGTCACATAAGCCAATACTAAGCCGATTCCCATATCGTAAGCCATTCGGGCCCCTGATGCGTAACTGACTTACATGATTGCATACTTAGATAACCGGCGCGTCGCATGCGGCATCTTTTTTTTTGTCCCCTTCATTCTCGATTCGTACGGTGGCTGTTGCATGGTCTTTTTTTTCAAAAACAACCCCTCCTTCTTCTCCGTTCTCCTTTCTCCATTCATCCTCTCCCTCCTCCTCACACCTTCCCTCCTCCCTCCTCCACGCTCGCTGCTTGCAGTGAAATCGCGTCTAGCGTAGTGGTTTCATACGCACACGGTTGACGAGCAGTAACGTTGGGAACCACAATCCAGCGTATTAACTGACGTCATAGATTGTCTCATTTCCCTCCTCCCGCCGTCCTTCTTTCTCCAACGTCTTTACTGTTGGAATCAGACCGCTGCGGGTTCTGATATCCAGTTCGTTGATTCGAATTGATTATTCACAGGTCAGTCCGAAAATGCTTTCCTTTACCCCGGTTTATCGCTGACTTGAGAAGCGATTCAATAGGAGTTGAATCTTGCACTCGCGTCGAATTCGCGAACTCCAGACTCGCTCCGCTCCATTATATCCAGGAAAAAGGACCCCCAAGGTAACTTTCGTGAGATGATAATTCCAGTCTTCTATCTGGCTAACCAACTCTCTCGATAAGCACAGCGGATTCAACCCAACCCACGACGCATACCTTCTACGCACGACGTCACGACTCAACGATAATACCTCCCTCACTTACGATTTGACGACCCCCTAAAATCGCATCAACCCTATACCTTTTTCCGCCTAAAAACGATGCCATACGCAACACCAACCCAGCAATCCCCTGTGCAGCCTTCATACGGCCGCCCTGGTCACCGCAGATCTTATTCTCATATAACCCTTCCCTCTCCGCCCACCACTTCTTCACCACCATCCGCCTCATTCACTTCAGCGTCGTCTTCAATGGGAAGCTTACCTAGAAGAAGAAGTACGAGCGCCGGCGCCCATGCAGGTTCGGGAATGTTAGCATCGGGCGCGACACCCTCGAACACCAGCGGAAGCGCGATTGGGAACAACGCGGACGGAGACATCATTCAGAGACCACCTGTGCCTCGCAAAACAACCTTCCAGCTAGGAAGGGACGACGATGATTCCTCCTCAGGCGAGGACGATCGAAGGCGCCGCTCCACGTCTGCCGCGACAAAGGCAAAACATTCGCGCCAAGGCGATGAAGACGATGACGTTCTTCGCAGTCTACCCCCTCTCCGCCTCAAAGCTAAACCTACCTCTTCATTCGACCAACTCGCTGTCCCCTTTCCACGATCCTCTCCGCGCTCGTCGCCTCGAACGTCGCCTCTTCATTCGCCGGTTGGCTCGAAAGACGGGATCGCCAATCCTCCTCATGGCGTTTATTCCCAGCCATCCCAACCACAGCAGCACGCCCATACGCGTAGCACCTCGGAGCAACCTTCTCCTGCCCCGAACAGCCATGTATTGCAGACGCACCAGCATCCACATCACGCCATCGTCCGTCCTATCCCGGTCTCGCGTACCTACTCTTCCCCTATCCTCCTTTCCAACGGCAAGCCTCTTAGGAGTAGTCTCAAGAGTTCGAGTTCGAGTCCAGCCATGAACATTCCTTTTCCTAGTCAGAGTATTCTTCCAAGCGTGCTCTGGCCTGATTTGCACAAACGAGTTGAGGAGATTTCATCGCCGGCGTCACATCAAAGGGCAGCGAGCGCACCAACCACACCTCATCTTGCTTCCTCGACACCATCCTATGCAACCTCACCACAAAATCGGCCGACCGAGTCGTCGGTTTCGCACTCCATCGCTTCGGAAGGATTGCTTTCGCCAGACGCACCTCCTTCTCTGACATCTTCCATTTCCTCTTTCTCTTCATCGGCATCGACATCATCCTCTCCATCGACATCGCCTCCTCTATCCCCATCTCTTCCATCTCTATCACCATCATTGTCGACGTCTTCCACTCTTTCACACACGCCGAAAAATGTACATTTCCCATCCCAAGACACCGACATCGCAACCGTAAAAATTTTCAACCGCTCCGCCAGACCTGCGTCTCTATCACTTACCGGTAGAGAAAGTGGGAACGAGAGTCAAACGGAGACGGAGACTGAAGGAGAGGGTAGTGGTTCAGGGTATGGCGGGTTTGGTGTGAATAGATGGGGTGGTTGGGGGAGTGGCTGGGGAAGGAGTGGTGGAGGTGGCGCAGGAGGCACGAGCGGATACCCATTCCCGAAGGTTGGCCCTGTGAGAAGAAGCCATAGTCCATTGAGCAACGGCACTTTCGACGATGACTCGACGAACAATGGCACGAGCGCGAAAGAATACTACGATGTTGACGAGGACCGTTGCTCGTATATACCAATGCAAGATGGGAGCAGTGTAGGTGCGGAAGGGGTGGCGGGTAATGGTCATCGTGTAGGAGAGGGACATGTGTATGTCGAGAGTGTTGGATTTGTGAGAAGTGTTTCTGAAGATTGTGAGTTCATGTTACTTTTACTTTGTATGTGGTTTTTTGAAGGGGGAGGGGGTATGTGGGTATATGCGCGTTTTTTGAGGTGAACGTCGATATATGCGCATTTTTCGTGGTCGACGAGTATGGTTATCGATGGAAGGGGCGGTATTCACTGTTCGATCAACAACTGACCTTTCTTCCCTTCTGTAGCTTCTTCCAATCCCAGCATCATCAAAACCCTGCCCCCGTCGCGTCCCTTGACACTCACCGGTACTATTCTTGTTCGCAATCTGGCTTACCGTAAGACGGTTGCCATCCGATTCACGATGGACGAGTGGCACACCACCAACGACGTACTCGCAGTCTACGAATGCAGTCTGAAGGGACTACCGGAACGGTTCTGGGCGACAAGGGGTAACACGAAGGTTGGTTTACCATGGGGATTGGAAGGGGATTCGGGTATTGTTGGGACGAGTAGCGGCAATGGTGAGGGAGGACGACAACGAGAAGTTGGGGAGAAGGGTAAGGAGGGCTGGGATCGCTTCCGATTTTCAATTAGCCTCGAAGACTATGCGTCTTTGGGCACGTTGGAAGGTCGTACCATGTGGTTCGTAGCTCGGTATACGGCCGGTGTGGACTTGTCTGCACCGTCTGCGACATCATCGTTCCAGTTGATGCCAGGAATCGGTGGCAGTGGCTCGTCCAAAGACCATTCGATTCCTCCAGGTCAAGCGCAAGAATGGTGGGACAACAACGCGAGTCGGAACTACCGGATCGGCTTCAAGAAAGTCATTCGCGCACCGGAGACGAGAACGAGGGTTCAGGGGCACTTTGGTGCTACCACACCTAATGGAAGAGGGATGTATACGAGGGGATTAACCTTCAGCGCGCCTTGTACGTCTTCTTCGTCCTGCCTTTATATGATTTTCGCTGTTGACTCACGTGTTGCCACTTCTTTTTCTTTTTTGACGTTTTGTCCTTTTATGTCTATCCAGCTGCCTATTCGGGCTCAACATCGTCTCCGCCTCCCATGGCAGGCTCGAAATCATATCCCGCCCCGCCGCAGATATCTTCCTCGGCATCTTTCCCTGGTTCTGGATCAGATTCGTACCCCTTTTCAACACCGACCTCCGTTATGGCATCGCCTCCGACACCCCAGGAACTTCAGCAGCGAAAGGAGCATCAGGCGGCGTTGACGCAGAGCACGCTAGCTCGGCTTAAGAAGCTCAATTTGAGGAACTACGCCGCACCAGCGACGTATCAGAAATTCTCTCCCACTTCAGTGCCTGCCAGCACGACTCCTGTGCAGACGCCACGACCTAGCGACGACCACGTACATGTTGTACTCCCTGGAGACGACGAAGACCATGATCACCATGCCGAGCTCGATAATGATCGTACACCAACAGTGGGACACGGAGTCCTCCCGCCTACATGGGGAGACGGAGAGAAAGACCAGTTCGCCATGGGTATCAGCAGCGCGATCAATCTTCGCGAGCCTCCCGTTCCCGCTAGGAATGTTGCTTCTAGCAATGATATGGGTGGCTTCGCTGGCGGCCCGAGTCCTAGTAAATTGGGTACCAGCCCACCGTTCTCTGCGATGGAAGATATGGGCCTGGGCATGCGTATTCCTGCGAGTCGCATCCTCGGAGGCACCAGCACTGGAGAGCACGGCGAAAGTTACTGGCCTTGGAGTTCATTCGGGGACGTTCCGACGACCACTCGAGGAGATGAGGGAAAGCCGGGGGAAGATGAACCTAGTGTCCCTGTTGACGAGATTCTGAAGAGTATAAAAGGGCGCAGCACCACATCCAATTCGGGATCGGGCGCTGCAACGGCATCAGCATATGGCTCTACACCTGGGTCTTCGTCCGTCTCTGGACCAATGGTCCTTCCTCACCGAAAACGCAAGGAGTCGAACGGGGAACACAAAAGGACGTTCAGCATCGGCACACGCGGTTCTTCGTCCTCATCCTCATCGAGTGGGAGCGGGAGCGACTCGAACTCCAAATCAAAATCAGACGGCAATGGGATCATACCCCCTGGACCTCACCGGCGCGCAATGTCTCCTGTAAACACCAACGCCACATCCACAACTACCCCCTCATCGAAATCCAGCGGCAACGGAAACGGCAGCGGACCCGCTATGTGGGGCCTCCGTCCTGGCTCACCTCGGCCTCTTGTTGGATCAGGATACGGCTCTTCGTCGTCCACATCCTCCTCCCCCTCGAGCTCCTCTCCTGTCATCGGCCACAGGACGCGCTTTGGCATGGGCGGAACACGTTCGCCTATGCGCGTATCTCCCCTAGCTTCGCCCTCCATATCTCCCAACGGTTCCGGAGTAGGTCTTGCATCGAACGCAGGCATACCTTTGTCGAACGCGAATCCCACTCAAAATGTCGTTTCAGACGCTTCGGGGAGAACATCTTCTCCTGTCCCAGGACCCACATCACCCGGCAGCACCACAGACGACGCTGTCTATCAGGCATTTGTTCGTCAATGGTGCTTCGCACAGGCTCCCGGGCCCACAGTCGGGAGTAGCGCCAGCCATAGCACCGCGGACTCAAAGCCAGACGCAACCATGCGCGGCAGCGGTGGCTCAGAGAGAGAATCGCCAGGGCTAGTCGCCTAAGTCTAAGGGGTTCGATGAAGGGGGGGAAGGAAGCAACCGGCAAGCGAGTAAGCCCTTTTTCACTTGCTGCTTAATATCCTGATTCAACATGGGCCTAATCATTCATTTCAGGACTTGGTTTAGTTCTCAATTGGACACCCGGTTTTAGACTTCGCCGGCCAGGTGGAAGGTTGACAACTGACAAGACAGGACTGCAAGCATCCTGTCGTTCCTATCGCATCACCTCCCCCTCGTGGCCATATGATGATGCAGATCACACTGTCGTGCTTCGTCTTATCACAATTCGGCTCTTGTTTTCGACCCCTGGCTAGTGTTAAATTCCCCGTTCAGTAGTTCGCCTCGCAAATTCCCTATTTTGGACCTGCTTTATTTTTATCCGCTTCGACGTCATCCGCCTACTTTAGGCTTTCTATTTCTCGCGATTTTTTTTTGTATCTACCGCATACCCGCGGTGCACTTCGTTTTTTCTTTTATCTTGGTTGGAATGGACCCATATTTTTTTCTACATCACAACTTTCTTCCACTTCGTTTCATTTTCGTTCATATTTATACCTTTTTGTTTGTATTTTTATCTACCTCCCCCTTTTATTCTTCTCGTCGTCTACGCCTCTTCCATTTCTATCTTCAAGACGGCGTCGCTCGGTCATTCAACCTGTACCGCCATTATCCTTCTCATCCATCGACCCCATCGCATCGCCAACTTTACTCCGCAATATTGAGCAGTCATCTATGCAACCAACGCTTTTCACCCGTCCTGGACTCGATCGGCTGCGAGCCTCGGCCCTGCATCAGCCTACCTATCACCATCACGAGCCAATCATCCCCGGGACATGTACAAGTACCCCGAACGTCCCCTATGTCTGTCCATTTCGAACAGACACGCAGCAAGTCTCGCAGAACTTTACACCTTGCCATCCCACCTCGACTCAAGGTGCTCATTTGTTTATTGCAAAACACCAATATCGTTATCGTTATTCTTACTGCTGGATTCCCATCTGCTCCATCGTCCATCCGTAACTCTACACCCTCGACATTCTCGCATTGTATTTTTACCTTCCCACATCCTCTCTTCGTTCTCCTCTACCTACCTTTCACGGACATGCATGCTCGCTCGCCTACCCCCTACCCACACGATCTTACTATCACTGAAGCCGGGATGTCCCCGTATTTCTTCTTGCATTGTTTCTCTTTCATGTCATATCTCTCGTCTCATCAAGAACGCTTTGCATTCTCCCTCTTCCCAGGTCCCAACCATCCATGCAATATCTTCCTTTTTTCTCCCTATAGACGTCACTGCTTCTTTTCCTTTCTTTCTTTTCTATTTTTGCGTCGTTCACAATCATATATGCCTCACCCCACACAAGCACTTAGCCGATATCTCTTTTCTCTTTTTGCAATTCTTTCACATCTACCTGGCACGGACTCGCTGGGATCTTTCTGCGATTATTATTTTTTATCTCCACACATATCCGTTCTCCTCGTTCATGTATTATTTTGTTTTTACCGTCAACACTAGAATGAGTGAATACATTTCGACCCATCTGAAACCCGTTGAATTCTGCAGTCAATGCAGCTAGAAGTATGACGGACGGAGACATTCCTCAGTTCATCGTGTTTTCCAGGGCCTCCGCCGACTAGTAGACATTTTTACATGTTTCTGCCTACATCGAATGCTTAGGTGCTCACTCCATGCAGCCATTGTCGGCCACTGTTTCTATTCATCTTAACGGGCAATCATGAGTGACCATCTCTTACCCCCACTCTCTTTGTATCTGGTCCCGATACACAACGATGAGTAACAGCAGGCCCGCCTTCTGCATTCACCCGGCGTCGACATCATTGGGTATAGTATCTCGCAATATTGACGGGTATCCATCGATATCCCTACTGTGTAGACAAGTGTTTCTGGCGGAAGTCGAATATGTTTGTTTCCTGGATTTTCTCGGGGAAAGAATTACAATTTTGCCTTGTTCGCATTGAAAAGGTCGTCAAAGTAAATTTATTCATCATTTACAACGTGGTACAGAAGGTGCGTGTTTCTTAAGGCAACAGCAGGCCCAAAAATGTATACAAAGGATTTTCATGATAAGTCGTTGTGAAAGCATTCAAAGGAAACGGCTACCTCCCGACAGCGGACAGCGAAACTTCAAAGATGTTTGGGAGACGCCTAAGTAATGTTCCAGCAATCCGAACCAATGGAATAGACAGTAACAGGTTCGATGTCATCCGTGCTCAAATCGGTTGCGTTGTGTTTCTTGCGAGCATGAGGCGAAGGGTTTTCTCCAGGATACTTAAAGCGATGACCCAGGTATCCTACGTGCGTCTTCTTGCCGTCGCCTTTGTTCTCGACTCCTGGATGGTAAGAACCAACCATATATTTCCAATCATCTGCCTCTGGTGGAAGGGTGCATGGTTGACGGGAAGTGATTGCAAAGTTGGGCCCAGTTGGGAAAAGACTGATGTGTTGAAAGCAGTTTAAGTTCGTGAAGATACACTTGCAAACAATGAATCTTACTTCGGTGTTTGCATCGTAAATATACTAAGTTTGAAGGTCATGCCATCTTCAACAGGCTTTCCATTGGAGAACCATTAAAGAACGGCAGAGAAAGTATATGGGTCTGGAACTCCAGTGAATTGGCAACCTTGAACCTAAAACGATTTTTGCATTAGAACAATAAAAACCACATTGTTGAGTAACGGACCATGTTGGGGGCCGTAATTGTTGTTTCTTGGAATCCAATATCTACACCCGGGATTGTGGGACCATTTCCAGTCAACCTCCCTGCGCCATAAAATAGTTTTAACGCTTCGTCACCTGCCAGAATAAGATAAATACGTACAGGCAGAACCAACAGGAGCATTCTGAGCTTCTGCCTCCAGAATCCATTCAGTGGAGGTCGAGTACAAGCCCGGTGGAATGGTAACAATAGAAGTGCAAATAATTTGGGCGCCGCCTGGTTGGTAGGACACGTTTCTCCAGGTAACGGTGGGGGTACTGCCTATCCATGTGCTGAATCCGGAAGCTAAAAGGCGAGTTCAATTAAATTTAAATGTACTTGATCGATGTAGAAAATAAATCACCTGAAGAATATGACCCAGTGACTTCGTGTGGCCACTGAGGGTCCGGATTCTCGGGAGTCGGATGGCGGGCCTCTGCAATGAGACAGAAATGGTCACTTCCTGGTGGTGGGGGTTGGGGGTTTAGCAGATCGAAAGCTGTGTCCACGACGTTGAAACTGTTGGTCGAGGTTGAAGTGATGTTTCGCACAGCGACAACAGGGTTATTGTCGCTGTCAAAATCGGTGACAGAGAACTGCGAATACGTAGGCGGGTAAAGAACCAAAGCCGAGGGAACGCAGAAAAGTCTCGTTTGAACGGAATAGTTATTGCCCGAAGTGCAATTTCCTCGGAGGTAAATGTAGTTTGGTGCGCCTTGTTGAATACTAACATTATTCGCATCGCTCCAATCGACGTTTGCATTTGCTCCGCCTAGTATCTGTTGAGCGTCAGATCTAG
This sequence comes from Psilocybe cubensis, assembly GCF_017499595.1. Taxonomy (NCBI): domain Eukaryota; kingdom Fungi; phylum Basidiomycota; class Agaricomycetes; order Agaricales; family Agrocybaceae; genus Psilocybe; species Psilocybe cubensis. Next base: position 440,047 of record NC_062999.1, on the reverse strand, counting down.
GCGCTGTTCCAACAGGTTGAATGTCTATATAAACTACGAGTCAGAACTGGAGTTCAGAGAAATGGGGAGCATCCGTACCAGGTGAATGACTGAAGTTGAACGTCCGGGGGAAAACGTTTCCATCGCCCATAGCATCACGGAACCACCATCCAGTAGCAGAACCCGTCACATTGGTGTTCTGAATAATGGTGGTATCTGCCTGAACAGTTTCGGCTTTGTTTTGTGCATTTATCAAATTGGTAAGCTCCCTGTTTTGGTTAGCCGCAGGACATGCGTGTTTAAAGTTGGTAGTAGCCTCATCATTGAAGACAACGTTCAGAGCGCCAAGCAAAAAGAATTTACTGATTGGTATGGCGCCAGGATTAACGTCCTGGGTTGTGAGAATACCAGCTTGCAAAGACAGCCAGGCATACGTGTCAATGAGATCATTGGGCCCACGGAAGACAGTGAGAGTGATAGTGTCGTCAAAACCGGGAGACAGACTGACGCTGACTCCGAGGTCGGCCACCAGAGCAGTTTTTGGAAGACTGATTGTACCAGTTGAAGAAGAGATTGATACAAAGGTTCCTGCTGGCATAATTGAAGACTGGAGATTGTGAGTATCTTATCCCCTCGTCGAAAAAGAAAGAAAATACCTCAAGAGTAATTCTCAACTTTAGTGGGGCATTGCCATCGTCCACAATGTGCAGACGCGTGGAAACGCTAATGACAGGAGCTTTGGGATCCGCAACAATGACCTGGGCGTCTCAGATTGAGATCATTTTTGTTCCTCAAAGTCATATTAACAGGCTTACGTTGTAGTAGACGGTCGATATGGCTGCCCAAGTGGGGAAATATTCCCCGTAAATATAATTACCTTATTTTTGGAAAGTGCGTCAAGATTAAAAAAAAATTTGCGCGCGGAAACATTTGTTTGGTGCGCAGATTGCTTTCTGGGGCAGTTTGATGATTCCGTGAACACAATTGGCTGCGCGGAAACATATTTCAGACGTAATTTGCAAGTGCGAGTGCATTATTTCTGCCTCAAATTATATTTAACGTGTAAATTACATGCGCGTAATTATATTTTGTGCGCCAAACAAACCTTTCAATGCGCGGAAAACAATATTCGAAATGTCCATTTCTTGACCAAGGCGGCCAGCCGCGATTGCCGTGATTATGTAAATTGATCCATGATGGCACTTCGGCACATGCTCATGGAGTTAGAGCTCCGACTGAAGGCATAACCTATAATTTAAATACAAAGGGTCGTTTTCTTTTACAGCCATTTATGAAGTACTATGGTCAGTAATTACACTTTTACTCATTAAATATTGCCTTGGTATGACTTTATAGTCCTATATAGACATGCTTAACTTCACAGACGTGCAAGGTACAGGCAAAGACGTACTGACTGATGATTTTCCCACAATATATGCAGTTTCTCTGAGATGGTGCACAAGCTGCACCACCAATGGGGAGCTTTCAAAAGCACCAGATAGGTGTTATTAGATATAAATAACTCAAAACTTGTTTATACCTTACCCTACAGAATGGTAATAGCAAGACGACTATTACACAGGACAGTCGGAGCTCTAACTCCATGAGCATGTGCCGAAGTGCCATAAAGGATCAATTTACATAATCACGGCAATCGCGGCTGGCCACTTTGGTCAAGAAAATGGTCATTTCGAATAATGTTTTCCGCGCATTAAAAGGTTTGTTCAACGTACAAAATGTACTTACACGCATGTAACTTGCATGTTAAATATAATTTGGGGCAGAAATAATGCACTTGTGCTTGTAAATTATGTCTGAAATATGTTTCCGCGCAGGCAATTGTGTTTACGGATTCATCAAACTGCCTCAGAAAGCAATCTGCGCACCAAACAAATGTTTCCGCGCACAATTTTTTTTTTATTCTTGACGCAGTTTTCAAAAATAAGGTAATTATATTTACGGGGAATATTTCCCCACTTGGGCAGCCATAATACAGCAACAAAATCTCCGAAAAGATCTACCTTCTTGCTGCGCTTTAAGCGAGAGTGCATTCCATATCTCAAGCCTTTCCTAATACATGCTACATGCAGCATTTCAGAGCAGAGTCTGTGTATACTGTGATATTTTGAAAGCCAACCGATTGAGCCAACTAGATGTCAATAACGGGCTGTGGCATGAGGTTCAAATATTGCTAAAAACTGTCGAGTTCCATCCCCGTTGTGGGTAGAGGCCAATCTCGCTTTCGGTTTCACCGACAAATTGGCCATCAAGAAATATATAAATTTTATACAACGTGTTAGCCCTTAGTTATAATGAGCTCACTATTATGTCAATAAATAGCCTACAGTGAGAACAAAACTGATGGTCCCTGTAAGCGAGCTAAAAATTCTGCCTAACCAGAGTCTTTAGCACAATGTCAGCCATCTTTATTTTATTAAGTTTCAATGTCCGACGACACACATCAAGGATTTGTTCAAATATTGCTAGCTTCCGAGTGCCATGTTCTTATTAATTGTCAAACGTGGCTCAGTAAGGTTTGAGACGGTAAACCGACTCCTCGTGATTTAGACTAGCTTGGAGCCTGACCCTAAGGTAGAATCTCACTTGCCGAGTGGCCGCAACGATCTCACTGTCAAAGAGTGGAGCTTTGTAAAATTAGGTGAGTTATCAAATTCTGGCAAATGGGAATGTGTTTGGCGGAAATATATTAAGAAGAGGTATCAAAGAAGGGGTTCAATATAAATAGGGGAAACCTGAGGGAAGCCCTACTGGCATAATGACCACAAACTAATTTCCGACGTGAGAACAGAATGTGTATAGCAAAATACCTGTCCAACGCGCCAGAGAAGGAATGCTAAGCAGTCTAGGGGAGTACCATGAAGGCCAATACGTTACAGGAGTGTGTAGTATGTACTTAGACAACCAAGCCAATGGAGAGTCCTACCATTAGAGGCAATAAGAAAAGTGTTCGGCGGTCAACAGTATGTTATCCTATTATGATATCCTAAGAGCTTCATGATGCAGAAATCGGGATTTTTCTTGCACTTCTTGCCGGAGCAATGTCAAAGGCCCGTAACTCGCAGTCCATAGGCGCATTGCATGATTCGCTCGATAGTATGTTGTAATTTATGGTCGTGACCCTATTAAAAGATATAACTCCCATGACTCAATAATTCCAGATGTCTCTTAATCTGCATATTGTAAGATATCCTTCCGCAATGTCGTGTCTCCGTAAATAACAAAGCATAAACATATGCCATTACCTCATAATGACTCACAAACCATCCATATTTATAAATTCAGGGATGTTCCCCATGTCCGAAAGCGCCATTTGTTCCTAAAAAGGTATAGTTTAATGTTTAAAGAGTTGACAAAGCAAGTCAAAGTATTGTCATGTCAAAACTTTAAATAAACCAGAGCCAAATAGGTTGTGAAGGCGGCATATATTACATTAATCGGTAGGTAGTACATTAGAGGCCAGGTGGACACTAATCAAGACAAATATTTTTCTCTTCTTAGGCTGATATATCACAACTCTTTAGGGCTGAATGGTAATCTCGTTAACCTACCTAACCTAACCCGCAGATTGATGTATGCTTATGTTTGACATTGTTGTTGTTGTTGTTGTTGTTGTTTTTGTTAATTACGGACTTTTCACTCTGCGGAGGGCAGCAAGCAGTGAAAACGAGATTAGAACTTCTTGAGTGAAGAAACCATAAGGTTTAATAGAGTAACGTAAGTATAGTAAGTCCTGAGCTCCTGTGGAAGGTTATTTACAGCGTTCCCATCCGTTATGGGGCACGATCTCAACCTGCGAGAGGCCCGGGACTAACTAGTAACAAGCGGAGATTACCTGCCAGAACATCTGCATTCTTCTGGAATAATATAATTACTAAAGTGTGTAATCTATTTCACAGTAATAAATATAATTTTTCCATGGCAGATAATCGCAGCGAAGTCGCATTTTCGAGTCAAAGTCGCTGCCAGAAATGCTGCAAAAATTGATTGGGGTTATGTGCGACACGGTAAGTAGGTACATGTCACATCATATCGAAGTCTGTCTAGGAGAGACTAGTAAGTAGGTCATCTGTCTCATTTCTGGTGCGTCGTGCTTAGCAATTTTGTAATACATAGGCGGGTAGTAGATTTGGGTGATGAAGAGGGCGACGGATAGGAGGCCGATTTCTCTCCATGGCATAGGCAACCGATGGAAGTGCAGAGGATGACCCCTGATGCACTCAGCGGTTCCTAATCTACCTGACTAACAATTCTACTTTGCTAGTAAAAAGGAGGGGATACGGTTGCTCGTCGACTACTCAGCCACCGCCCACATCCGTTGGTAGAGGGCCAGAACAGGTTGTAAATTAGTAGTTCCAACTCCCTGTCCAATACAAAAACCTTTTCTGGGCTAGCCTTACTTGTTAGCAAACTTCGAGAAGAAACAAGCTCCATTTCACTATTTTTACCATTGTATTCGGTTTATTTACAATCTACAAGATATGACCATATGCGACTGACTGGCCCGAGTGAGACAGTATGACTATGAACCAGCTTGATACCAAGTAATTATGTACTCATCTGACGAACGAAGGAGACGGCAACTCTCAATGCGTCACCGTTGTAGGACTCTTCGTTCTCCTCTACCAACCTTTCACGGACATGCATGCTCGCTCACCTACCCCCTACCCACACGATTGTACTATCCATGAAGCGGGGATGTCCGCGTCCTTTCTCTGGCATTGTTTCCCTTTCGTATCATATCTCTCGTCTCTTTAAAGACTGTTACGCATTTCCCCTCTTCCATGCCCCCATCCATCCATGCAATATCTTCTTTTTCCTTTGCCTTTTTTTTCTACCTATAGATGTCAGTGCTTGTTTCCCTTTTTCATCTTTTCTATCTCTATTTCTGTTTCGTTCACAATCACATATGCCCCATTCTCAGGGGGAAGAAGACTGAGAAAAGGCAACAAAACAAACCTAGCCGCCGGAAGGCGCAAAATAGGGACAAGAAACGGAAGAAAGGAGGAAAAGTAGAGGAAGAGAAGCCTAAAAAGAGGCGCCGGAGGTGCTACCCTAAACAGTCTAGGATAGACTGGGCTCAGTGAGAGGACGTGAGGGCCTCTCAGAGCGCAAGGGCAGGCCAAAGAAGGCCGTTTCACAGCTCAGGGAGCTGCTTAGGTAGAAGAGTAGCTACAAAGCCAAAGGAGGGGCCCTCCCCTTAGAGGCGTTAACACAAAAAAAAAAAAAAAAAAATTGCCCCATTCTCACATAAACATTTATCTCCACTTTCATCTCATCAATTCATCCACCTACATATCTGCCCGGTACGGACTCGCTGGGTTCATTTTGCACATATTCTCTTTTGTCTGTTTTGCTATACACACTTGTTATTACCCGTGTCTATATCGTTATATATTCACCGCTATCTCTAGAAGAGGTGAAATTTGAGTGTCTCGGTTGAGGAAAACGGTGGAACTGAATGATTTGAAGCATTGGCGGACGATGAACAAGTCACATAAGGCTGAAACGGCAAACAAAAGTCAAGGTAAATTGGTTTTTCGACGTATACAAAGTGCATGTTACTTGGGGCAACAGCAAGCCCGGGAATGTGATATAAGCAAGCAAATTTCTAAGTGATTGTGAAAAGATTCGAAGTAGAATGCACAGCAAACATTTTGATGACTGATCAGACCCTCACGTTCCAGTGGTCCGATCCAATAGAATAGATGCGAGTAGGCACGATACCGGTTAACTTGGTTATTTTGTCCACCTTCATATGAGGCCAATGGTTGGCCCCGGCCTTCTTGAAGCGATGTCCCAAATATTTTGTGTGTTTCTTTTTGCCGTCGCCTTTGTCTTCTATTCCTGGATGATGTATACCGACCGTAAATGGCCAATTGGCTGCCTCTTTGGGAAGAGTCTTGGCAGGAGTGGCTTCTTTAAACCGGATTGGCCTGGCATTTTGATTCAACTTGCATTTGTGGATGTATCCTGAATTAAGAAGCTTACCCAGGGCCTGGGCCTGCGTCGGTCGTATACAGAAGCAAAGAGATTTTCATGTTGTCTCCAGCAGTCTTACCATTGGAGAACCATTGCAGTACGGCAGAGAACGTATATCCGGTAACCGGAAGTCCAGTAAAGTGGCATCCTTGGATCTATAGTGGTTCCGTAAGTCAGAATATACTTCGAAAACCAAAATGCGTGCAGACCATGTTTGAAGACGTAATTGGCGAGAGAGAAAACCCGATGTCGAGACCTGGGATCGAAGGCCCGTTTCCAGTTAACGCCCCTGCAGTAGATGATAATTTAAAATGCTCCATGCCCAGTCTGAAATAGAATAAATGAATACGCACAAGAAGAACCGACAGGGGCATTCTGGGCGTCTACTTCCACAGTCCAGTTGGTAGACGACGAGTATAAATAAGGCGGAATGGTGACATTCGTACTAACTATGAGCTGAGCACCGCCGGATTGATAACCAATGTTTCTCCAGCTGACAGTAGGAGTACTACCAATCCATGCGTTGAACCCGGCACCTAGAAAACCAATGGTCATTTGGCTGAAGTATTTTATTCAATAAAGGTAATTAATTACCTGAGCCAAATGCACCAGTGTCTTCATGTGGCCAGTGTGGATCAGGATTGTCAAAAGTAGGACTGCGGGCCTCGGCAATGAGACAGTAGTGGTCACTTCCCGGCGGTGGGGGCAAAGGGTTTAAGAGGTCGAAGGCCTTGTCCACCACATTGAAACTGTTGTAGTTCGTAGACTTGATGGTTCGAATAGCGGTAAATGGGTCGCTATGATCGTCCAGGTCAGTGACTGAGAACTGTGAATACATAGGTGGGTAAAGGAGCAAAGCGTTTGGGACATAGAAGAGTCGCATTTGCACAGGATAATCGTTGCCCAAAGTGCAATTCCCACGCAGATAAATGTAGTTCGGCGCTCCTTGTTGAAGAGCTACGCGATTCACGTCGGTATAATCCACATTGGAATTTGACCAACCGAGAATTTGTTGAGAATTGGACATAGGCCTTGTGCCTACGGGTTGAATGTCTATATAGCGCAGACGTCAGAATAATGTTTTTAAACAAACGAGTGGAATCCTACCAGGTGAATGACACAAACTAACTGTCCGTGGGAAGTAGTTTGGATCTCCCATAGCATCACGGAACCACCATCCAGTTGCAGAACCTCTCACATTCGTATTCTGGGCAATGGCAGCAGCAGCATGAACCATGTCGACCTTGTTTTCTGCCTGTGCCTGAATAACATGCTTCCTAAGCTCGTTTGCTGCATGACTTGCGTGCCTCAAATTAGTGGTAGCGTCATCATGGAAAACGATGTTCAGAGCGCCAAGCAAGACAACATTGCTGATTGGGGTGCCTCCGGCAGGTTCTGTCTGGGGTGTAACAATACTGGCCTGAAGAGATACCCAGGCGAATGTCTCGATGGTGTCCTCGGGTCCTGGGAAGATATTAAGAGTAATGGTGTCGTCGAACCCGGGCGCTAAATTAACCCGAACTCCAATATCATCTACCAAAACAGACTTCTGAAGGCTGACTATGCCAGTTGAAGAAGAGAGAGATACAAAGGTTCCCTCTGGCATCATTGAGGTCTGTAACATGTTCAGAACTTTTGCATCATGACCACCCGCAATAGGTTAAGTACCTCAATGGTAATTCTGAAGTCAAGCGGGACAGTGCCGTCGTCTACAACACGAAGACGCGTAGAGACACTGATTACAGGAGCTTTTGGATCCGCAACAATGACCTAGTCATTCATGGTTAACGCTCGTTTTTTTAAATGGATGTAACATAATTAGACATACATTATAGTAGACTGTTGAATTGTCATTGTTCAAAAATTGGACGAACTCTTTCCAGTTCTTAACATCCGCAGGAGGAGACGGCAACGCATCCCTCAGACGGGTGTTTGGTTCCATTTTCGGTACTGGAGCCTGTGTGGCAATTAATGCAAAGTTGAAACCGCACATATTGGATGGCGTGAATTGGAAAGGCGTAGCCGGAGCAACCACTGAATGGTCTTCAGTACTGAATTTCTGCCAATGATATTGAGCATTTACCTTTGTTTGGGGTAGAAGTATCCATAACCAAGGGCCCCGGGCCAGTAGGCTTCACTTTGTTCCACACTTGAGGCCACAAGATGAGCTCACTAGGTACGGCTCGAAGAACAACAGCAGTTTTAGATTCTTGCGACATATTGGAGGTCGTTTTTCCTCGTATGTACACGTTGTTTATCTCATTTGGTTGGACGGGTAGGCTGATGAACAGGCGATATTCGTCGATCAAATGTGCCGGATCGATTGTGTTGCCATAATGTGGGATGATATCTGGCGTCTGTGGTATAAATGTAAAAAAAATGTGCTGTATTGTAAAAAAGACAATACTTACGAACGCAGTCGCCTTGGTCGACGGATAATCGGGGGTTAAGACTATCTAGTAGTTAGCGATCAGGTAATCTATGTGACGCATCGAGCTCACAGTTGCGAAAGATTAACTTGTTGGTTTGTTTAGACATTTTTGAAGTAAAGGCTGTGTGAAGCTTGAGACTCAGGAGTTCTTGGAGAGGTAGAACTTGAGAATTCTTGGAGAAATTTGCTGGCTTATATATCTTCGCGTCAAGCAGATACATCGTACTAAAGCAATCCAGCCGAATCGTGCTGTACCAAAGGCGGCATCAATCCATTCCTCACGCATCATGTATCGGATACATAGCACTATTAAGTTGGCGCATGGCGCACGCTCAGGTCAAGTGTTCATTACAGTGACGCTGGATCGATTTGGCAAAAAGTTATCAACTATTGTGTAGCTTCCAAGCAGCTACCAGACCTCCTTCTCTGAGAGGCTTTACCTTTACAAGGTGACCTTCCCCGTGTTCGAATGAAATTCAAAATAAGACCAGGCAGGTATGCCTTATGCATGGCTATAACTGCACAATTTTCCGTGATCATCTAATTTAATTCTATCCACTTGCGTCTGTAGGCTGAGATTTAATCAGGGGCCAAAGTCGTTCTTGCAAAGCGCTCGATTTACCACACATTTTAAATGATTCTTTCTCTATGGCGGCATTCTGCTTTTGTGCTGGCATTACCGCCCAGCTGTAAGGGCGAAGAAAGCTCATACAAAGCAAGTAGAAAGTAATTGGCTCGCAGGCTCTCATCCTGCGAAGCAACGGCTCACAGGACAGGGACACATATTCAAGCCTCTTGAACAATACTTTATTAAACTACCAAGTATATTAAACATGCTACCTAAAATCGGGAGTAACCAGTATGGAAAATTATACTTTCGTTCAAGGTCAGTGGGCAAAGTCTATGTAGGATATTATCTAGCCACTTGACGTCTAGGATGAACACTTGATGCCAATGAAAGGGCATCAAATGCCAGGTCATCAGTCAAAGCTGCGCCAGAGTTTTCCTTAAAGCCTGGGCCCTGAAGATGAAAATCTGTACACCAATGATCACCCGTCATTGATCGACGTGTACTTCTAGCAACAATTTTCTTTGTTGTGGGCGCAAGGTGCCTTCGTGATCCGCCAATTACACGTTCGCACATACTGTTCGAATGACTAGACAAGTAAGTGACTAGACGAAATTTACCATGCGTGTTTGGCTAAGCACACCCTGATCAGGGTTCTAGGCTTTCAGTCAATGAATATTACATGCTCATTCTTTTCTATAACTCAAACGTTCCTCAGTAGTATTGTTGGCATACGAATTGTAGGAGGAATAGTTCAAGGGAAGCACGGTGTTAATTAGGGACCTTCTGAATTGAAATACGACCGGACTAGTCGGTCGTATTTCGATGCCACCGATTTGATGATTCAAAGTCCGACTGTGCTTGGCCTTGTCTCGGACTGTCACTTCGATGTCACTCCCAATGACGTAGGCAGCGTAGATAATCTTTAATCAACGTAGATTGTTGGATAGCACCGGCCTGTACCACAAAAATCATCACCATGCCACTGAAAACCGTTCACGAAATATTTATGAATGACTACCTTCATAATTCTGTAGTACTTGTTCCTTTCCAGTTCCGTGAGAAAGTGCCATAACAAAAAATTGTCATTCTCGCGCCATGATATGTCGGGTCAGTGCTTCATGGAGAGCAAAATCTTAATATTCTACTATGTACAGGCATGAAATGAAAGCCTCCATAGGAATGGCAATGGGAAGGGGATTGAAGATGGTGGAAGCCAGTCAAAACCGTCGTTATTGACAAGAGGGCCGCAATTTCGTCACATCAGTCACAAAGCGGACCTTGAACTTTGACTTACTAAGCCTAATTGGACAGGGCCAAATACGGTTTTCCGTCGATGGGGGTGGGTATTGAATGCGAAAAATGAAGAAAAAAAGAGGAAAATGGAGAGGGATTACCAATGTTTCACTGGCATCACGTGTATCCAAAAGCGTGAGACATTGAACTCTGAATTTGCAAAGGACTTGACGTTCGGTAGAATACTTGTAGTTTAAAAGTCATGAACACGGCCGACTGTATATTTCTAATTGTTAATAAAGCATTAAAAATGATATTACTACCCTTCCCATGTGCAGAATCGACCGCCATCCACGCCTCGACAATCTGTTGTGCGCTTGCATTTTTTACACGGAACCTTGCACTCAACGGTACAGTTGAGTACATTACTGTTCCCTGCACACGTAGTTTTGAGGCATCGACGACATTTACGAATGGAACGTTTACGTTCGCTTTCAGGGACAGTGCGTCGGCGCTTTGCTGGACGCTCATTTGTAATATTCAAGTCTTCATTTTGACTTTCCAGTGACGGTGTTACAGACACTGTACTACACGGGATGCAATGAGATTAAATTGAGAAATTGAGATAGAGAACCACAGTGTGAATACTCACCGCACTAAGCCACGAGGCCTTGGACCAGAAAGAGATAGTAAGTGGGGATCAATCACAGAGTTATCAATATTCTGTGTAGGGCCAGGAGTGGGTAATGCGGGACGGGATATTGAAAGACCAACAGAGAGCGAAGATGGAACATTGCCTGATTGCGATGACTCCGGTATTTCAATCACTCCGTGTCGAGGCTGTGTTGAGACGGATGTTCCAGACAGGTATACTGGAAAGGTTTGCTTCTCTGCAGCAAATACATTTGCTGTCTGTTGAAGAACCTCGAGCTTGTCTTGAATGAGTTCTTGTGATGCCCAAATATTGGTTGTTTTTTCCCATGTTTTGGAGTAGGCTGCTAGTACCTCAGTAGTAATGTATACTCGATCCTTTCCGTTTGCTGTTCGGTTCCACTCCTGCGCAAATGCTTCAAAATTGATCCGACTTTGGCCGGCATCATTGGCCAGAGCAGCAAAATCGCGAATTTTTGAAAAGAAATACTTCCGGGCCTCCAGTGTCGTTGGTGGCAATACTGGAAGAGCCAGGCCTTGTCGCTTACGAAGCCAACTGTCACTGGAGCTGAGACGATACTCGACTTCAGCCTGAGTGCTATATGACTCCATTCCCAGTCGAATACGAAGTGAATCTAAACAGCATGAGTATGAGCAATAGAAAGTTAGTAAATTAAAATTTACCCGGAAACTTGCAGATCCCAAACTCCTCGTTAGTTCTTTCATAAAGATCCCCATTGATCCACTCGGTATATGAGGCCGATCCATCGATAGTATCAGATAGATAATTTAGAAGAAAGGAAGTTCGGTTTATCAATGCAATATCGTGGTGATAATCCCAGTCTACGCCAAAGACATGTTTTGCAAATGCCTGGAAACAAGTACATTATTAGTCCTTGTCAATGAAGAATGTTAACAACTGACCTGTAGATTGTACCATGTTCTATGATCAGTCAGGCAGTTAACGGTGAGTCTTGGACCCGCTTTATAACAAAAAATCCAAAAAAATCAGTCCTATAAAAATATCTAAGCAATTAAAAGCTCACCATGAAGAGCGCCAAACTTTCGGTAAATGTCACCATGTGGGCCGCCTTCAACATTGTTTGTTCCACGTAAGCATTTATACTTTTGAAGGCCATATTTGTCAATTCCTGCTCGCTCGTATAGGACAACTCCTTCAATGTCAGAGAGGTAGCCTTCGCGTGCAAGCTCAATTACAGCGTTGGCCTTCTGATGTGCATCTGCATTGAATAATGGCAATCCTGTCTTGACATCCAAGGCGTTTCCGAATGTCTCAAAGACCAGTTTTAGAGCGGGAACAAGGACACTTGGAGAGGGGACATATCGTGGGGTGCGTTCGGCAATAAATCGAGGATTTCTGAGTAGCATTTGCTCAAACGTAAGGTTAAAGTGTTTCCGGCAGGCTTCATCGACTACCATTTGGATTGTGGGGTCCCAGCGCATCAAATGATCACGCATGGCACGGAGAAAAGATGGACGTGCGCCATGATTTACTGACATGGGAATCATATGAAATGCGTGGAAAATATCCTTCTTCACGCGTGTATACTCGGATTTTGCGTCGGGTGGTGAATTAATCAACTTTTGAAGAGTATCCACAATAGAGGGCTGGGTGGTAGGCCGCACTATTTGAGTATCTAATGATATTTAATGAATATGAGACTAAATCAATCATTGCAAGCTTTATTTAACAAACCTTCGGAATTTTCAACCTTTGAGTATGCCTCGAGCATGTCCAAAGCAACCAGATCCAATGTGTCTTGAGATGACACCTCAGTTTCATCGATTAAATCATCGACCACAGAGGCAGTATCATCCAACAAGCTATCCTCCTTGGTACTAGACCCGGTAAGCCGCTGATTGTCCTTTAAAACTGTGCGCTGATTGGATGCCACGTCATTAGGTTGCAATGTATTGTCAATTAACTGAAATTTTGAGGGTTAATATGGATTCACATTCATTGTAACAGTTTACTTACCTTAGACGGTGATGCTCGAAAATCAAATTCGATTAACAAGAGCGGTGCAACAATTTTAAACGTGGATGTTTTTGGATCCAAGGATGACGCCCGTATTTGCTCTAATGTAAGAGCTCCCGATTTTGTCTTTCCCTTTCGGTTCTGTCCCAGTGATGGCAAATGAAGCATAACAGCGGCCGAGGGTGATAGTACAGTGCTTATATCAAGGACAAGGCGGTTGCGATTTGGTGTTTTAACCCGAATGTTTCCGAGTGATGTTGGTTGATTGGGAGATATGACACCATATGCAATTGGGTCGCTACCTTCCTGAGAAAGAAGAGCAATAGGTGTTCCGGCCGGTGAGTCAAACCGTGGACGGGAAATAGGCGCGCATTCCATTGCCTTTTCAAAAAGTATGCGCGATGCAAAGACGTCACGTGCAGCGTAATGAAGAAGGTCGGCGCTTAGTGATTTGAGTTCCCAGTCCTCACATCGTCTGAGCCGTTGCTCTTTGGGAAGGTACTGCTTGAGAATACCCTCACATAGAGCTTCAAGCGATCCAGATGCCTTTCGCGCAATTAATCCACGCTCAATGCAGTATTCTTTCAAGTCAATGACGTTGAAAGTCAGCTGCGAGCTTAGAATTGGAAACTGTTTTTTCAATCGAGTGATGTCGCCCTTGATCCCGGATCCAACTTTAAAGACTTGGTTTGATATTAAAAGCCGGAGGAGTGATGGTGGTAGTCTGTCACCAAATTTATGAACCTTGATAATAGTTGGTCACGGTACTGTTTAAATATAGTTGGATTATCACGTACGGGTATGATATAGATAATATTTGGAAGGTTGTGAGGGGCAATTTGAATGATTGACACTCCAATTTTGCGTGACAAGTTCCATTCAGCATCAAGGCTAACACACAGATATTGGTCAGAATCAGAATCAAGCGACGACATGAGAGCAGAAAGTGTAGATTCTGTCACATCCCACGATGCCAGCCAGGACACTTTGATGTCATTAGGTAAGTTGAGCGCTGTCAAGCCATGAGCAGCCGCTGTTGGTGTTAAATCTTCAAAGAGTTCCGGGAAAGCACTGGATAGAAGCGGTTTGTCCTTAGAATAGGCTAATTTTAAGACCTTCTTACTGATAGAAATATTCATATATGAGCTTACCTTGACTGGATCATCAGAGTACATGACACTTGGTCTATCGTGTCCATAGCGATGTATTGAATTAGCTATTTGCTGCAGGGGACCTGCACGTTCTTCATGAGACTTGGTGAGCGTCAATGCCTGTCCTCGTATGTATTTCGAGTCCATGCATGTAAATAGTGCGGTAAAAACCGGTACACCATCAACTTTTGCAATATGTTTATTGACCTAAAACAAGGGAGATTAGATAGAATAAATGTAATATATCTAACATATTTGACAACGCTACCTTGTGTGAGTCATCAATTGCAATTTGGTCGGGAGCAAGACACGCAGTGTGCTGGTTAGCATCTCCCTCATCCCATTCAATAGCTTTATTCATCATGCTTGCAAGGTATCGCTCGCTTGGAACAAATCCAGCATATTTGTCGAGGTCCGTAAAGTTCCCAAATGAATCAGCCTTTGGAGGAACAAATGCATGCAATGTTTCCTGTCCTGTTGATGCCGCATGCTGCTGTCCACGAACCATCTCAAAAACTGCCTCGAGATATTGGTTTTGAATTTGGTTGAATTTGAAAGTGTGATTTTCAAGCAACATTGACCGATAGCCACTCGGACCCATTTTATGTTGGTTACAAACTCGGAGTTGACGTAAAAGGCGCGTGGAGACACCGCTCCGGCGAGAAAGCACCGCTGGAAAGGCCAATCGCAGGTATGCAGGCAAAGAATTGATTATGGCTGTGTTCCAACCTCGAAATGCCGACTTGCACCCGTCACGGCAGTAATATTTCCATGTTACAATATAAAAATTGTCTTCAATGTCAATAATTCGACGGGGACGTGAGGCTCCATTCTTCTCTAGAGGACTTCCACAGTTTGGGCAGCACATAGATCTCACAAAGTCGTGAGGAATCCAGACATAGATCCGTGGGCGCCAGAGCGTGGGAAGATTGAATCGATACTTAGAAAGTAAAATGCAAGGCTCGGGAGGATTTATCCAGAATGACAGCGGCGCATATGCTCGAGTGTTATCGGAAAACATGGCAGGCATTCTACGCTTTCTGCCGTGCTTTGCGTAGATTAGTGGCTGCACCGTAGTCACAAAAAAGTCATATAGCCATTCCGGCATATGCTGCGGTCTTTTAAACCAGCCTATTAAATCCAACATTGAGATATAAAGCCCATACAGTGTCACAGACATACGGAACTTACCTGATTGCTTCTCTTTCGCATTTGGCTTAGAAGGCTCTTGTTTTTGTTTCCCGGGCTCGTCTTCACAATCACTAATGTCTGCATCATCATCCGTTTCGCTATCCTCGTATGTAGCATATGGGGTAAAAAATGGCTCTAAAATGAGTACTGTTAGTACAATGCTCTTACAAAAATATCCACACGTACGGCGCTGTGAGCGCAAAGCAACTTCACGAAGCTGTGCAAGGGTTATTTGAGACGGAGTTTGATCCTCCTTCTCACTCCTAACGGATATATGAGCGGCATCTGTTACTGTTGACTGCTGATCTTCGGCTATTGGTGAGAGGGATTCGGGTGCTGATTCTATGGGTATAGATAAACAGTAAATATAACGAGTGTAAAGGAATGTTGCAAAGTAGTTAATTGCTTACTATTGCCCTGCTTTGCCTTTTTGTCCCATTTTTGCAACTCTTCACGTTCAAGTTCATCAAGAGCAAATAGATCTTCAATTGTTAATTCCAACTCCAAGCCAAACTCGTCATCTGCTTCACTATCTATAGGTGCATCGTTTACACGGTGTTGGTTAGTACAACACGTCATTGACACGTACGTGATTTAATTAACGTACCCGTAACATCACGGTCACGAACAAACTCAGACGTGTCATGAAAAGTTTCCGCTGGCGGTGGTTGTACGGGGGCAATGGTTGACATATTGCTATGGGAGCGTGCAGTTTTAATGGAACTGGATTCCTGATCTTCTCCGGATAGAACTGAAATGTTTGTCGACATTCAAGTTGCTGCAAGTTTAATAGTACATAAACAAATGGATAAATAAACTTGTTCTACGCTCCAGGCTGATTGAAAGGACATACCTGTACTTCTGGCTCAATGCTACACAGAGCAAATGTTGGATATTGAATGTAGTGCAAGAGTTATCAAGTTTTGTCGTTTGTTCGTCGCAACCAGTTACGATTTTGGTACCATAACAGAGTTGGGAATTTAGAATGCATTAGCTAATGGACTGAAAATGGTGTGCTGGCAGATAACAATAGGGGAGTGGCAGATAACATTGGCTGTGGCAGATAACATATTCATGTTTCTGAGCTCACTCACTCACTCATTTATAAATCTGAAGTGATATTAGTCTTTTATTGCCTATAAACAACGTCAATGTCAACTTTCACAGTCTAAAACCGTGGAGTTGTCGAGTAAAGAGCGAAACTATGTCCTCTCGGAATCTTCCGGGCAGATAACTGGCAGATAACATACCCACCCCCATGATCGGTAAACCCCAAATACGACCGACTAGTCGGGTTGTATTTCAATTCTGAAGGTCCACAAGCTCCCGAAGTCGCTTAAAGACGACAGCACCGTAATTTTTACAGCTGCACATGCGTCCGTGGTTTCATCTAGTGCAATCTCTGGCTTCTACCAAGTGAGGAAACTGTGCGGGAAAGGCTTCACTCATATGCCACTGTCGTTTTGGACAGAGTAGATGATTCGTGTATGTATGAAGATTGATTGATTTGGTCTGGTAGGACCTCGTAAATGAAAATCTAGAAAGCCGCATATACGACAGGCTACTAGATAGGTGCAATCTTCACTCGAGAGACCAGTGTACCTTGTCACGACACATTCCTCCTTCCTTCCTTTCACAGAGTTACCATTTAGTACTACTTAATCGTGCTCGATCTGTCACTTTCGACGCATCTTCAAACGGGTATTATATCAAAGGTAGGTTTATTTATAAATGGCCCTAAAACGATCAATACAAGATTTTTTTTGTTAGTTGTGATGAAAGGGAACGAAGTAAAATACAAAGAACGAGTTTTAGAGATTTGCGTATATTATCAGAATTTCACGTTCCAGTGGTCCGAACCAATAGCATAGACGGGAACAGGTGAGACGGATTTCAACTTAGTCACCTTGTCCACCTTCGCATGAGGCCAAGGGTTGCGTCCGACCTTCTTGAAGCGGTGACCGAGATATCCTATGTGCTTCTTGTTGCCGTCGCCTTTGTCCTCGACTCCTGGATGATGTATACCGACCGTAAATGGCCAATCAGCTGCTTCTTGGCGGTGGGTCCTAGCGGTGGTAGTTTTCATCAATTTACCGTTTGCGCTAGTACGTTGAGATAGTGTAAGTTTCACGAGATATGCAAGTAGTCATGAAGAAGCCTACCTTGTGGTTCGTTGTGTTGTATACAAAAGGAAAGAGAATTTCATATTATTTCCGGGAGTTTTGCCATTGGAAAACCATTGAAGGACGACTGAGAATGAGTATCCGGTAGCGGGAAGCCCAGTAAAGTGGCATCCTTCAACCTAGAATTGTCCCTTTAGTCCGCCAATATAAATCCAAAGCTAGAATGCACGCAGACCATGTTTGGGGCCGTAATTGTTGTTTGAGCAAATCCGATGTTGACACCTGGAATTGAAGGGCCATTTCCAGTCAACGACCCTGCAGAGGTCAATTTGTAAATGCTTCATTATAAGTCTCGAATAGGATGTATACGCACAAGCGGAACCGACAGGGGCGTTGTCGGCATCGACTTCCAATGTCCACTGAGTAGATGACGAATATAGTCCAGCTGGAATTGTGACATTGGTAGAACATATAACTTGGGCACCACCAGTCTTGTAACCAACATTTCTCCAACAGACGGTAGGGGTGCTACCTATCCATGTGTTGAATCCAGCGCCTAATGAAGCAAAGGTCAATTGGCTTGAATCGATTTATCAGACACAGATATTTAAATACCTGAGCTAAATGAGCCTGTGTCTTCGTGTGGCCAATCCGGGTCGGGGTTCTCGGTAGTCGGACTGCGAGTCTCGGCAATTAGACAGTAGTGATCACTTCCTGATGGTGGACGCTGAGGGTTTAAGAGGTCGAACGCCGTGTCCACCACATTGAAACTATTGTAAGAAGTAGATGTGATGTTTCGAATGGCAACAAACGGATTACTGTGGTCATCAGCGTCAGTGACCGAGAATTGCGAATACATAGGCGGGTAAAGGAGTAAAGCGCTTGGGACACAGAAGAGTCGCATTTGAACGGGATAGTCACTACCCAATGTGCAATTTCCACGAACGTATATGTAGTTCGGCGCGCCTTGTTGAATAACCACACGATTCGCATCGGTCCAATCCGTATTCGCATTTGACCCGCCTAGAATTTGCTGAGAGTCGGACCTGGGTGTTATACCTACAGGTTGAATATCTGCGGAGCAGCGGATCAGAAATATACTTCCAGAAGATTAAGTACACCCATACCAGGTGAATGACACAGGCTGGCCGTCCTCGGAAAGAGGTTATGATCGCCTATAGCATCACGGAACCACCATCCATTTGCAGCACCGGTTACGTTAGTACTCTGAGAAGTAATGGTACCCGCTTGGGCATGAGGAACCTCGCTCCTTTCCCCCATGTTTACCGTCTCAACCAGCTTCTTTAGTTGATTTGCCGCAGGACTTGCATGTTTCAAGTTCGTGGCAGCGTCGTCGTGGAAAATGATATTCAGAGCACCAAGTAAGACGACTTTGCTGATTGGGGTGGCTCCAGAATTTACTGTCTGAGGTGGAATAATACTAGCTTGGAGTGATACCCAGGCGAAGGTTTCGATGATGCCTTTAGGGTCAGGAAAGATACAAAGAGTAATAATGTCGTCAAATCCCGGCGCCAACTTAACCCGGACACCAATGTCGTCTGCAAGACGAGTCTTTTGAAGGCTGATCAGACCAGTCGAGGAAGAGAGAGATACAAAGGTTCCCTCCGGCATTATCGAGGTCTACAAAGTGACATTTACGTTAATGTTTCGTCTTAACCATATGATATGAAGCAAATACCTCAATGGTAATTCTGAAGTTGAGTGGGTCTGAACCATTGTCAACAACACGGAGACGCGTAGAAACACTGATGACAGGAGCATTTGGATCTGCGACGACGACCTATCATTTAGATTAGTTGTCATTCTCCTAACAAAAAGCATGTCATCATACGTTATAATAAACTGTCGAAGTGTCGGTGTTGAAGAAGTTGACGAGTTCTCTCCAATTTTTAGCGTCAGGAGGAGGAGGAGGCAATGTGTCTCTCAGACGAGTGTTTCGTTTGGTTTCAGGGAGTGGGGTTTGTGTAGCAATCAACGCAAAGTTGAAACCACACAGGTTGGACGGTGAAAATTGGAAAGGCGTGCTTAACGTAACAACTAGCAACAGCGGTTAGTAATGCTATACTTTCCAACAATTTGAACCATTACCTTTGTTGGGAATAGAAGAATCAATAACCAAGGGTCCTGGACCAGTCGGTGTCACCTTGTTCCACGCTTGAGGCCATAAAATGAGTTCGCTCGGTACGGCACGGAGAACGATAGCAGTTTTAGATCCCGGCACCACATTCGATGTCGTTTTTCCTCGAACGTAAATATTGTTTCTTTCGCTTGGTTGAACAGGAAGACCGATAAACTGGTCGTATTCGTCGATCAAAAGGGCCGGATCGACGGTGTTACCAAACTGAGGAATGATATCTGGAGTCTGCAGGGATATATAATTGCCACCAATTGAAATTTGCAGTATACGTTGTGAAGGTTGATACTCACAAAGGCCGTCGCCTTAGTGGACGTATAATCGGTCGTTAAAACTGAATAGCGATCAGCGAATAAACGTTCTTTGATCCTTAATCAACTTACAGTTGCGAAAGATCAAACTGTGGGCCTGTTTATGCAGCATCCTTGAAGAGAGAGGTTTAAAGCTTGCGACACGACTTTATAGTTGGAGCTATTTGAGAATTAAAAAACCGAACGTCGTTTGAAAAAAAGATGACCTTATATATTGCTGGGTCAGCCAAATCCATCCAGGTAGACAAAAATCGAACAGAATCGTCTCACCTCTACCGGGCCAAACACAATATTAATCCAGAGGCATCAAGGCATGGCTAGATCAAAGGTTTAGGGACTGTTCCATACCTCGACAAAATTTTAGAAAGGCAGAGACTTCGCCAAATATTACACCCAACGGCCAAGTATAAACGGAACCGTGCGCTGAATTGAAAGGGCAACAGAACAAAAAGAAAACTTGCAGATTCAGCTTCTGCATGTTTGTCTATGGCTCAAGGGCTGGATCGAATCATTAGAGACTGTTTATCACCTCAACGAAGCGTTAGAAACCAGACTCAGCTAGGTATTACATCCGATGGTAGAGTGTAAATGGGACACTGCGTTGAATTGGATGGTAACAAATATAAACAAACCCTACAGATTTGGCTCCTCGAACCTGGAGAATTGAATAAAGTCTGAGAAGTGATTGTAGTTGTAAGCAAGGTCAACAAGGTGAAAAAATCAGATGACCGGTAAAACGGTACTTGTCTTTTGAAGTCTGGACTGCTTATTGCTGAGACGTAATGTCGTTTATGTAGACTGTTTTAGGTCTATGAATTATGG
The DNA here is from genome assembly GCF_017499595.1 of Psilocybe cubensis. Taxonomy (NCBI): domain Eukaryota; kingdom Fungi; phylum Basidiomycota; class Agaricomycetes; order Agaricales; family Agrocybaceae; genus Psilocybe; species Psilocybe cubensis. The sequence continues at coordinate 419,430 of NC_062999.1, read as the reverse complement.
GCTAGAATATACCTGGAACACGCATCTAACAATTATGGCCTGACGTGCTGGGTAGCTCCATTTTTACGACGCCGCACGACCGAGTTTGTCGTCGTAAATCCGAGAACAGACGAGAATCTGCATCCACAGCCAGATAGACACATTCTACGATAGGAATAAGTGAGATGCGGTGAGGTTCTTCTGTCGCTGAAATTGGCGATTCATTCTTCGTGCAGTGTTGTATATGTGGTGGTCGTGACCGTGAGGCATCCGGTAACGAATTCAGAGAGTTCAACGTTCAGGGCACAGATAACAAAACGGTCAAAGCCTTTAGCACCCAAGAACGATGGATGCATCGACGATAAAGATGTGGTCACCAGAGCAACAGAAGAGTCTTATCTGTGTCACAAAGGTGATCAAAGGTGCAGATAGTCGCAAGGAGCAGTCGCGTCGAGGTATCGTGTAGAGGTATCCAGGAGCACCAGTGTCCAGTTGGTCAAGGAATAACAGTTCCGCCAGTGGTCTTGAGCAAAGTTTTAGCCATAAAGCGATTGGTTACAATCTACACATATTAAGAGAATCATAACTTGCCAAAACCTAGAAGTTTTCGGATTATATCCAACAATACAAACTCGTTCGAGATAAACTAGGCGCATATACGAACATACAGAAAGTGATAGACAGACCTTGATGCTGCCGTAGACAACATGGTAATACATTTGACGAACATATTTCCCTGAAAGGCGGGGCACATGGTAGATTCATTGGGCTGTAAACACTTCAGTTGACAACATATGAAATTGCGAAATGCAGAAAAGGAAAATGCCGCGCATCCATATTTGGAGCTGCCGTGGCATATCGGACAACGGGCCTCGACTCTGAACTGGATGAATATACGGGTGCCTCCAAGTACATATATGCGCGTTATAAGTCGCTTGCCGCCACTCGGATGATTAGTTGAGCTAGCTTGCCTCCGAAATGCGAAAAAATTGAGGGAACTTGGATTCGATAAGGGAAAAGAATGTTTGCATGGCACCTCCATGGCCGTATAAAGTAACAGAGTAGGCATAAATGATTATTCTTTCGCTCTATCTATCTGTAAAAAGTCAATATGCGGCGGTAAGGGGTATGTAGATACGAAATACCTAAACGGTGCAGAAAAAATCTTTTATGAAGAGTACAACTCCTCCTTCAACACGAGACCTGCAAAAAGATTAGGTCTAGAAAGGGCATAAACAGTTAAAAGTAGACATACCGAGCTCCTCTCGCAAAGGTTTCAGCTCCTGGACGTAAGCCTCATACTGCGACTTGTTTTCAACCTTCTCCTTAACACCCTCAAAGACGCGAATAGCGGTCGCGTAGTCGTTCACACGTCGGGCAGCGCGGACAGCGGCCTCAACGACGGCGGGAGATGGAACGAGATCGTGGGCGAAGCAGTTGTTGAGTCCACGCTGGACCTCGAAAAGGTCTTCCGCATTTTTGAAAAACTCGACGTAGCGTTCCGAGAACGACTCAAAGGACTCCTGGGCGTGACCACTGGCAGCACGAAGAGCGAAGGCGGTAGGACGCGCACTCCTGGTGGCGAGAGAAGGGCGAGCGGCGGTGCGGAGGACGGTGGAGACGATTTGGGAGCGCATTATCGGGTGGGTGACGATGAGGGAGAGGGGGTTGCAAGCGAAAATGGGTTCGTTCGGGTTGACCGGAAATTCCCGCAATGGCCATCAACAGCGTGATCGCTGGCCAGTCAACGACGTCTAAATTGAAACCTTCTGGGCTCACCTCGACCCACCATGTTCTCCTCCTCAAAATTTGCAAAGGTCGGTCCTGAAAAATAGTTCAATATGCTTGCAATATACCACCCACAAGGTGCTAAGAAAGCTGTCTCATAAATTGACAATTCATGTCATAAATAATGCGGATTCGCACCATTCCCATTAATCGGAGTCGCCACTGGCGAGGAACATCCTCATTTTATCAGTCCACCACATACTACTACTCCTGATTTGCTGTAGGAGCTGCCCAGTTCTTCGCTGTATTACGGACACAAGAGAAAAGGCTCGAATACCACCCACAAATTCCTCTTATATTGATGCTTACATGGCATACATGGCCAAAGGTTTTACAACACAGACGGCATTTTTTTCATCGTCATTCCTTGATAACATGAACAGAACTTTGGAATGGTCCAGGTGGCTTTCAGTCACATCAGGCTTCATACCTTATGTATCTGCTATGTGCATCCCTGATATCGGTATTACTATTAGTATTAGAAATTTGGTCCCTTCTTCTGGGAGTTGATGAAAAGGGATAGGTAGATTTGTGGTTGAAATATAGGGTCGTTGGGAAATAATTCAGGACTGAGTACAGCCTTGTTTTGGCGAGCGCTGGATGATGTGGAGCCATCAGATGGCCTGGGTAAGGGCAAGTTCGGAGTTACATTCGGCCAACATATCGACGTGACATCAAGCAGGCACGCATCAATCCATCAATTATCTTCTGTTCGACGTGACCCGTCGCTGTCGCTGAACAGCATCGTGGATCATGACCTCACAAATTAAACATGCATTGTCCCCAGCAACAAGGCCCACAGCTCATACCCGATAATGAAAATATCGTCGAAAGGTTTAACGCTCTCCAAACCTCTTTACAACTGCTATTTCCTTCATCTGCATGCGGAATAAACACTGCCTCAGTAAGACATCCCATTTACATGCATTGTCAGAGGCGTGTGACCTCAGTCTTTGTTCAAAGATAAGAAAAAAGTTATGTAGATGTATGTCTTCTATGTCGAGCGGAAGGGGAGGACTTTCGGTGCCGCGCCCATGTCAATTCTCAAATGTAGCTTTCAACTGTAAGCTCAGGCGCAGTGCCCAAGCAATTAATCAAGTCACAACCGCGCAGGAACCTTTATTTTCGCAACCGAGCGCTCTCTATTCCAAATACTCTTTTTGGGCTCAATAACAGATGCTGTAGAGGTAGCGCAGCCACATCTAGAGGCTACCTCCATTTTTGTGAAGGATCAGGTTATCCTCGGGAAAACAAAGGACAAGATAAGTGGTTTGTCAACTCCTTCCACGTATATGACTCTTGTACTTACAAACATCCGCATGGACAGACCTTAAATGGAAAGGAATGATCTAATGGAAGTACTAGAAGTTTATCATACTGTATCTTTATCCGACTTCGCCGTACACAATTGATATTCAACCCATAATCAAGGTGTTCTACTAATGTGCTGTGCATTTAGCGGTTTGTATGTTATTTTCAACGAAATAATTTACACCAAAAATATTCTAATCAGCCTATTCATATTACTAAACTATATCTTATACGATATGCTGCATATAAGGATGGCAGATTTATGGTCTCCGCAGAACACCCGAATCGAGATTCGTTGGCTATTTTGGATGAGGTACAATAGCTTGAAGAAATACAAATCCAGTGAAAAGTCCTTGTCAAAGGTAAGTACAATGTATAGCATGTAAAAAACTACCCTATCTCCAGTTCATGGGATAGAACCAACATGTCCACAACTTGTGCAACTTGTGCCGCCTCTTACCAAAATAAGAAGTGGCGCATCAGGCGCCGCGCGCCTACTTGAGGCTGTGCATCCGGCTACGGAGACGGCGCCCAAAGCACGGGCCGAAAGACCAGGGTCAGCAGCCTTTGCCCGTTGCTCACCGCCGAAATGAGCTTGAGCCCTACGCGAACACTGGCGAGTGAACAGTGCCTCACAATGGACTTGGGAAGCTGTATCTTCATGAAGCTGCCAGCTCAGTATGTTGTACAGTGGACAGCGACAGATACCCGACGTGTACCCTCTACCCATACGCCCTTGACGACGACAGCGACTGTCTAAGAACGTGACCTAAAGCAACAGCTTTGATTTTGGGAGTTCCCACGTGGGATGTATGGTACATGTTATACTTCCAGTCCCACCTTGCAACAACAGCAGCTTGATTTTATCTTCAAACGGTTGTGGAGTACCCAAAGGTGTGCGGATGATCGATTGCGGAAAGTTAGGAGACGGATTCGGTGGCGAATGGACCACTGCTGGACACGATCGGCCTCATCGTCGGTACCTGAGTCTCCTGATGCTGTGTGACTCAATATGACACGGCGCGGGAAACTTCACTGGATGCGTCGGGATGCCATAATGAATGGAGTTAATTATAATCGACGCACAGCAAGGCGGTAGCTTCACCATACTTAAATCTGGGTGCCACTCATATTTACTCTTCCTTACTCACAGTACTCATTCCACTTTCAACCTGTCTTTCGACGCGTCTAACACGATACTCTCGACAACATATAACCAATTAACCTTCTGGCCCAGCACTATCTCTAACTCTGACTCAACCGTGCCGCAACAAAGTCAAATTCTACACACAACACCCCACACACAATCATCACCACCTACACTGGCACGTCAAGTCGCAATGCAGACCCCAATCACAAAGCAAGAGATGCAAGAATTAGAGGCGCTAGCTTCACTTACGACAATCTTTGATATGCCAAGTTCAAAGCTGGAGGCCCCTCAATTCGGAGTAGTTTCAGGACCATCAGGCATGGCTCACCATTCTCGGTCCATTTCTGCCGAATCTGGGTCGTCATCACTCACTGGGACAGACTATCCGATGGACTATAATGAATCCCAAGGGTACAACTTTCGTAGAATCAACCCAGAGGGTCACGTTGTTCAGCGACCATCGGCACCTCTAGCGCGTCGGCAGAACACAGTAACACCTTACCGCACTGTGGTTCCTCCACGACACGTCCGACACCGACGTCGCCCTGCCACATCAGATGAAGAAGATGAGTTTGACGAAGAAGAGGAGCTCGAGCCACTCTCCGAGAATGCAACTGCGGCTGAGCGTAAAGAGTACAAGAAAAAATTAAATACGCTTGCTGCACGTCGCAGCCGCAAACGAAAGGCGGAGATTCTCAGACGGCTGGAAGACGACGTCAACCGACTAAACCGAGAGAGGGATATCTGGAGAGAACGGGCAATGATGCTGGTAGGCATGCTCGTCGAAAACCATCTGCCCTGCCCCCAGTTCGATATACACGGTAACATTGTAGGACAGTCCGCATAAGTTCTGCTTCGATGGTCTTCCTCTTCCATTCTTCTACTCTTCTCCACGTATTTACTCTGCATCATTTCACGACACGACCTCTAACGAATACTGTCTCGATGACACCTTACGACTTTCCCCCTGACTGCTCGCTTTCGCATCGCATCGCATTCCATTGACTTCACATTTCCTGAACTTTCCTTTATTGTCTATCGCTGCTTTCTCATGCTTTCTTGGTCCTTGTGAGTTTTCTTACAAAAATTTTTTGTCTGCATCTTATGTTCATCGCTTCTCTTCATTCTACAGGTACCCCCTTCTTACGTTGCGTGTGTGCGACTAAAGAAACTGTACATCCAAACACATGGATTGCGAACCGTATATGGATATCTTGGTTATATAACGATTCATTCTTTCGTATCTGCTTTGACGACCATTTCCTTTTGCACTGAAATCCCCTCCCCGATAACGCAATACTCATATTTAACTCCGACAAATTCTGGATATTTTTGTACGGATGAACTTTTAAGGCATACTCCTCTCGGAATCCATTTTTTTGCATGTAGAATAGATAATATACCCATCGCCATTATCGGTTGCATTTTTCACAGTTGTAGTACTATATTTGTCTCCTTTACCTTTCATCGCCAATGTACATGCATGTTCCATATCCTTATTCTGTCAATAGTTTGCTAAATAGACTTGTTCAATTCACATTCCTTTGAAGGATTCTATGGGTAACGGGCCTTGAGGGATCCATTGACTCACCGTATTCACTAGCAATGCTGTTTATGCGCCTGTGTGCTGCGTGGTAACCTCGTTCAGGAGTTCTGGGCATCGGCGCAGCTTCCCTGGGTCTGTCCCTCTCCTCATATAGTACCTAATGAAACAGGTGCAATTGACTTGCGGTCAATCCATATTGATCTGGACGCAGGTTTTATTACGCAGCAAAAACACGTTGTTAAACGTGTACTACAAGACACCTGATTGATGAAATTTGTGGCTAATCACAGGCGCTCGCTCAAGGACACGAGGTCTTTCGGAATCACACAGTTTGGTCTAAATATAACCTTGAGTGTTCCACCGAAGAAAAGCTTCTAAAGAGGCGTAATGAGTTTGTCATGGGCAATCGGGGTCGTGGATATCAAATCAGAGTGTTCTTATAAAGGTATCTAATCTCTTTGGATAGGTACCCTCAGAGCACCGATGGAGGCAAATCAGCTCGGACAACTCGGCTCACACAGTCTGGGTTAATTACTATGCAATTATATCAGTACATACATTGTAATTGGTATTCAGAGAGAAACTGAAATGTACTTCCATTCTCGCTCTTGATTGGCGCCTCTGTAGTTGTACAGAGCATCTTCAATGTTGCAATAATGATCTCCTATATAGTTTCTTGTCGGCGCTTAATGGCCATCAGGTCCGTTACATTCTGCAAAATCAATTACTCTGAGATGTCTTAGCGATCTGGGTAGAATCTACATTGAAAAGCTTGAGTATCATTACATCACTAATTGATATCTGATAGTTTCGTGATATACACCAATGGTATGGGGTCCAGTTTGTCGTTACAAATGTGCAATCACCACAATGATGTTGACCGTTGGCATTGGAAGAGATAGCCTGGTGATTGAAAAAAGATCTAGATTGTTTAACGTATATTAGAAATAAAATAGGGTCATTTACCTTCAACGCAAATATAAAATCAGATATCCGAATCATCTACTCCTAATACTAGGTTTGCCGCCGCTCCACACCCCTATAGCTCCAATAATGATTACTGGAGAAAATTAAAGCATAAAATATGTTCTGTTATCCATGTGAATCTTCGAATAGATGGGTAGAATCCAAATGTAGAAAACAGGTCCAAGGAACCTCTTGTCCAATTCAAGTTCGACCCCAACGGCTAGTCTAAATTTAGACCACGGAGCGCCCACCCACGGTCGGCAGCAACCTGATGGCGATGCGCCGTTTCAGGCCGTTCATTTATCATTTAGTTGTTTTGGGTCCCACTTTCTGTTTAAGGGTAGCTGCTCTCTATCTCTTTCTTTATCATTATTAGTCTTGGTCCAATAAAGAACGTGTAAATACATGGATACTATAAGCTTCAATTGAAGGTTAAAGCCACAGCCGTCCCGCCGCACGGAAGAGTGTCACATGTGAATGAAAGCACAGCTTACATCCAGCGCTACCCACCAGACGGTAATGATTGAAGTTCCGTGCGTTTCCACCAATGTTCGTGCTTTAATATGTATGATTTTCCAAACTGTAGTTCTTGCATCGGAAACTCCTGTTTAACTTCGAGATTCATGGTCCTCATTGAATTTCGCAGGGACACAATTGGTTGATTAATTTCCTGTGAGTCAATACTATTCATTATGGGTCAAAACATCTCACCTCGAAGGCACGGTGAGTGTCCTATACTTCGTCTCAGACCTCGTGGTGCTATAATATGACTCCCATCGGTCGGTAGTACCCAGTCACGAACCTATACCAGCGTGAGTCAACTGGGTTTCTTTTAACTTCCTACATTCACACACACACTTACACCTATCGTTCCAGAAGTATAAGTACAGCATCTGAAGCTGACCTTCTCCCTTAGCTTATCCACTGATGTCCTTCACCGTCCCTTCATCCTCATCAACGAAAGTTCCTTCTCTGTCGCCTTCGGGATCTAAGGATGAATCCCGTAAGCGGAAACGAGCACAGTCGGAGGCGCCTGCAGACTCACCAGGAATCGATGTAAGTATCAGAGTTTTTGCATGTCCCAGTCATCCTGAAAGCAGGTTGATAGGAACAAGAGCCAAAGCGTTCTCGCCATAGAAGTGTGCGATCTAAGCGTGCTACCACTATCATCGGCGATACACCTGATGAGATAAGTCCCAGTAAGAAGCTTACCCTCCATAAGTCGAACAAAAGATCAGACTTCCAGCCGTCACTTATGAATCCACTGCGGAGAGTCAAGTAAGTATCTCTCAAAAGCGTGTATACGATTTGCAAGGCTTACCCGTTCTAAAGGAAGACACTGTCTGAAGGAGATGTCTTTGGGGATCCAAGCTCTACGTCAGAAGCTCGGGGCGTAACACCGCTGAACACTGATGCCCCAGGCTCAGGCTTCAAAATACCGAATTGGTAAGGTTTATCAATACAAGTGAAATTTAACGTTCCGGGTCTACATTGAAGCCAACTTTTCGAATCTTAGGCTGCTGGAAATTCGTGATCAGGCTCGGCGAGATCAATCACTCGTTGCTAAGATGAATTCTGCGCTTTATCTGAGTACTAATACCCAAGTACGTATCCCTAATACAATTAGGGAACACCCCTACGAAGAGAGAGCCGCCCAACCTGGTGCCCAAAAAGATTTCTGAACTTGAATTTTTATGTTACAAAACAATGCCGTCGATCGAGTCCCGACTTCAACTATTTTTCATCGAAATGCTAGAAATATTCTTTAAAATTAACCACTCCCAACAATATTTCTTATAGTGGATAACTGTTTTTACAATAATGTGCTAGTCGATGTGTTCAACTTCGCCGTTTGTTTTCCGCCAAGGCTTCGTTTGAGTGTGTGGTGATTAATTACGTAATCTTCAACTGTCTTGTGATCCGGCAGAAAAAGCACGCGTTGCCTTCCTTTTCAATGTTCTCGAGAAGATGTCTGTTATCAACTCGTCTTTCACTTTCATCACCGTCCTTTGGATCTCTTAAAAAGATGTCACACTCCGCGTATATTTTTCCTTTGAATCACGAAAACCCCACAAAGCCTCTGAAGGACATTGATCCCGCTGAGCTATGGGCAATCACTCCTCAAGGCGACAAACCACCCAAAGCTGGCACCGTCCGTACTTTCTACAACACGCCCTCTTCCGCAGTGACGACTGTCACATCCTTGGGTGAAGCTTTTGATTCCAAGCCAGGCAATGTGAAGCGCGAGACCGTCAGAAAGTCCGTTGGAAATGCAGTCAAGGAATTGAAGGCTTTGGATGGTTTGAACAAGGTCACAATTGACGCATCTGCTGACCCCCATGCTGCTGGTACGCATCCCACTTATCTGATCATCTTCTGATAACTGAAAATACAATGAACAGCTGTCGCTGCACATCTGGCTTTGTATAACTTTACTTTGAAGACTTCTCCTCCTTCCCGATTTAATCCAAACCTAAAAGAACCCATCCCTGAGAAACTCTCATTTCAACCCGTGGAGGAATCCAAGGACTGGGAACGTGGTGTTGTTTACGCCCAATCCCAGAACCTTGCTCGTACTGTATGGGCTATGTCACAACTATAGTAAGATGAACGTTACTGATAAGTTTCTAGCTCATGGAATTGCCCGCGAACATGATGACACCAACAGTACGCATCAACATAGCAATATACTTAGATGTAAAACCCACAAACATTTTACGATAGCTCTTCTGCGAACGCGTCAAGAAAGAATTTGAGGGCATCCCTAACGTCGAGATCATTGTTCGCGACGAAGGTGAAGATTTAACCCTATATATTATGGCTGTTTCTAAACGTTGTCGTCTCAGCCTGGGCACTTGAAAAAAACATGGTGCGTTTTCACTACTAAATTTAGGCCATTAGTCTAGAAGCAATTGCAGAACGTCTTCTTATCCGTTACCCACGGTACCTCCGAGCCCGCTAAATTCTTGGAAATGTATGAGCCTTTTACTTTCCTCGTCTACTCTTTCGATGACACATTTCCAGCCACTACAAGGGTGCCGCTGATAAGAATGAACAACCTTTGGCCTTTGTTGGAAAAGGTATCACCTTCGATTCCGGAGGTATCAGTCTGAAGCCCGGCGCTGTAAGTTTACGTCGCTTTTTATCTACCATAGTTTTTGCTCATACATGTTTTAGGGCATGAAATTAATGCGCGGGGATATGGGTGGTGCCGCGACTGTTGTCTCTTCGGCTCTAGCTATCGCTAAACTCCAGCTCCCGTAGGCCGCATACTCTGTTTCAAAACACTGCCACAAAACTGATTCTGTATGCAGCGTCAACCTGGTCGTTACCACTCCTTTGACAGAGAACATGCCTGGGCCCAGCGCTACAAAGCCCGGAGATATGTGCGTTACTCATTTTTGACTGCATGCCCATTACTGATTATTTGACAATAGCATTTACGCTATGAATGGTAAATCGGTGGAAGTTGACAATACAGACGCTGAAGGGCGCCTGGTACTTTCTGATGCCATCTATTACACCGCCACTGAATACAAACCTCACACTTTGATCGACGTCGCTACTCTGACTGGGTGGGTTGATTTTGTTTTGTACCGTTTTGATATCAGATTGATCCGTTGTCTTTTAGAGCTGTGGTGATTGCCCTCGGAGAAGTTTTCTCTGGTGTTTATGCTGTAAGTTCTTAACACCCGATGCCCAATTTAACTGATCTGAAGATGCCAACAGACATCTGACAAATTGTGGAGTGACCTGCACGCAGCGGGAGAATTTGAGCACGACCGATTCTGGCGTATGCCTCTCGATGACGAATACGGTCCTCAGATCCACTCCTCTAACGCTGATCTTCAAAACGTACAGTCGGGCATTGTTTTCCTCGATCTTAACTAACCTTTCACTGCTTTAGACCGGTGGAAGGCCCGCTGGAAGCTGCACCGCTGCATTGTTCTTGAAGCCCTTCGCCGAGGGTATCGAGGCCAAGGATGGCCAAGAGCCTGCCATGAAATGGGCTCATATCGATATCGCTGGAAGCATGGAGGCTCGTCTTTTTTATTGCCTACGTTTTTATCATAAGCTCATACTGTGGACACTTCTTTAGGCTACCAGAGCCACCCCTTACCAGAACATCGGAATGACTGGGCGCCCCGTTAGGTGCGTTTTTTTTTATCTACGTCTCGCCTACTCAATGTTGACATAAATTCGATCTCTACCAACAGGGCTTTGGTTGAATACGTGCACCGACTGACTAACCCCTGAGAGAGAATGTTTTGCAAAAAATATCAAACATAAATTCACGGGTACTAGGTCTGGTTGATAATTGACTCTTTGTGAATATAGCATCATCTTAAACCACCGTTCTTTAACCGTATCGAGAAGCTCATGACGAAACATCCAGAGGCGGGTATATATTGTAGAATGAAAGTGATAATACATACAGGCATTATTGTCGAACTGAGGTCGCTAACACTTACTAAATTTCTTTCACATGCATACAGGGATTAGCTCGGAAGGATGGTTAGGGAAGATGTGTTTGTCATGAAAAATGTTAACCGAACCCAAGTTGCTCGACGAAGTTGTTCCACGATGGATCCAGGGCGATGGGCGATGCACCGTAACCACCAGTAAAGCCGCTTTGAAAACCTGGCGCGAACATCATTCCCATTCCCATTCGGGAGCGCGGATCTAGGAATGAATCTGGTTGGGTGTGGAAGTATGTTGCTGCCTGGAGAGACTGGAAGAGCGATTCATTGCGAGGAGGAAGGAGTGGTTGAGATTGTGAAGCGGAAGGAGTAGGATCAAACTGTTGTAGAAGCAGTTTATCAGTCTCAGGCGAAGGATCTCTCGGCGGTGGCGGAGGAGCTAGTGTTCGCGGGTTCGAATGAGATTGTGTATGAGTTGTAGGAAGTGGAACGCTAGGGACGTCAGAAAAAGACATGGACGAAGGAGTGGTGGATATGGCGTTATAATGACTGAATTCACGTAGGTCGCGTACTATCGTCGGGTGCAAATTGGCGATGTTGTGGTTGTGGAAAGGAGAGGGACGGTTATGACCATCGGCGATATCAGAGATGGTTACCGACGTTGCACGCGACCGAGGATCCATTGTTGTCGGCCCCCCTGAAGACCCATTGTCCGTATGCAGATATGTCTTGCCATTCAACCTGTCAAGCTCTGTTGTGGATATCGAGGTACCCTCGTCAGTGTGGTGGAAACGGAAGTGTGGGAGACCAACCGCCTCTTGCGCTTTACGGCGGAGCGTTTGGACAGAATTCTAGGGGAAAATCGTTTGGTTTCATCAGCGCAAAGAAATAAATAAATACGGACCAGCAATTTCTCAGCTGGCCCACACGAAGGTGCAGCTGAATCGAATAAAGAATTTAAATGGTCTAATTCTTCTAAAGCTGGCGTTGTCAGAGGAGATGTAGGGGCACGCGTCACCAAAAGGCATAGCACAACCTAGGTGGGTAAGATAACGACAATAGATCAATTATGTGGGTCATTGATCAGATGGATATGACAATACATACAGCAGCTGAGAGGCCATGCGACCACGCAAGAGTAACCCGAGCAAGAAATTTGGGTATGACTGTCCATGTTAGTGCAAGGCCTCGGACGAGTCTCCACGATGAACGGTATATAGCTACAACAGAAGGGAGGTATCGATGCCGCTGGAGATCACCAGACGATTCTTGAAGGGCAAGTGCAAAGTAGGAGCGATGTAAATTGAGAAGCGCTGGCGTCCTCGAGTTAGTAACGAGCAAATTGGAAACTCTTAATGATATTGACTCACTTATCTCTTTAGCAGAAAGAACGAGCCAACGATACATTGCAATTTCAAGGGGCGGTTCTTCCATACCTTCGTCTGGCGTTATCCATTGACTTGGGACGTGAAAATCTCGAATTTTACGGTCGAGGTCTGTGATGGTGGAATAAGGTGGCTCCTTCGGTCCGAATGCCGTTTGTAATACATCGTGGAGAAGAATTGCGAAACTGATATTCCATTGGTAAACTGATAGAGAGGAATTTCAGATGGACGGGGATATTCTAAAGATAGGTTTTGACGTACAATCGGTTGAATCATGATTTGAGTCAACTGTGTTGGACGGAGCAGGACAGTCAAAATGGCCTGTGGATATACTGGGAAATCTGCCAAGATAAAAGCTCTGGTATCATTTATATCAACAAAACAAGGCAGTGAACAACGATGTACGCCCAGTGACATACCGACCATGTATCCGTCACAAACAACCTCCAAAATAAGTCATGGCGCCGCTGTACCACGATTTCCGGAAGCTTCCATCGTGTACTGTTGAGATCTTTCAATATGGCATATTAGTCTCAGTACTCTCCCTGAGAAATGGTGCACTGGAGACTCACTCAGGCCAGCCTGTGTACATGATCAATCATAAAGAACAAAGCATAGACAAACACGCACCTTCATCCCAAGACGTACAGCATTTCCGACATGTATCCATGCGGATTCAAAGCCCTCCGGTTCCATATCACTTAGTTCTATATAGTGGGCCATGTGAATCTACGACAGCAGGAGAGTGAGAATATTTGCCACGAGGGGAAAGAAGTAGCCTACTAGAATCTGAATGGAGGTTAGAGATGTCTCGTGAAAGGGCTGTGTAAATCCAAGCGATGTTCGTGATAGGTAATAATATTCCTGGGCATCGGTAGAGAAAGGTTGTTGATTAGGATTGAAGAGTGTAGCGATGGAAAACACAATGTAAAGAAGGGATAGTAAATGATGATGCTCGAAACCTCCAAAGTGCCTGTGATATGTCATATTAATGGAAAAGGGACATACGAAGATCGTGCATACTTGCCTTGCTCGGTATACCACTGCCAGAGTTTCCTCTAGAAGCTCATGCTTCGAAATGGGTGCATACCTAAAAATGTGTCAGAACTTCAGAACTTCTTTCCACATACGGCTATACTTGGTCTCACAAATATTTCCCATATTCCAGATACACTTCGCACAAATGCAGAGCCTCGGCCTGTGGGGGGAGAAACTCTAGAATCTCAGCGAGAAGAGTGTCGTTGTAAAGCTCTCTTTCTGGAAATGATGCCTCTCTTATTCGTAGGCTTAATCGTGGAAGAGCAGGCCGGTGCATTCTTCGTGGTAGATTTGTAACCTAAGATAGCATGAGCATACGGGCAACAAAAATATCTCAAACATCCATACCGTTACCAGATACTAACAGGTAGAACATGAGTAAAATAAATGGAGAAATAGAAAGTTACACACCTCCGGGCGAGCACTCCTACCGAGGAAGCTCGATTCCCCTAGTCGATTAACTGCCAAAGTGCCTTGTGATTGATGTGTTTACTGAGCTAATACCAGAATAAGAGAGAGAAGGACATACCAAATGCATCCACAACATGCTGCTCTTCGTCTACTTTCATTCCCGGGAGATCAGTTTCTGGTGGGTGCGTCGTTGGGCTGATTCTTGAAGTTGAAGGTGACTTGCTAGAGGAAGATGTACTGGGCTCAGACGGGGTGCCTTGCTGAGTGTTCAGTCTGAGCACATTCGTCGCCAGTAGCGGATGTGGTTGTTCTGGAGAAACTGTTTCCTGGAGTTTGCGAAGGGCCGCCTCTAGTTCCCGGTTACGAGAAGAAATGTCTTCGATACGATTGTACAATTCTTCTGTGTCGGCCAAGTATAAACGGCCTCCTTTGCCAGGTTGCAAAACTCCTATACGAATATATATCAATTCGAATACGGGAATGGGCATTCAAATGATCAGATACTTGCCATCTGGACAGATCGATCCACAACCTCTCGAAACACATTTTTCGCAGGGAACCTACGGGCGGGGATGGTTAGAATTTGGGCGTTGCACACGTGGACAAACAGCGCCGACAGTGACACCATGGGCGCTGTTCATGGACAGACGAGCAAGGGGGCTCTCACATTGCGGTCGCAACGCAGCTTCAGTCTTCTACATTCCTTGCATGAAGTAGGTCTTTGCAGTCATCTCGAAAGTGAATACATTGCGCAATAGCATTAATGAAGAGTGACGTACACGCGCCCTGGTTTCTTCTTTTGTCTTGGCTCTTTGTCCTTGCCTCCTGAGCCCATGAAATCAATGGAATTGGGTATGAGGGGTTTTTAACACCACATTCGATTTGTGTGGATGTTTGAAAGGTGGAAGAACACGGCAAGATGGTTCAAGGTCATGAAAGGGCCTATATTAAAAACCCAATGGGACCGGCTGAAGTCCGACATGTGTTCTTTTATTCGGTGATTTACATCATGCTTTGGGGCTGTGCCAGATCCGGTCGTGAATCCGCCGGGAGAAACGATAGATAAGATAAGATTGGAATTCAATACACCTTCAGCGTATTAGTGCTACTCAATTCTCTTTTTTACGATGTTGTTTAATTTTTAAAACCATGTGGAACAGTTTAGCCGACGTGCTTGGTAGTAAAATTCATGTGGTGTATACTGATGGTGTGCCTTTCTGAGTTTGAATGAGCTTGAAAGCGGCCAACATGCCGACCGCAGCAACCGCGTCTTTATTCTCTTTGCGCGCGTTTTCAGCTATTTTTCCCAATACCTGGCAAGGTGCGCATTCTGTCAACAATTCCACCCATCTAGAGCAAGCCTCTCAGCCCCTGAACTTCACACAACTGTTTTTGCATTGTTAATGAGGAAAATTGCCATTCTTTCCCAGGAAGTGAGATCCTTATTTTGCTGATACCTAGGTGCATGCTGTCTCTCTAACGCGCGAATTACGCGCCATATTGGAAGAAATAGATACGAATAGGGGGATTCTAGCGAAGACGATTAGATGGCTACTGATAACTTTGAGAACGGCCGTTCGGCATGGGTATTGATAGATTCAAATACCGCCATGATGTGCACCACATGAATTTACTACCAAGCACGTCGGCTAAACTGTTCCACATGTTTTTAAAAATTAAACAACATCGTAGAAAAGATAATTGAGTAGCACTATTATTTATAATAAGTAAGCGCGCAAATATTATGATACGTTGAGCATACGTTCAATACGCATGAAGTTAGTTCTCGCTCTTTCCACGTACCAAGCGCAGTCAAGAATAAGACTGTGTCTTTGAGCCTTGCAGCGATAGAATAACTTCAATAAGCTAAGCTTGTAACTATTGTTATGATTTTTTTGACGCAGAGAGACTTGAAATGCTTGACATCCATTTCTAGTGACATAACCTGAAATATCTGAGACCAAAGATTTCTTAAAAACAGCTTGTGTTCCAATAATGTTCTCTGGCGAACTAGCTAACTTATTTGGGTAATTTTATAGCCCCTTTCGACATTAAATCGGAGTTTTAACTGTATCATGTGACATGCCCGGCCCCGACCGCGTGCGCAAAAATTAGGTGGAGAGCCGAGACATCCCTCGCCCAAGCTCTCGTTGAGTTCTCCGGGTTCGGAAATCTAATGTACCTCGAATCCAACGCGAAATGAACCTCCTACTCCTAATTACCTACAAAAGCTATTCATTGATTCCTGAAGTCATGATCCCGGTGATCCATGTGAAGAAGCGAGACTTGGAGCCTCTGAGCAAGCTTTAAACTTCATGACGGGACATTGACCAAGTATCTTCAAGGTCCGTCGTTTTCAATGTAAAAGATTGATATATCTGTTGGATATCTTATCTTCATGTTTACCCAACGTCCAGAAGTCGTCTTCGCAACCTCGTGCTGTGGCAAAGTGTTGGCATCAGCTCATGACCCCGAAATTTATTCACAGCTGCATCTCTACCTAACGCCCATAGTGGCTTTATGATGCGATGTGGTGTCAGTGTTTCATAGGAGCTTCGATTTATTAGCTCCTTCGAAGCTTACGCTAATGAAATCCCGAGAGTGGATCAACCTGCCCTCATTAGCCATCGCCACAATTGTGTTCGTGGGACTGCCATTGGTAAATGATGCAAGCCTCAAGCCAAAATATCAAAGGACCTGTACTCTTCCACTCCGTGCCTTATGTCGATGGTTGGCGGGCATCTTCGTTCTATTCCGAGTTCTTTTCAACCTCACCCTTCGAAGTCAAGTCCAATGTGATATGCCCATGACACTCCATCAGACATCATTGCCGAGAGACAACTGCTCTTTTCGTACTAGTGCGCTTTAAGGCGAATAAGGATGTCAATAAATATGACCTGTCAAAACACACCCTGGGACCTTCAAAAATCTTTATAAGAAAATTACACTGGACTATCAAAGCACCCCTCGACTCTCGCCTGGCCACAATGCACACGCGAGCCCGCAGCAAAACTATGACCTCTATCGACGAAAAGGCACTATCTACTGATTCGTCTATAAGCGACCAGTACCCTGGATTCCCTAAAACTACCTCTCCTAGAGCTGAAGGCGACTCTGGATTTTACGATAAACTGGAGCCTACTATTCCCCCTACACACAAACATCGAACTGTCATTCTGTGCTTCGATGGAACAGGTCAGTACCCTCAAAGCCCAAACTTTTCGTTTCTTACCTTGCCTTTGCCTCCGCAAATGAGTTCAGGCGACCAGTTTGACGATGACGTCAGTCCCCCTTCTTCCTTTATTCGGTCCATGAGCTGAGGGGAAGAGAACAGAACTCGAACATCGTAAACTTCTTCTCGATGTTGCGGAAAGACGAACCAGAGCAGCAGATGGTGTATTATCAAGTAAGCCCCTTTATTTCCGTTTTGCCGTAATTCTCATTGCCGAGTCTTCTCAAGGCTGGTATCGGCACATATACAATCCCTCAAATTGCAAAACCTATGATGGCCAAATTGCACAAGCTCATGGACACCATGGTCGGCGTTCATCTCGATGCTCATGTTATGGGTAATTTGCTATCTGCGCAGTTTTTATTTCACACATCTGATAATCCGTTCGGCGATGTCAGGAGGCTACGAATTCCTCATGCAAAATTGTATGTATCTCATGCCATATCATGGGGACGCAAATTCCTGAAAGCTTAAAATATCAGACAAGGCTGGGGATAAGATATTCCTGTTCGGTGGGCGATTCCATTATAATTCATGATACGCGATATTAATATGATTACACCCCATTCAGGTTTTTCCAGAGGTGCCTGTACGTGTTCCCGTGTTCCGCCACTCCTTTAATAAACGACATGTCTAACGTGAGATGGTATTTACAGATACGGCCAGAGCGCTTGCCGGAATGTGAGTATTCAGCGCTAAATTTTGTCCAGATGACTGCTTTCTCAATCATATTCTCCGTCAGGCTCCATAAGGTACAAGCTTCGTGTTGGAAATGAAATCAGACTTGATTTTGATGACTCCGAAAGGTCGGGTTACTTCCCAGAGACAACCACCAGCAAGTCCCATTCGCATACAAGATGTATTCTCGTGAAGACCAAAGAGGGTGGGAACAAAGTGCTGCCTTCAAGAAGGCCTTTTCCATTGATGTTGATATCGAGCTAATCGGCGTCTGGTAAGCCATCATTCACTATCCAGAGATAGTTGACTCATATAGTTCAGGGATACTGTTGGGTCTGTCGGTATCATTCCAAAACGCTTACCTTTCACGACATTCAATACGCACGTCAAAAACTTCCGACAAGCTTTGGCTCTTGATGAGCATCGTGTGCGATTCAAACCAAATTTTTTTAATCGTCCTACGCATGAGGAAATGGAGCTGGGGCTGAAATGGAACGAAGTGCATCCATCGGTAAGAAAGTCAAAGCGAAAGCATACCTTACGCGAACTAGAACGACAATACACACATGGACAACATCGTACCAATGTGGAGGAGGTGTGGTTTGCTGGGTGTCATTGCGGTTTGTTCTTCAAACTCAAAATTCGGTCTCAACCATTTTGACGGTCGATTGGTCCAGATGTTGGAGGAGGCGCTGTCAAGAATGAGGTTCGCAATAATCTAGCACGCATCTCGCTGCGCTGGATGATTCGAGAGTGCTTCAAATTGCGCACTGGCATTATGTTTCACCGTGACTCTTTCAAGATAGCGGGCATTGACCCATGCACCCTATGGCCTCATGTAAAAGATCGACCGGATCCAGTGACAGAATTTTCAGGTGCACCCCCGCAGAAAACAAGAGATCTCAGAATTCTAAGTCTCAACGGTGCATCAGCAACTGTCGACGACTTTGTCAACGAGGAAGAGGAAGATCTGGCGGACGCACTAAGCGATAAGAACGATATGCTTAAGATTTCTAAGTCCTGGTGGATTCTGGAGCTTATACCGCAGAAAATCAAATTCCAAAAGGATGATGACTCTTGGGCTACAAGACTATCGTATGTTTCCTCTTATGTCTTTTGAGCAACCACTGATCGTTGATTAGGATCAATCGCGGACGCGGACGGGTGATCCCTAAGCAGCGATTAGAGGGAGTGAAGATACACCGCACAGTTAAGATGCGTATGGATCTCAAGGAGGAAGACGGGAAGCCTTATATCCCTATGGCCAGATGGCTTCCATCGGTTGAGCCAGAATGGATTGATTAAAAACTTCATTGGAAAGGTTTTTTTACTCTTTTTCGTTCGAGGTATACACTATCTGTAAAGTTAACGGTTGAATCGGATAGCATAGACATCAATTCAATGTTTAGGTAATGTGAAGGTCAGATGCCACTTTATGTTAATTAGTGGCTCGGAGTCACAGCATCTCGCAAACAACAAAGGAGAAAATGCGGCGAGAGTCTGGCATTTGACACTTGCCAAACCTTTTAGCATCCACATACAGCTGCCCAGGCACTGTACAGGTACATCAAATTAGTACTCTCAACGCGCCTATACAGACAGCTGTCTTAGTGAAAACATGGGTAATGGAAGTTCCTTCGAAACACCTCTATGTCAATCAACACCCATCAATATTCCGCTTCGACTTAGCCTTGTTAAGCAACGTGTCCATCTCGGGAGGCGGTCCGACCGGAACGTCGCATAGCATAACGCGGTCATTTTCTGTAGCCAGCTGTCGGCCATCCATACATTCATTGAACTAGCAACATCGATCCCCGTCACATGGAAGGAAGACAGAAGGCAAAGACTAGCTTCTTTGTCGACGCGATGACTCTTTAAAACATACCGGACTCTCCATGTTGAGATAACAAGCTCTTAAAGATCCATCATAGCTTCGAACGTCCAGGCGACTCCAACAATGATCCCACTTACCTTTCAGATACTCATACAGTTCCTCTCCTGCGCTATCGGAGTTTACGCATGGAACACATTCACTGTTCCACATATCTCTGGGAAAGATGACACCCCAGCACTGCTTGCCGCTCTTCCAAAGTTTTCCACCAATTCAACCATTCTTTTCAAAGAGGGCATCACCTACAACATATTCACACCATTGACCTTCCCAATCCTTAACAATGTTGAGGTTGTCATTGAAGGGAACCTGACATATCCTTCTGATATTCCGACAATCCAAGGTAAGCATCAAGTTTGACCACCTCAGAAAGGCGTATTTCTAATTTTTTCCTTGTCCACTCTAACAATAAGCCATCGTTGGGTCTTCGGTATGCTCTGAGGATCTATTTTTTACCCTTTCTTTTGTTGAACGTATTTCAACAGGCGTTCTCGGGGTCATGGTGGGTCTCGACTAGCGAGTAATATTCTCGTTTGTATTCAAACTGTACAACATGCGTATAGGTTCACATTTACTGGAGGCAACAATGTCACCTTACGGGGATCAACAAATCCAAAATGGGGGTGGGTAGATGGCCATGGGCAAGCGGTGAGCCGAGATTTCCTTATTTGACGATCTATGATTCTCGTCTGTTAACACCCCTAATTAGTGGTGGGATGCTCAACAGCAAGTTAATCGCCCACATGGATGGGCGTTCAGCAAGATAAACAACGGCGTAATTCGAGACATGAAAATCTGGAAAGTTGGTGGTATTTATGGATTGGAATACAAATGCATCCTGCTGATTTGCCATATGTTGAACTGCAGCCTATTGGTTGGAACTTCGCTACAAGTGGTTCAAACAACCTCCATGCTTTCAATAATAAGATCGTCGCTGTGTCGGATACTAGCGTAAGATTACTCTACACCTCAGTGTAGTCTCTACAGCATTCTAATCAAGGCCAATGAAGTCCTTCCCGTTCAACACGTAAGTGCATTATAATTGTACTTATACGAAACGCCTCCACAAGTTATCCTGATCGCCTATTACAGAGATGGTACTCGAAATTGTTTTCGTAAACGACCTTCTGATTAACTCATGAAATACAGGATTTTCAGCTGGCGGGACGAACATGTTGTTTGAAAACAACCATATTCAAAATGGCGACGACTGCCTAACTGTTGGAAGTGGGGCCAAAAACATACACTTCAGGTGCCATTTGACCTTAACGGGATTGCTTTCAGCTAACTAACAGGCCCTCAGGGATTCGTATTGCGAAGGAGGTCACGGCCTCTCAATTGGATCATTAGGGAAAGGGGGCTCTGTTGCTGATGTTCAAAACGTTTTGTAAGCCTCATGCAAGTTCGATGCGTTGTCTCTCGTAAGCTGATGTACCGCACAGAATCGAAAATATTGTTATGGTATGCATGGCATTGACAGACAGTTGATTTTTACTAGGCTAACGCGCTATCATGTCAATAGAAAAACACCTTGTATGGTGCAAGATTTAAGAGCTGGACAGGGGGGAATGGCCTCGCGAGGAAGTATGCTTCATTTTTTCATAAATCTGAACATTAATTGACAGTTGTTACCAGCATCACTTGGAAGAATATTGCCTTTGAAGGAGTGCCGTTTCCTGTGAGTTATATCCACACCATTCTCACATATCAATCTCCTCACTTTCCATGGTTTCTCCAGATATATGTGACACAAAAGTGAGTGTTGTCGACTGTCGTATATATCAAGTTTATTTAATGACTCTCCTAACGTAGCTATTGGGATCAAGGAGTGAGGGACATTTTCTTGTGAAGCCTGGGATGTCAAAATCATTGACATTTATTTCAAGGTTGGTCCCAAACCAAACACGACAAGTACCAACAATACACATATCGAAGACTTTTTATTCCAAAATTTTGTTGGTATAGTAAAAGAGTTCGTACAGTGTATGGCGTTCTCCCTAAGCAATATTCTCACTTCCTATATTATGACAGTGTTCCATACGTTGAGGGATCCTGTGTAAGCGACCCTTGCTGGTAAGCTCATAGTCTTCCGTTAATTTATATAAACTCATCACTTTATCAGGTATTCTGTACCTGGAGCTACAGGGAAAGAAGTGGTAATATTTGATTTATATCCTGACACCGGTAGATGTCTATCCAACCTACACTCTACCAGTGTTCTCATTGACATTTCTCTCAGCTGTAAACATCGTAGCCAAAGACATTTTTGCTACTACCGAAACGGGTGCGCCTGTTGCAGTTATGTGTAACTCCACGACGGTATGTGCCAATATACACGTTTCTTCATACATGTCACTTAAAGTTAAAATTCCTATTAGATCTCGACTGATGTCGGATTTAAGTGCTGGGATGGACTTTTCATTAGGACAAAAGCTGGACTCTGATTAGGAGGCTGCCTATATCATCCATGATGCCTTCTTTACCTTGTAATACAATTCCAACATTGGAATAATTTGACAGAAAACACAACATTTGTCTGATGCCAAACTCAGTGCGAGCCTGTGAGGAATCAAAGCGAGACTGATGCCGCTATGCCGTTGGCTAAGTAAGCTCGTCGAGTTTCCAACTCCGATCTTTGCTCCGATTTTTTCAAACTGAAAGTGGAAAGCCCTTTATTATTTCTGCTGCATCACCTTAAACGTTCAATGTTATCCGAGTCTATAACGCGCCAACTCGAAGAACTTCAACTCATTAAATGTTCATTGCTTCCTGATGAAGAACTCAGATTTATCGACGACAATTCTGGATGGACCGAAGCGTTAGATGCATATTCCCTAGATCCAGATTCTACTCACCGCCTGGAATCCCCAGCGCTCTTCAGCATACGTCTTATTGGCTATAAAACATGGTTTGAAGTTGCGTTTTCTGCCGCAGGGGGGAGAGGGAGTGCTGTATCTGTCAAGGGCGAGGATATGTCGCGCTCCCAACAAGACTGGTGGAACTCTTTCATTTCCAACAAATTGGAGGAAATCTCAGACTCGGAGTGCGTTTCGCAAGTTTTCCACATTTCATTCGCTGATTGATATCAATTATAGGTTCCCAATTTATCAACTCGTCTCCTTACATTTGCTTCCGCTACTGCACGAAGAACACGAACGTCATTGCGGCACTGACAACTCTCCCTTACCAGCATCTGCTATAGGGCGGTCTCCTGTCGAACCCTACCATGTCCTGTTCACATCTCATCACCTAATATCCCCTAATAAACGACGTTCTTTACAACAGTGGTCATCCTCCTTGTCTCTGACTGGCTTTGCCAAAGTGGGCTACCCTGGCGTTATCTACGCTCAAGGAGATCGCCAGAACATCGAAGAGTTTGTTGAGAATGTCAAGGCCATGCAATGGCTTGCTTTGAAAGTGCGATTTGTCGAACCTCTGCAGCCACGCGAATGCGATCGGACACTGCTTGATGATGATTCAACGGAAGGGCACCCTCGCTGGAAAGAGTTTCAAAAAGTTGGCAAAGTTGTTGAGGAAATGAGGAGAATTGGCAGAGAAGAGTATGTTGTTGAGATGGGAATTGGAAGTACTGGCACAAAATGATATTTTGAAGTATTGTGTCGATGGTCTCCTTTGCGTTTTCCGTACGTGCTCTCTTTTCGTATTTGATTCCTACGGCTTACCGGTCCGATTAGTTCGATAACGCCATCGCGATTGCTCTCACCCTTTCTCCAAAGTCTTGTTCTCGAACCACATAGCCGCCGACGCATAGATATTGCCAGGTGTTTATCCAATGTCGACCTCACTGGGATTTAGAGTTTCGCGTGGTGTATTATCAACAATAGCTCCACCGTGAGTTCCATGAACCCTTCCTTCTTGTCGTTCTGTCCATAGGTCTGACAATGGCATTGTAGCATTCCTCTTGCTTACGAATGGGCAAGTCGATACAAACCCTCTGAAAAGCGACCCTTACTTGACATGTCTCAAGGAGTTCCCGGAGTTCCCCCACCTGATTCTGTCCAATCTGCATTAGGAAAAGCAGCGTCCTCTCCTACCAGCTTTGGTTATACACGATGGGATGGCGAACCCGACCTACGTCAAGCACTCGTTGGCCAGATGAAACTTGTATATGGCTCGAACTCTGACATCAACGCAGATGACGTAGCTTTGACATCTGGCTGTAATTTGGCGTTTGTAGCGACTACGATGAGTGTGGCAGACGCAGGTGATGAAATTATTCTGCCGGTGCCTTGGTGAGTGCAAAAAATTGTACCCTCATGATTCCTATTCAATTGCTGAAATCTCTCAGGTACTTTAACCACCAGTAAGATGCCTCTCGTGGATCGTTCAAACGCATCCTGACGGCATTTAGAATGACTTTGACACTCCTAGGGATTAAGACGATCCCTCTTACAACGCGTCCAGAGGATGGTTTCACCCCTTCTGTTGATCGTTGTCGGGAACTCATCACCAAAAACACCAAGGCCATTGTACTCGTGACTCCAAACAATCCTACAGGTGCCACATATTCTCCAACCCTCATTTCAGAGTTTGCCGCGTTAGCAGCGGAGTTTCGAGTTGCACTCATCGTCGACGAAACATACCGCGATTTTATCGTCACCGGGTCCCCTCCTCACACCGTGTTCTCAAATGCAAACAGCCTTGCGTGGCGAAGCACCTTTATACATCTTTTCTCGTTCTCGAAAGCATACTGTTTACCTGGACACCGCCTGGGTGCCATTGTGGCATCGCCAATCCTCCTTCGTTCTATCAAATCTATTCTGGATACTCTGCAAATTTGCGCTCCACGTCCCATTCAAATGGCACTTGCACCTCTGCTCCCCGAGCTACGGTCTTTTATCACTACCACCGCCAAGCAGGTGCATGCGCGACACCAGCTATTCAAGTCACGGTTACCCGAAAAATGGCATATTGGAGCACAAGGAGGCTATTACGCGTACGTGAAGCACCCGTTCCTGTATGTGAAGGCGACAGATGTCAGCCGGAGACTCGCTGAGCAAGTCGGGGTTGTGACACTACCTTCATCCTTTTTTTTGGAGGAGAAAGAGAGCGGTGACAAGGGTGATCAAGACCGCGAGCGGAACGATGAAGATTGGAAAAATGTAGAAGCCGACGTAAAGGTTGAAGAAGTGGATAGGTGGATACGCTTCTCCGTCGCAAATATAGATGATCATAAAGTGGTCAAAGTGTGCGAGCGATTAGGCCAATGCGGTGATGCCTTTGGCTGGAAGCAAGAAGACGATAGTGCAAACTGAATACACAAATATGATCTTTGATGTCATCTATATATCATCTTCGCTTGTATTCAACATTGTTTCTCGCTTCAACACTTTTCCAAGGTCGAGAAGGAAGTTCAAAATATAATTATTGTATGAACATACATTGGGGACTTAGTATGGGTAGTTGATGATTTCGATGAGCTGATAGTGGGCTATCATTGGAGCGGCGCCGGTATGATATGATACTTCTTCAGTTATATACTGATAAACTGAATAGGGTCGAAAAAAAGCTCTTCCTACAACCCTGCGACATTGCTAACAATATCCTCGATGATCTCTTTCGTCATGGCGAATTTTTCTTGAGAAAGGATGTCGATATTCCAACCCCCCCTCAAGAAATGGCACCACGTTACTGGTAACGATATCGCCACAGTAAACGCACAGGGACGTTACAACCAAGCTCAGCAAGGGCTAGTCTCGGCCTCCCATCCTCTTTCGGATCGATTACCCAATTACCCATATTGGGTGGACGCTGCCACAACATCTCTGTGGCAGTAGTAGGACATAGTTTTTGCGTTTTGCTTTTACGAATAGTACCGTAGCCAATACGAGGACAAGGACTCGCATTGTCGATTTGATTTTTTCGCCCTTCGGAGCCACCACATCTCTGTCGTAGAAACTGAATATATTAATTATGGCCCTGACCTTCGATTATTTAAATGACATCCTCTAGAACCTCAGTGGAGTCAGAATGATGGTTTTCATATACACTTGTGATCACATTGTCCAACCCCACTACAACTCTGTCGTAGTTAAGCATAGATTTTTTTGTTGCTTTTATATTTGTGAAATAGTACCGTATCCCAGTCTCAAGATTTCTTTACAGTGTTTACCAATTTCGATTTACCAGCTTGTGCCGAGCAATTAGGAGAACTTGAAGTTCCAGTGGTCTCCGCCGACGGAGTAGACGATATCAGGCGGGATTGACTTCAAGTTGTCATCCTTGTCCATCTCCGCATGTGGCCATTGGTTGGACCCAATCTCCTTGTAGCGGCGGCGGCCAAGGTGTACTTTGTTGTTATTGGTATTCACGGTTCCCCTGTATTGTCACGGTAATATGAGATTTATTTCATGGGAGAAGCCATGAAACATACTCAGGGGGGGAGGTAGTCGATAAAACGATGGAGAAGCTCATGTCAGTGCCAGGAGCCTTTCCCTCCGAGAACCATTGAAGAACAACGGAGAATGAGTATCCACTCGATGGAATGCCAGTAAAGTGGCATTCCTCGGACTCCTACAGTAATTATTAATAATTATCTGTGCATTATTGCCTGACAAACCTGATCGGTAATGGTTGTCCGGGAGAAGCCAATGGAAATACCAGGAACTGAAGGTCCATATGCAGTTAAAGCCCCTACACAGTTCAATTATTTAATCCGTTGTAAAGGGAAGTGACGGAGAACGCATACAGGAAGAACCGACAGGGGCATTTTGCGCATCTACCTCCAGCGTCCACTCAGCAGACGAGGGGTATACACCGGCTGGAATATCAATATGGGCGGTGCAGGTCATCTGTGCGCCACTGTCCTGGTATGTGGTACTCTGCACGCAGCCATCAGGGCTACGAGCAACCCAAGTGTTGAATCCAGCAGCTAAACAACCGACGATGAATCCGAGTCCGTTCTGATCTACTGACGACCACGACTCACTCGAAGCAGATATGCCTGTGTCTTCATGTATCCAGTCTGGGTCCGGATTGTCGGCAGTAGGATTGCTCGACTCGGTGTAGTGGTCAAGTCCCGGTGGTGGAGGCAATGAATTTAACAAGTCAAAGGCTGTGTGCAGTACATTGAAGTTGTTTGTATTAGATGGAAGCCCTCCGACCCTAGAATTTGTGTTAAGCAATTTTAACATTGTAGATGAAGCCATAGGCTACCTCCCAGCGTACAAAAACCAAAAGAAAATAGTCACAAGTCTACAGATACTCATGGAAGCAGGATTCATAGATGGGTGGTTCAAAGCACACCTAAATGAAGCTGTCTTTACATACTCTCAAGACACAACCCAATCCTACTGCAGGATAGATTGTACACAACCAAAATATACCTATAATGCGACCCGTAACTACAACTAGCCTCAGGCCAAATTAGTAAAACTAACCATGCCATGACGGTTTCAACGGGATTCAAAAGTTCCGAATCTCCCTTCATTGGGGAAAGCAGATGGACCGTCCTACTCCCTTATAAAGAACAAGAAACTCATAAAAGCAATCAAAACCATCTGAAACGCCGCCCAAGTTCAAGTTGATGACATCGTTAAAAATATAAACCACAATCCACTCGACACAAAAATATTCAAGAATGTTAGGGTATGTCTCGACATTCACAAGAAACTTTGCAAGCACAAAAACAACAAAAATGGACGCTAACATAGCTAAACCCAATACTGACCTAAAGAACAGACTAAAATCACTCGATGCTCGATTCACTGCTAGACAGGATACAATCCAATGCAGACGTACTAGAAGAATATATTAAAGCCCTGGAAGCACTTTATCACACCAAAACCGGAGATAACATATCTCGCTCTGGCGCCATGGAGAGCGAGAGGATGGGAAGATTCTAGATCCAGTCAAATAAAGGCAAGTGACAGAGAGACACCATCCTCCAGTTAAGAAAACTAGACTTACGAGATTGACGGATGGTATTACAACGGCATACCACAGAAACCTCCGGAATGAAGGCCTTTCCGAACACTACAAGACAAAGACTTCGGCGAAGTACTGAAACCATCAAGCAAGCCAAACTTACAACTTATATGATCAGGGACAAAATCAGAGGATCCTGCTAAAATCCTGATTTTTGGCTATAGCGTGAAGTAGCGTACCATAATTTCATGCTCGTCATGACGGTGGGCGTCATGAAAGGAGGCAGTTTGTGGCCCCCACTACAAACTTAATGAGCTCATAGAGCGTTGTGACTGGCCTACATATATACAGACACACATTGACCAATGCCACAACATCTTTGTCATAGTAGTAAAACAAAGTTTTTTTATGCTTTTATATTTCTCATTAAGTACCGTAGTTCAGCTTCCAATTTTCATTGTAACCATTGTCTATTATGCGTCCTCGTCATCCGTGCCGACCATTAGGAGAACTTGAAGTTCCAGCTATCTCCGCCGACGGAGTAGACAACAGTAGGCGGGATTGTCTTGAAGTTGTTAGACATCGTGTAAGGCCATTGGTTAGGCCCAATCTCCTTGTAGCGGCGACCGAGGTATCCTTTGTTGTTTTTCTTACCGTCACCTTGGTTCTCAATTCCTGGGTGGTGGATACCAACGGTGAAAGGCCAGTCGACTGCTCTGTGAGGAAGGGATACAGCGTCCTTGAAAAAGTTGCTGGTATTCACATTTGCCCTGTGATCCACAAACGTGAGATTTACTTCATGGGAGAAGGGATGAAACCTACGTGGGGGCAGAAGTCGTGAACAAAACGAAGGAGAGGGTCATGCCATCACCAGGAGTGAAGCCTTCGGAGAACCATTGCAAGATAACCGAGAACGAGTAGCCGCTCGACGGAAGACCAGTGAAATGGCAACCTTCAGACTGCTACAGTAATTGACTGATTAGTTTCCGCATTAATGATCAAAAGCAAATATAACTAAACCTGATTGGTAATGGTTGTCCGAGCAAAACCGATGGAGAGACCAGGAACCGAAGGACCATTTCCAGTTAAAGCCCCTGTACAAATCAGTTGTTTGATGCATTTTAAAGGAAAGTGAAGCTGAAATACATACAGGAAGAACCAACAGGGGCGTTCACCGCATCTACCTCCAACGTCCACTCAGCAGAGGAGGGGAACACACCTCCTGGAATAGAGATGAGGGCGGTGCAGATTATTTGAGCACCACCAGCCTGGTATGTGATATCCCTCACACAGACATCGGGGTTACTAGCAACCCACGTGTTGAATCCAGCGGCTATGAGACCGACGGTGAGTTCCTTCTGAGAATCTAATGAAGACCACAACTCACCCGAAGCAAATGCGCCTGTGTCTTCATGCGGCCAATCAGGGTCCGGGTTGTCGGCAGTAGGATTGCGCGATTCAGCGATTAGGCAGTAGTGGTCACTTCCCGATGGCAGAGGTAGTGGGTTCAACAAGTCAAACGCCGTGTCCAGTACATTGAAACTATTTGCAGAGGTCGATGTGATGGTGCGAGTGGCAACGAAAGGGTCTCCATTGACGTCGAAGTCAGTGACTGAGAACTGAGCATAGTTGGTCGGGTAGATCAGGATGGCGTTTGGAACACAGAACAGCCTGAATTCGGTCACGAAATCGTTTCCCAATGTGCAATTCCCTCGTAAATATATAAAGTTGGGTGCGCCTTGGCTCACATCGATGGCATTCGCATCCGACCAATCCGTATTGGCATTGGAACCTCCAAGAATGGTCTGTGAATCAGATTGAGGAACATTTCCAACGGGTTGGATGTCTATGGTATGCTAAATTATAATTTTAATCGAGACGAAAAGATGAAAAATGCACACCAGGTGAATGAGACACAACAGACGTTCGAGGGAATGAGTTTGTGTCGCCGATCGCATCACGGAACCACCATCCAGTTGCTGCACCACTGATAACGTCAGTGGTCCCAACAGTGCCTTCCTGAACCACGACAGCCTGAGCTTCAGCTTTCTTCACTTTGAGATGTTCCTTAAGCTGATTGGCGGTTGGACTCGAGAACCTCAAGTTGGTGGTAGCGTCATCGTGGAACACAACGTTAAGGGATCCAAGCAAAAAGACTTCGCTGATGGGGATGAGACCAGTTTGGGGCACGACAATGCTTGCTTGAAGGGAGACCCAAGCAAACGTCTCAATCGTATCTTCTGCCGCGGGGAAGATGTTGAGTGTGATGATGTCGTCAAATCCGCCCGAGAGGCTGACATGAACTCCAATATCATCTGTGAGAGCGACCTTGTCCAGATTGATCATCCCACTTGGGGAAGACATAGACACAGATGTTCCCGCTGGCATCGTCGAAGTCTATCGTGTGTTAATTGTATTGCCAAATTATAGTCAAGCAAGAACATACTGCAAGGGTTATCAAAAAGTTGAGAGGGGATGTACCATCGTCGATAACCCGAAGGCGTGTGGAGACACTGATGACTGGTGCGTTAGGGTCCGCGACAACGACCTAGATATTAATGGTGAGCAAGGTTTCATATGACAAGCTTCCAAAGAAAATTACATTGTAAAAGACGGTCGATGTGTCGTTGTTGATAAAGTCGACCATGTCCTGCCAGTTGTTGGCATTAGCAGGTGGTGCTTGCAACGCGTCCCTGAAACGTGTCTTCGAGTTGACCACAGCCGGAACTGGAGACTGCGTGGCGATCAGCGTGGTGTTGAACCCGCCCATGTTTGGTGGCTTAAATGCGAACGGTGTGCCCAATGCAACCACTGATAAACACCTCCTTTAGTATAGTCATTGTACGTTAATGATGTTTAGCGTACCTGAGTTGGGAGTGGAAGTATCGATAACGAGAGGCCCTGGGCCAGTGGGCTTGACTTGGTTCCAAACTTGAGGCCACAAGATGAGCTCGCTGGGAACCGCACGGAGAACAACGGCAGTCTTGGATCCTGCGGTAACGCTAGAGGTCGTCTGTCCTCTGAAAAAGACATTGTTGGTCTCGCTTGGTTGAAGCGGGAGGCTCATGAACAGGTCGTATTCACTGATCAAAACCGCCGGATCGACTTTGTTGCCAAAGTGGGGGATGATATCCGGCGTCTACTGGGGTGTGAGCGACAATTGTTATCCGATGAGGCATTAAAATCTTACGAAGGCTGTCGCCTTGGTGGACACAACATCGTCAGTCAAGACTGCACAAATGTCAGATTTTCATGTCTGCGCGACGTCGCGATGAGATCACACTCACAGTTGCGAAAAATGAGGTTGTTCGTCGATTTAGACATCGTTGAGATTTGTTTGCTTGTTAGCAATGGACCGCCCGGGTTCTTGAATGTAGAACTGAGGAATAACTGTGAGTTGGTTTTTCTTTTATACCCCCATGCCCCCTGTAAATATTAAAGAAAAAGCAGACTCGAATCAACCCCTTACTTTACCTGCCACAAATGTAGCGGAAGATGTCAAGCAAAAGTGCTCAACTTATTCGGACTCCTTTGTCGTTGAAGCCCAACTATGACGGACATAATGGATAGAGAGCTTTAAAGACAGGTCACTTAGACCTTGTTTCCAACCTTTAAGTGGTCCGAATAAACAATGCAAAGGCTATCGTGCGTCCTATTGGTTTTTTGCGCATCGCAGCTCCAAAACACCGGCGGCAAACAAAGGGGATAAGCTTGGTGTATACAACCTTGAAAGAATGGATGAACAAGTTCGCTTATAGAGCGTCCAGGAATATGCAATTGCTAGTTAACTAGTTAAGTCCCATTTCGGAAGTGACACAAGTATGCAAAGCCACAACAATCATCAAGAAGCCCTGTATCTGGATCATTATATACTGGAACGTAATAAGTCGAGATATTACACTCACCGAATTCAATCTATATTCTGAGCCTATTTAAACGGATATCATGAGTAGACAGTGGGAAAAATGGAATTGAAAAAATAATCGAACAGCATGCGCAGGACCTTTGTGTTGTCTCTAAATTTGCAGCCACAAATAGACATGACGTTCAAAAGAAAGCCCAAATTTTCTCGACTTTGTGGCCACTGCATGTACGAGGCTACTTTAATTAGCTCAGCGTGATCAAATGATTAACCATTTGGCAAGTTGCCCGCTTTAGGGACGTCTTTTGGCGTCTTCTTGACAGGGTGCGTTTTTGAGGGTCGTTTTTGAGAGGTTCAATAGAGAGCACAATGTAGGGTAACGGCATCGTGTTGTCTGAGGCAAAAAACGTAGAGGACATCTACTTGAAGACACATGAGAGCCACCACATGAATTTGAGGCTTTCTTCCGCAGAAATTTCGGGCTCTAGCAAACAGTACACATAAGCAAGGTGCACAACGTTGAGTTGTCGACGAATCAGTATTCCGAACCTTTTCTGTGGGATGGTGGAAACTCTTGTGGATTTTCCATGCAATGCAAAACGATGTAGGTCATATGCTTGCTCCACAGTCGTTAGACACACATAATGTGCTGAATCCGCTGGTCTGATAGAAACTTGAGAGAAGAATTTGGACCTCGGGAGGAAGGCAAGTGGAAAGGTGAAAAAGGTCAGACATGGAATCTCGGCTTCTCCTCAACCCGCTGTTGTCATTACCTAAGGCAGTGCAGTGACAGTGACAGGCCCATCATGCGACGCGTGTCTGTAGTCACCGCGCGACGCGCGTCTATAGTCGCGCGTTGCGACACAACTGTACTGACACGGTGGCGACAGTTGATATTTTGTGACCTCTAAACGTGGATTGGCGGCTTGAAGTAAATAAAATGTGAGTAAGCTTATTGAAGCATATAGGGTCTGAAAAATACCTCTAGCTTATACATTCGTCGAGAGGCTACTAGAATGTAAATAGAGTTGCATCATGTTACTACTATGCATAACGAACAACCTGGAGGAGGAGGTTTACTCATTCAAACGCGACATGAGTATTATGTTGACATAGATTTGTAGTGTAAATACTGTACATATGGTGCTGGATGATGTAGATATACAGAAATAATGTGCATAGATGGCAATGGCTGGACATAAATGGCAATATCGTCGTGATTCATAACTTTTAGTGTTTGTGATTTATACTTCTGCTAGATCATCTTCTTCAATCTCTGCAGGCAGCATTATGTGGCATCCCGCTTGTATGGCCGTGATAAGATTTTTTACGGAATCTTGGGAGAGGGAGAGGGAATCCAGAAGCGGTTTTGTCGTCTTCAGATTGCCGAGTTTCCACTCGGGGATGATTTTGACGCTTGTCAAGGGTCGACGTTGGGCCTTTGACAGGGGCCCAAAGGAATCAACCAAAGTATTCCAAGGTATAGTGTCGCGGAGGTCGGACGTAGTCAAGGAATATGTGAATGATTTCAAACTAGGGAGGAAAACCATCGTGTCCGGGTCTACCTCCTGGGGATTTAGGTGGTCGTACTTGCAGTTTCCGTCTTCTTTAGCGTATGCGGAATGTATTCCATTCAATGAGCTACGACTCAAAACATCGAACAATGAATCGGGGTTGAAATCCAACTTGAGCAAAGTGAATTCCTCGAGATCGTGCAAAAGTCGTGTCCATAAAAGGTACGCCATTATCGCCTCAACCTCGTTTTCTTGAAGATTGGCAAAAAAAAGTTCCAATTCAGTCAGCTTGCAGTTGGAGTTGTGAATGAACTCCGAGATCAGGATGCAGTTGTCGACGACATCGGACTGCCCGGGTAGGTGTACCTTGAGGACTTTTAAAGACGGGAGGCATACCTCCATCAAAATTTCCAGTCCTTGATTCAACCCATCCTTTATCGATAGGCTTGTAAGACGTAAATGAGTGACTGGCTCCGCGGTAGCGAGTGGAGTGTGAATATAATACGCCATCCTACACTCAAGAACGTCTGGAGTTTCTTTTAGAGCTCGAAGTAGTGATTCTGTTTCAAAATATTGAGATGAAATGTTTGTTACATTTAACCTTTGGCAGTCGATGTTGTTGAATTCGTGGTTAATCAAGAACAGCTCCAGATTGCGTCCATCGGCTGCCTGACGCGATATGGCAGTAAATTCCTCCTCGGTATCTTCGTCTTCCTTTTCCGGAGTGTAATAATGCCCCCCGTCCAAAGCCGTTATCTTCAAGCGTCGGAGCAACGGTCCTTCGTACGCTGGCCCGAGGGCTAGCAGCATACTTTGTAGAGCTTCTATGTCAATGAATTTGAACCTCGACGAGTAGCTGTTTACTAGAGCAACAAAGGGCCCAAACTCCCGCTCGACCTCGTCCTGTCGAAGCTCGCGCTGAATTTCGTTGGCCTGCCCCGTGTACTTCTTCCCCAAGGTAAGCCATAACGAAATTGGGAGTTCACCACTACGTGCAAGCCATCCACGGAACAAATCCATCTTCCTCTGATTTCGACTCGACATTGCACTATCTGGGTTATAACTGCTGCCGAAGGCAAGCTTGACATTTAGCCAGATTGTCGTCCAAAATGACGGCGTTGCGTAGATTATGGCGCGCCATTGCTGGCATACCGCGCCTAAAGTCAGCGGCCCATCCCAGTCGTCATCACACGCGAATTTGAATATAATGACGACAAGCTCGTTGGGGAGTTTTGAGGTTATTGGGTCGTGAGTTTCATTTGCGCGTCTTATAATGATGCATTTGTAGCGCCAATATAGGTTTAGAGTGGCTGCCAGGACCGCTTGAATCTGCATGCCGGAGCGGCACACATTACAAGTCTGGCAGGGTGCGCGGTTGCGGTCTGAAATCGCAAGACACCTTGAAGATAGCCGTTGGATGGCATTGACGGCATCGGGAAGGGGGCAATCATTGCGCTGGTGACATCCGGTGCCTCTGACACTCACGGCGGATACATTTGTATCTGATAAGTAAGGTAAGCCATCGACGGCGTCTCGCAGCTTGTTATATATAACTTGCCTTCATGCGCCATAGAACCTATTTCTCCTCGAAGAAACATTTCGCAGTTCATGATTAACCGTTCGGTCGCGTCTTTCCAACGACAACTTTCGCATAAGTTCCCCTGTAGAATTCGCTGGCGACATGACATTGAAGTGTCTGTGAAGCGTACACAAGGACAGTGTTGCCGAGAAAGGAAATCTTTCTTCGTAGGGGGAAGCGACGCGGCAGAGGAGGTAGAGGAAGAAGAGGGCACAAAGATGGACGGGTGGGATTCGTATGATGATTGTAATTGGGATGAATGAGCCATCGTTATAGAAAAACCGACCTGCCTACAATCGGAATTAGTCGTTGAGAGAGTACTCCAAGGCATTACCTCTGGTGATGAACTCACGGTTTGCGGATTCAGACACGGAGTCGATAGTGGTTTATTCGTGGTGCGAGAATGTGCGCAACTAAGAGGCCTCATCAGCGACTGGGCCTTATTGCTTACTAGAGCCCAAGAACATACCTCGCTAAATGCGCTCAATCCTCACGGGAATGGGGAAGTCGCAGAAACTTTGGATCCTACGGCTGTTCGGTCAAATAATTCTACTAGGTGCTGGAAGACTACTTACTGCAGCAATAAGCTGTAACGATTGCTGGTGAGGGATAAATGGTCGGGGGAGAAGTAGGCAGAAGTGGGTAGGTGAGGAAAGGAAGGGTAATGCCACAGAAATTAAGCGGAGACCCTTGGAGTCACGGTCCCAAAACGTATGTGCAATGCGTGACCGTGTTTCGTTGAGACGAAAGCGATGTGCCCTTTATTGGACCCGCGCCAGCACATCTGTTCGGCGTTCTATGATGTTCTGAGAATGAACAGAAGTTTAAAAAAATTAAACCGTGTGAATATCCTACCTCCCTCGACGTTATACTTACTGCGGAGAGAGCATAGTAGCACAGTGAATATCACAATACTCAAGAGCGCTTTGTTGTACTAGAAACTGATATTTTTGGCATAGCCTCAAGAATCAACCTCTCGTTTTTGGAGGAAAACTCGAGTAGTGAAATTCAAGTCATCACCTCACTGTCATTGCTCAAAAATTCATGTGGATATACCTATGTACAGCTCAGATAGATCAGGGAATCCCGTAAGCAGTAGTAAGCACCCTCTTTATTTGTACCCTCTGAAGCCGACTTATCGATGGGCCAAATCGTAAATTGATGGGGTATACCTCGGAGAATCTTCCTAGTTCTATTAATAGAGTACCCTAGACCCCACCTCTTTTTTCCCCTATATTTCGTCTGCTGAACAATCTTGAGACGGTAAACCGACTGTTAAGCGCCCACAGGTCATAACAATGATCGCAACAAGTCACAGAAAGAAGCCGAACCAATAAAAGATATCGGGTCGGAGTTTCGGTCGTAATGTGACAGCTTGAGCGTGATCCTGGGATCCCTTTTGCTGACCGGCAACACATTTGGATAGAATTTCACAGTGGAGGTATATTGGACTACTTTTTTTTGAGCAATTGGGTACTATTTGTGAAGCATAAAAGTGTTCCTAAATTTTTTGCACTCAAGTTGAGAAAAGACATCAGTTTCTGCTGTTTTGAAGGGTAGCGCGTAGCCCCTAATCGGTCCGAAGTTGGATCACGTGCGATGAGGACCGCATTTTTTCGATCAAAAAGGTTCGTGTACGATATCCACTCACCGTCATCGACGTGGCTCGTGTTTACAACTCTTTCCTCCTCCCCCTTTCGCTCCGGGTTTGAACTCGGAGGTGCGGCTAACCATTAGAACTGGAGTTTTTCATCTAATACCAAGTAGTGCGTCCAATTTTCACATCAAATTCTGTCGATACACCGACGGGGTAGTAACCATGGTCATTAATGACGCAAATATGGTTGTACACACAACGTCGCGAGCATCGTCGTGTACAGTTGTTAAGCATTTTTAATCATATTCCTGATTTCAGAAATATATCGTATAATGGGTCGTTATATCCCGCAGCAGAACCTCGAGAATCTTAAGAAATATGCCTACAAGGGTGTTGATAAGTAAGTTCTACCAGATGCATCATTGCAGAGTCATTGAGCATTATTAAATCTGATTTTCATAGGTCATTGCTTTCGGGCTACGTTCTTAATCCATTTTGGACTTGGTTCGTCACATTGTGGCCTTTGAACATAGCTCCCAACACGGTATGTTGCGATTTTTCTTCTCTGACAGCGTTTTTTTGCTCAAGGGCGACATCAGATCACACTTACCGGCCTATCTATCATCTTCCTAAACTTCTTCACGCTCATCTACTACGACCCATGCTACCTCACAGAAAAAGACGGCTCACCAGACCAAGGACCACCACAATGGATCTACTTCACATGGGGGTTCAGTTTGTTTGCTTATCAGACTTTGGATGCCATCGATGGGTACGTTCTTTGATATAATAACGTTTGTAGGTCCTTATCTCTTTTGCAGTAAGCAAGCACGAAGAACAGGAATGGCTGGACCACTTGGGGAGTTGTTTGATCATGGTGCGTGTTCTGGTGCCATGTGTCGTGCAGGCGATTCTCAAATTTCCTTTCTTGTCGTTGACAGGTTGTGACGCGCTGAACACGACTGTAAGAAACGCTACTGCTGGTTTTCTTCCTTGTCTAACCTTTCGGACCCGAAGCTCGAAGTGATTCTCGCATCTCGCGCTCTAGGGCTCGGACGAAGCTGGTGGACAGTAGCATCTCAAATTGCCACCCTTGCCAATTTCTACCTCACAACTTGGGAGGAGTATCATACCGGCCAACTGTACTTGGGATATTTCTCTGGCCCTGTGGAAGGAATATTGATGATTGTGGCCATCTATATCATCAGTGGCTTCTACGGTGCGCGACTTTTTTCCCTTCACATTAACATACCTGACCCCCATTAGGTCCTGGCTTTTGGGAACAGGGAATTTGGACATTTACCCGCCTTAACCACGTCCCTCTGATCAGCAGACTCCCAGATCTTCCCCTTAACGAGTCATTTATGGTCTTCGGTGCTCTGGGGCTCGGATTCAACATCATCACGTCCTACATGAACGTCCGACGCGCTCTCTCTCTGAAATCAAAATCCTCATCTGCGGGACATCTAACCCACTCAACTACTCCTCCGCTGCTGCTCCTATTCCCTTTCCTATTGACCTCCATCCTTCAGATCCTCTGGCTCTCCCACCCCAAATTCAACAACTCGTATATCATCGACTCCGCCGCCTTCGTGCCGTTCCTCTGCGCGTGGGGTCTCCAGTTCGCACATATGGTTGGCCGCATGATCTTGGCACACGTTACGAAGGATAAGTTCCCTGTCTGGGACTGGGTGTGGGTGTGGAGCTTCCTCGGCGGGCTCGACGCCAACCTGCCGTTATTCGGAATGTAAGTTTTGTCATTTTGGTTGTGTGTATTTGAGTGGGCAGAAATTGACGGAGGCGTTGACTCGTAGGTCTCCGATTATCCAACGCTCGCAGAAGCACACTACGATCTTTGTGTGGATTACCCTTGCCGTCTCGTTTATCGCGTACGCGCGCTTTGTGACCCTTGTCATTGGCGATATCACGGAGTACTTGGGCGTCGCTTGCTTCAGAGTCCAGCGACGAGATGCCAATGGTGTGTGGCGCGATGCAAAGGAGCAAATTCAAGGAAACGGATCAATTCCAAGCACCCCCAAAGGGAAGAAGGCCTGAATGACTGGTCGATCCATATGGTCTATCGATCTTTGAAGCTCATCGGTTGGCAGTGGTGAAACAGACTATTTGTGATGACCAAAGTTACGTTTTTGTACGAGGAGATGGATGATACCAGTGTAGTAAAGAAATACGGAGGTGTAGGAATGTTGTATCCAAGACTAGAAGTGTGTGTCGAGGGGTGGATGGTGTTGCTTACGCTAATGACGATCGACATGCGCTATACGAATATTAGGAACGAGTAATTTATATACCTTTCCGGTACGAACTGGTACTTACTTTACTGAACTTGACTGCGAGTCATTAACACAGAGCTTTTCGCCTTAAATTCCGTTGCCTTGTTTTACGATTTTTATGATACACTTTGTTATGTAGACTTTGTGTTTTAGCCCGAAAGGCTTATGTCTGTATAATCATGGATGTGGGACATCGGCGGGCCTGTTGACTTTGGAGCAAAAGATATCTTCTATTTCGTTCCCTAATTTTGCGCAAGGTCGATGGTTGGGCTACCGGGAAAAGCTAGGAATAAATGATAGTCTGTTCGAATTTCTGTCCAGGATTCTTTTGCACTAATTCTTTCCAGGCTGAGTCTGATCAGGAGAACCGAAGCTGCCGCGGCCGACTTAGCCGACGTCACAAACGATCTTGCCTCCGCCAACGGTCACACGGAAATTTGGCATCCACCGAAAAAGATAATTAGAGCTGGATGATCCATAAAGCTCCTTCTTTATCTGTATCATCGTCAGCAAGGTCTCTATATCGCCAGCTAGTTTCAGAGTCTACCTCACATTTCGTTTCCATCGACACTGCCCACAACTCACCGACGATCAAGGGTCGTCAGTGTCGCCGTTTTCATAGCTTTCAACGCATTTCGTGTACTTCTAGGACCGCTTTAGCAAAGGCAGTCTTGAAAACCCCGATTTTACGAAGCCCAGGCAGGTTCATTGATATCGCCTCCGTCTTACCTCCCCACCAAGGATCTATATCACACGATCGACGAACGCAATCGACGATGGCGTCTACATCGGGTTTAAGCATCGCCGAACTAGAGGCAGAGATCGTCGTTCAAACCGCAAAGTTCAACGAACTGAGGTTAAAGGGAGAGCCCCTGGACGACGCGAAGAAGACACTTTCGGATCTGAAAAAGTCGCTAGCGCTTGCCAAAGGTGCTGGGAAGGAGAAGAAGGAGAAGGCTGAGAAGGTTGAAGGAGGAGATCAACAGGTTCAGGAAAAGAAGAAGAAGGAGAGGCTTTTGCTGAAGACTGCCAAGGTATGTTCTGGTATTACTTTATTTCGTTCCGTAATTAATGTCCTCTCTTTTTCTTTGCCATTAGGGTACCCGTGACTATGGCCCCGCCGAGATGTTCTGTCGCGAACACATCGACCGTATCATTAAGGATACATTCACAACGTACGGTGGTTCTTGTCTTGACACGCCCGTGTTCGAGCGCAAGGACGTGTTGACGGACAAGTATGGCGAGGACGCAAAGCTCATTTTCGATCTCAAGGACCAGGGAGGTGAAGAGTTAGCACTGCGATACGACCACACCGTTCCTCTCGCCAGATATGTCGCCATGATTGGAGGTACCGCGCCCCAGAGCAAGATCTGGCAGGTCGGAAAGGTATATCGACGTGACAACCCGGTGATGAGCAAAGGCAGAATGCGAGAGTTCATGCAAGCCGTATGTTCAGTTCACGCTTTTTGATCGTTCAGTTGTTTATGTTCCTGTAGGACTTTGATATCACAGGGCACTGGGATCCCATGATTCCCGATGGCGAAATCTTGAGCATGCTTTGCACTGTTCTTTCCAAGCTCGACGTTGGTGAATTCACCATCAAGCTCAACCACCGTAAAATTCTCGACGGCATCTTTGAAGTATGCGGTGTTCCCGCCGAAAAGATTAGAAGTATTTCATCTGCTGTAGACAAATTAGACAAGGTATACTTTATATTTCTTTTTGTGCAACCTAATTCTGACTCGTTACCCAGCTTCCATGGGCCGAGGTGAAGAAGGAGATGACGGAGGAGAAAGGCCTTGATCCAGCTGTGGCCGACAAGATTGGAGAATACGTCAAGCACAAAGGTTCGTATGTTCACTGCCTATTCTTCACATAGCTCAACAGTCTGCAGGTGGACCTGAACTCTTGGCACTTCTGGAGGCCGACGAATTGCTTTCCTCAAACAAAAGTGCTAAACAAGGCCTCAGCGAAATGTCTATCCTCTTTGGCCTGCTCAAGGCGTACAAGATTCTCGACAAAGTGACAAGATTTTTTTCTTCTTCTTCGGTGCTGCGTACTTAAACATTTTACAGATCTCTTTCGACATGTCACTGGCTCGCGGTCTCGACTACTACACAGGAATCATCTATGAGGCAATCGTAGAAGCCAGCGCACCACCTGGGTTCAAGGATGCCAACGCACTCGCCGCACCTCCCTCCGACGCT
Organism: Psilocybe cubensis; assembly: GCF_017499595.1. Classification (NCBI taxonomy): domain Eukaryota; kingdom Fungi; phylum Basidiomycota; class Agaricomycetes; order Agaricales; family Agrocybaceae; genus Psilocybe; species Psilocybe cubensis. The sequence continues at coordinate 378,697 of NC_062999.1, read as the reverse complement.
GCCCCACCTACACCTGCACCCGCTCCCAAGAAGAAGTCCAAGTCCGCAGCCACTGCTGCCGACGACGAAGAGAAAGAGATCGACGAATCCCAAGTCGGCGTGGGGTCCATCGCCGCCGGTGGGCGGTATGACGGGCTTGTGGGTGCGTTCCTTGCCGGCGCCGCTGGAGTGGACCCCAACTCGAAAGAGGGCAAGAAGGCGATGGGCCCTGGCGGCAGTACACCCTGTGTGGGTGTCAGTATCGGCGTGGACCGTATCTTTGCTCTGGTGTGGCCTAAGTGGGTGGAGAAGGGCGGTCGCGCGAAGGGCACGATGGTGTACGTTATGAGCGCGGGTGATGGACTGTTGGCGGAGCGTGTTGAGCTGGTTACGGAGCTTAGAGCTGCTGGTATCAAGGTCTGTTTTCACTTGCAATGTATATGATATCCCTCATTCTAACGCGATGTCTCGCGTGGCTTTATGATCTACAGTCTGACTTCCTCGCCAAATCCAAGCCCAAGATCGCTGCTCAGTTTGCAGCGGGTGAGAAGGACGAGGTGCCATTCGCGATCATCCTTGGCGCCGACGAACTCAAAGCCGGACTTGTGACCGTCAAAGAACAACGATGGGAGCTTGTCGATGGCAAGAAAGTCAAGATTGAGAGCGCAGACAAAGGCACACAAGTGAAACGCTCTGAGCTCCTCGAATGGATCAAGGCGACGTCGACGTGGAAGGAATGGAACACGGGCATTTGGTAGACATGTCCGCGCCTGAATATCGAAAAGAGCTCAAGTACTAATCATCAGCGAAACTAATTTATATCCTTTTTTTTCTTATCTGTGTATTTGCTGAATCGCTGAATAGCATTTGCGCTCTTGAGGCATCAACTAGGAATCATACTCCGCAATCTATTCATCTATCTACTTTGACTCGTTCGAAATACTAGATCGACGCGAACGACTGAAGAGCACAAGGTTGTTTTTAACGTGCATTTGGTAAGGTGTGTTCCTGCACCAGCAAGACCACACCCCGACTCGCTGAGGAGTCGAAGCCCAGGGACCAACGACAAGGTATGCACGAGGAGAGCCGCTCCGCCCAGCCACCGTCTAATGATATGGCCTGGTCGTCCAAGCTCCCCTTCCCCAGGAACCTTGAGGTCTTGAGGCTTGAAGTCTTAGGTGTTGCTGGTTGTCGTGTGCTGTATGTGCCGAGTCGCTTGTCGATTCTAACTGGTCGTATTGTGTCGTGTCGTCTGTCGAGGATGCCGCCGTTTTGTGTCGATGGCTTCTTGCGTGTCGATTACTCCCTGTCGGTGGTCCGTGGCGCTTTGCTGTTTGTCAGTTATATCTGTCTGCACCTCAACTACGTCTATCTCGGTATCGTCTATTTACCAGTTCTTTTTTATGTTTTAGTCCATCTCAATTATCAGAACCTACTACAGTGCCAACCGACGTTGCGAACGGTTTCTTGATGGCACGATTCAAGCTAAGGATAGAATGATCAGCCAGAGTACGAAGGACTCAGGAAAGCGATCGCTATCCTCACCTCTTACAGCCGGTCTTGAGGCCATGAACCTTGAGGCACGCATCGTCTACGTTATCGAGGAAGATGACATGTCAAAAAATGGCTAGAAGCTGTGGACTAGGGCACTTACCTTCCTGTGGAAGATCGATAGGGAGGCTCCAGGGCAATTCGACGTCGCTTTATAGTTCCAGTAGGCTGTGGGGGCTGTGCTGCGTGCGTCGATCACACATCCCATCGCATCTAACATGATTTTATTTTAAAAAGATGACATGCTTCTAATCGTTGTGTGCAGTTCTCGATCTAACAACGAGTCATGCAGGTCTGAATTCCATTGGATATTCCGACTGATTGTAGGTATGGAAATCCCACACTGATTGTTATCGATCCTCGGAGACACATAGAAGAACGATGCGAAATGACCCCTGTGTTCAGGAAGGAACGTAAAACAACAATCTTTTCAAGAATTCGTTCCGACAAGCCTCGTTCAGGAAATCTGTAAGATGTGATGCGATAACGGTACGTCCTGATAGTGATGCCATCGAGTCATGCTATTTACCTGCCGCCTTTAAAGGAACATCTCTGTCCGCAGCGGATGGTTTTCGGTAGAACGAACACGTACAGATTAAACACATGTGGTGCGTACTAACGCCCTTTGCAATTTTAGGGGCCCCTTGAATGATAGTCCTACAAACGAATTAACTGAAAAGGTATGCACCATCCCATATTTTGAGGCATGCAATAATAATTTTTTTTCTGAAGAAGGTACATCATACTATTTCATATGGGCCTACTGATAATTGGACAAACCTTTCCAGCATCGTCATGATCATTGAAAATCTTCAACATAACGATAAGGTTGCCCATTGTTATACAACAAGGGCTGAACGTGAACGCCAATAAACGCGCAAATTCTCTCTTCGTTTACCGCAGTCCAAAACCCCGTTGCCCAAGTTGATTGACAGATAAAAGAAGGGCTGATAATCAGGACAGGTGACTGGAATAACGGATAGAAAACGTTGGAAGGGTAGAGAAATGTCATGGGCACAAGAGGAGACGTGAACGTTTGCACACCGTAAAGCCGAAGAGCACTATCGAAGCCGGACACATTTACCGCCTGGAGCGGGGCGGGCTCGGAAGGAGTCCACCGTTCATTTACAAAATTTTCCGTAGCGTGGGGGGCGTAATTGGCGAAATTTGAGTCCATGTCTCCATCGTTGAAGATGGGCAGAGCCGCGGTGCTATCGAACATTGCTGGGTCCACGTTATCAATTCCTCCGATTTGCATATCGCTGTATAAAATGCGGGTGTTAGTTTGCTCCTCTAGAACTGGGTTTGACTGGATAGGATCGACGCCATAATCCTCTCTATTTATCCACTATTCGGATGAACATGGTCAAGCAAATGTGCTCAAGTCAGCGTGTGTAACTTACAGGTAGAGCAGAGGTCTTCCAACCCTGTATCGGGCGTGGACTTTCAATATTGAGCGATCCTGAGGATTTAGTATGCGGGATCGTATTTGAGCAAGTACAATCCGGAAAAAAATTGCAAGACATAGGTGGCCTGAAAGGAGCTCTAGAAACAGAAAAGGGGGGAATGAAGAGAAAGATACAAGATACCACAAACCTTTCTTAGTGTTCTCAGTTTTATACTTCTACTTACCTGTGAGCAGAAACCCAAAATTGTCTCAAGGCAAGGAGGTTTGCTGTCGTTACGTCTATTTGGGTGAGAGGAATCCACACGAAGTTCAAACACAGAACACGATGTTGTGAAGTTGCTCGTCCCACATGCCCTTATTGGCGCTAATTAAATCAACAGGGGTCTTGTTTTAGCATAAATATGTATAGGTGCATCGAGTAATGGTTAAACAGTACCTATCTATAGGCTTGAGCCTCATTGCCTCCTTAAGGTACACCACACAAAAGCAACACACAAGCTCTGATCCCTGTTAATATGCTTGGCCGTACAAATCAACCATACTCGGATTTTTCAATTGTATAGATACGGTGTAATGAATTTCATGGCGTCTGTGCTGCTGGAGCCATTCTGACAGGCGGAAGCTTACGAGGACAGTAATCAAGCGCCTCATAATACAATTCATCTTCTCTATCAAGTTCGAATTCGGGATGGTCGAATCTGCAGAGATCATAAATGGAGTGAGTAAGGCCAACGACAGAGTAGCACAACGACATAAAGATGATAAAATACTAACGGGTTAGACAGAAAATGATTCTTCATTCTCGACAACCTCATTCTGCCAACATCAGAGGGGGTATCACGACAGCACATACATCTCCAGCGTTTGGAGGATCGGTTCGCGGGATAGTCCAGATATCCACGCTTATTTCCTTCGGCAATTTGTAACTTTCTAGCGATTTGGGCATCTTCAGGGGATAGGCACTCCCACGTCACAATAGAACTGCCGAAATGGGCTTTCATGGAGTGTTGCACCTGTCCCACAATCAATGAGGCTGGGATATCAATATAATTTACGCTCGATCGTGCTCACCGCGTCTCGCCACGACCAAACTCGGACTACACGCGAGCCATTGCATTTAGCACCGAATGTGCATTTCAAGCACACAAATCGGTGGTCAAGATCATCCATTTCCTCAGTGGTCGTCGTGATCGGTAAGCCAGCAGTTTTCAGAAGCTGCCTGACAATTTTCGATGCCGTCTCGTCAAACTTGAGTTTGTCGCTATCCCAGGGGACCCTTACCATATTCCTTTTGTACTCGTTTTCCATGGAGAGTGCCGGTTTTTCGCGGTCATACCAGTCGTCATGGGCCATTGTTGTACATGGATGGAATAAAAAATGGGGGTACCAGAGACAGGGCTCGTGGTCTTCGTTAACATCCCAGAGGTGCCTTGGCGAACCTTCGTCCCAGATCCCGTCGTCCTTGAACCGTTTGGTGTTGTAAGCGTAATGAACTGAAAAGTCGTTGCACCGGAAGACACATATCGCTCGTTCCAGATAGTGCAATTTCCGCTCCATGGAAATGTACGGAAGAGTGATATACTCGGCGAGAAAGTCGCACACGAAGGAGCGAGAAGATATCAGATCTTCAAACAGCTTCCCCACTTTTTCCTTCCTCCACTTTGTCATCAGCAGGGGATAATGAGCTTTGATGAGATCCGTAGCACGTTCGTGATCAAAGTCCTCTTCCTGCGTCTGCCGTCCATTCTGAATAAACTCACAGAAGGGAGGAGAAGCGAGAATATCAGCGACGCCAGGCAGAAACATATCCGGAGGATACGCTGCCAGAACGTCCGGTGTACGGCGCCAACAGACATAAGCGTTATGGAGGAGCGCCTCACGTTTCTGGACCAACCGTAATTGATTGTTACTGTTGACGAGCACTCTCGTTTTTTCCATGTGTTTGATAAGCCTGGGCTTGATTCTCTCCCAGCCTGTAAATATGGATTGTAAGAAAAAAGGGATGAGAGGTCAGATCGTGAACAGACCTTTCTCCGTCAAAGGCTGAGGTTTTCTGACGTCGGGAAGGTCATCAAGAGGTTCATGATCCGGTAACGGTCTGATAGCACAGATTCCAATGCTCAATTGGTCGAGAAAGAACAGTTCAGAGCTGTAACCAAGCTCCCGTAACTTCTTGCGAATGCTAGACGGATAATGGTCAAGAAAATGGACGGTAAAATGAATTCGAAACGTACACATTAGACCTGTAAAGCCGTATAGAGAAAATTTTGGCTAGGCGACTTTCTGTACGCTCCTCGAACCAGTCGTTCCATTGACAAGCCAGCTAGAAACGAGATGAAAAGGGGACAAAGACGAAGACTATTTTTGGCAAGAAGTACCTTTTTGTGACATCTTTTAGCAGCTCTCTTCGTTTCAATAAGTTGATGACGTTCGTGCTGAGGCATGGTATTGTACTTTTCTATAAACTCTTCCTTTTCCTTGACCGTACAGGTCATATCTTCCCCTAGAACAGAGGGTCTGTAAGCCAGAAATTTTTGACTTGTTTTATGCATACTTGAGTTCCATGTGCTGAACATAAGCACCCCGTGCAAGATCTTGTGGAATTCATCTTTTGCGAGGTCCAATTCGCCAGCTGAGAAAAGCCTATCCGTGGAATTATCAGCGCTTCAAAGTCCCGAGTGCGAGAAATGACTTGCATAAACTTGGAGCATTTTGTACAAATCCGCACGCGTAACTCGAAATTAACGTATCTGACATTTGGAGCCAAGCAATTCTTGAAACAAATGAGCAATAATTCGTGTATTTTATGAAAAACCGCACCTGGCAATATGTGTCAAATACTAAATGGGCCCAAGAGGGTATCGACACATCTTCAGGACACAAAGGCATTCCGCGCACGCTGGCCATTGCAGACCTCCACACCGCTGCAGATGAACGGTGCATAATAATCGCGCGAAGATCTTTGGTGGTCCGGCTCAGATGAAGGAGATCCAGGGGCACTAGGTGGCTGAAGATCTTTGTCGCGTCAAAACGCGCTAAAAACGCGTGGAACGAAAGGCTCACCTCGAGTATAACATCGAATGGAAACAAAGGGAACATGCGCAACTTTGCCCGCGAGTTCTGCCGTAGCTTGGTCTTTTTCTCTCCGACGGTCTCCTCCCGCTTCACCCGCTTTGCCGCCGGCTGGTTGGCGGCGGCGCTTCCATCGTCGGCTGTGATCGATGTTGGCTTTGGAGTCACTGATGCGGCGGTGGCTTGTGAAGGCGACTGTGTCGCATCTAAACGCCTTTTGGGAAAGTAATCATCGATTTTTCGCTTGCCACCAGAGGCATTCCTCAGAGTTGTTTGTGTTTTTGATTGACTGCTTGATGTCAGCATGGTATAGGTTCTTTTTGAAGGGAATCCGCTCCCTCTTCAATGACCAGTCACTGGTCTACTTACGCTCCCACGACCGACGCCAAACAAAAGTCAGATGATAAACGGAACAAATGTTTAAACCGGCATGACGGAGCATATGATTCTTTGTCATAGGAGTGGGTAACACAAACAATATCTTTGGTTAAATCCTATCACTCGTCAAGTCAAAAGAGTTTTATTCTATGACACACAGTGTCACAGTCCTCTCCCATTGACTGGAATATTTCTCAGGGGGGTCATTTAGAACCCCTTTCGAATGAAATTTGGGCGCCACAACTTTAGCCTTGATGCTCCTCTATGGGTATGTTCATCCATTCATTATAAGAAATACTTGGTCAGTCTTCAACAATGAGCCCTAGTGACGACTGGTTGGCCTCAGGACATCAGAAGAATTTTTGACAAGAAATGCAATCATACTAAAACCGATTTGGATATCTTCATCGTTTTACATTCAACTTCCCAAACCTACTAGGTTTGGGAAGTTGAATGTAAAACGAAGGATCCAGTGAGAATATGTAAGTTTACAGCTTGAAGTCTAGCGTTGCTCAATAAAATATTCAACAGACTTAACAGAACTCAAGCTATTTCCAAATGCCCCCCTCCTTTATGTGCGCCAGTTGATCCATCCATTACAAAATACTTAGTCAGTCTTGCCAGAATAATGAACCCTAGTGATGACTGCCTGGCGTCAGAAGGACTTTTGAAAAGAAATGCAATCATACTGAATTCGATTTGGATACCTTCATCGTTTTACATTCACCTTCCCAAACCTAGACGCCTGCCAGAAACTGTGAAACGAGGGATCCCTACACTTTGAGGAACTTGTGCGGCTCGGAATTCAATCAATAGGACCTATTCTATATCCGCTGCCAGCGATCCCTTTCCGTTGGCTTCTGCGAACGAGGCCTCACATGGATTGAATGATGCCAGCGCAACTGCCTACATTTTACACTTCAAAATCGTTCTTCTATGGGCTGTTACGGTCAAATCTTTCTTCCGAATGCTTCATGGACTACAAGGTGCACAATTCAAACAGGCAGGCGAGTATAATTTCTGGCGTCTCTCAGAGTGTAGCAGCACGAGTCTGAGCATCAACTTCTACCTATCAGCAAGTGTATTTCAATTTGTTTCTACTCAGCGCCCTTCGCTGATAAGCAGTCTATTGAATAGAGCGGCTACGACCGAGCTATCCCCTCGCGGTGCACCCGTTTCCTTTCGGCAAAGTGTCAAAGAAATAAATATTTTCTTGTCCCCAATTTCAGTACACCTAACAACACCCCCTTTCCAAATACCGGTGCACTATAAGCCAATTAGGTATCGCACTGAAGATCTTTCAGAAGTGATCGTCACTCTGCGTTTCTTACTTTGACCTTACAGAACTTCTTTTTGAAAATCGCTTGGCTTCGTCGAGTTTCTAATATTGATAATTGATCATCAGTGTTCGTTCTGATGGGGCACGCTTTATCTACCCCTGGAGGCCGAAAACGGCCGTTTCTGGATGAAAACGATACGAATTTTAAGGCATCCAGTCACAGAAATTCCCATGGCAATATACGCACTCTGGTGCAACACAAGGAACCAAGACCAACTGAAAAAGTCCCGCAAGCGCACAGATCTGAGTTGAATCCCCCCGGTTCGAGGCCTTCTGCCTTTTCCAACTCTCCATCGTCCCACCACCTTCTTCTTTCTCCTTACCCTTCTCCTCCCTCCCCCTTCCCTTTTTTCCATCCAATATCAGCTCATAAAACACCCACGACGCAGCCATGCTCGCTTTCACTCGCTTAAACACGCTCTTTTTCTTTGTCTTCGGTATTCTCCTTGTTGGCTCGTCTGCTCACACCACGAGCCCGAGACACAACGGTCTCAATGCCCTTGACCTGCAAACTAATGCAGCCCGTATGGAGGCTGGGCTCCCCCCTCTGAGACCCAGGAACCTCTTCAATCCCTCTCGTGTCGGTAGGTGTTGTGAAAAGTTGCGCGGGAGCAAAAAAAAGTTGATTGTGTAATTAATTTGTCGCGTTTCATAGCCCGTTCCCCTCCCAAACCCTCTGGATTCCCAAAGTACGTTAAAATTTGCTGTAGTGCTCGATATACTTAACGTATTTCGCAGTGAGGTTTGCAACAAAAGAATCAAGGTCCTTAACACCTACGGTGGCGTGGTCGGCTACATCGCCAAGACTCAGTCCAATGGAGCGTACGTCCTTATTCCTTTTTGGTGTTCGTGTTGTATATCTAACTACCATTTGAATTGTAAATAGTTTCAAGGTCGACAAGTCTGGATGGTCAGGCAATCACTTGCAAATTAAATACACCCCCTCCTCTAATCCCTTCAACGTGCTTATTGAGGTGAGATCGACTTCTTCACTACTCTGTTTATATAGCAAAAGAACCAATTAAAATCGTCATCCTAAACAGAGCTTTGGAAGTGGTTCGAAACCTACCCTTGGATTCGGTGGCAAGAACTCAAACCTGAACACCTCCAAGTAATTATCATACCTCTCTCTCTTTCTAATATCTCCAAACTGAACCGACGTCTGTGCTAGTAACTACAATGTCCTTACTGGAACCAACTCTCGTGAGTATTCATCTCAGATTGTCGGGTATTTTCTAACGATTCGCAATTGTAGTGGCCTCTGGATCTACCCCCGTTAACAACGCAAACTCCCTCTCTTCCAGCTACGGTCGCGTAAGTGAAGAAAACGTAATCGTATCAGAGCTTTGTTTAAAGTGCTTTTGCTTCTTAGTCCTACGCCGAATCTGCCGTGTGGTCGGTCAGCGGAAATAGGCTCACTGGTGCGTCGTGGTGTAGTAAAATTTATCCACTCAGCTTCTGAAAATTGCTCTCTTTTAGCGATCTGGGTTAACCCCGGAAGACGTGAGTTTCCACTTCTTTTCATCACATCTTAATGCTCACGTAAAATCTGAATAGTCACTGTCAGCACGGACTTTTACGTCACCTCTTCGAATGAGCTCATTCAGGTTGCCACTGGAATTTCCCCTCCCGGCGGAAGCTCCAAAGTCGTAAGTCATATACTCATTTGGACATCGTCGTCGTCATTATCTCATGACATTTCGCACCTACCAGTTCCTCTACTCTGATTAAACGCCCGAGCCACACCACTTCCACTTCTTTTCGGCGTTTAACCAGCTACATATCATTAGACGTTTTATATCCTAGGCCAAATCACCGTATTCGAACTTCCGTCGCCCTACAGGCTCCCGGTGGTTCGATGCCGTTTTTTTTGGATTCCTAGATGGACAATTTCTCCCTGATTCTCTCACACTGTCTTTACTATCTCAGCTGTCTTGGAGCCCTGCGGTTATATTCTATTCTATCCCGATTGTTGTGCTTTATTCTATTGTCTTTAGTTTCTTGGAAGTAGATGCTTTTGGGCTGTCCGAGTCATGGACTGGGTTCTTGGAGACTGGATCACCGTTTGCTCATAGTTACGTCGAAGCGAATAGCCCAGTTTTCCATGTAATTGATAAGTTACTTGTAGTAACTGCTATCAACCTGGCTCTGGATGTTAATCGGCTATTTTTTGAAACAAATTCGTGATAATTAAAATGAAGAACATAAGGTGTGCAACTATGACGTCGCCGTATTCAAAAAAGACGACACTAAGCCTCAAGGTGCAGCCCAAAGTCTACAATTTACCGATATAGATCCGTATAAATAATTGTTACACGGAATGAATATGATTATTGGATGAGACCTCAACTGCATATGGATTTATACCGTGCTTTCAGTATAATATTAGTGTAGATAGCAGACCATTCTGCCGTTAGGAGAAGGGCCGATGATGCTCTCACTGGACAAAAAGGCGCGAAGATCAACACTGCGACGGTGCACGGTGGCGTAAATCACTGATGTGTCAACGTTTAAGAGGGGTGGGCGCTTAATGACTCCTATTCCAACCCATTCTCATAAATTTGAGCACCCAACACGGTGTATTGTCCAGAAAACTCAGGGCGAATAAACCTTCCAGCGAAAAATAGGAAAAATAGCAATCCAAATTCTGTAAACATGTTCAGATTCAGAGGCTAATACTTAAATGATTAGGACGATGGCGTTGTTTGTATCTTCTGATAAGATCAAATTTCTGACGCCTCTGGCAATCTGTGCTTTCATTGGATGGAGAAAATAGAAGCTAAAGTTCCCTAATTTCAGCGTGGCATGGCGTGGCGAATGGGCGTCTAAAAATAACTTCAACATAAGTAACAGGGAAGTTCCCACTTCCTGTCCGACGAGTAGCATTTCCTGATCCCTATAACAACGGGCTGTTTGTATGGCATTGTAGCCTACCTGGCCCGAGACATCCTTATTTGAGTTGAACGCGGAATGGACCAGAGCATTTTATCCTAAACAAGACATTGTCGGTGTTAGTACCCAGCCTAGATTGTCCTGGCTCCGGTCAACACTCTGTCGCTCCGCTCCAAATTTCTTTATCTCAAACAGCTCAATCATTCGAATTACTTGCAAACCTGTACAAAGCGCCTCCCAATAAATGATTAACAGATTCAAGACCGTGGGTATCACCACAAACGAAAATCAGAAAGTGGCTTTGATTTGTTGTTCCCTATGTTGTAACATTTTGAGGCGCCAGTAAATGTCGTCACGGAAAACCTGTGTACTCGGGGCAAAGGGTTTTGCAATGGAATGATGACTTGTATTGTGGTGGCTTGAGTGGGGTTGTATGGATATGTTGAGGTCACCGGCATCTGCCGAAGTTGCCACAAAGAGGGCCCACCCGCCAACACTTCCAACAATCTCTCCTTTGAACAGATGGCCTACTTCCTCTGCTCCAAAACGCACCAATCAAAATTCTACAGATTCTTCCTGAAAAACTGAGAACAATGGTGCTTTAACTGGCCCAAACGGCCCAGAGAAAGGGCCGTTAGAAAAAGAATGAATATTTAACCAATCTTCCGAGCTGAAAATCGACTCAGAATCCCGTGGCTCGTGCGCCTTCACAAGCGTGAGAACTTGAAACCGTCAGTTTTGGTGGTAAAGAGGAGTCGAACTTTGCTTTTCATTCTTCCCTTCCGCCCGTTCCTCAAGCACACACCACCACCACAACTTCCACAACTTCCTCAAATCTTCGACAAATCGACCTCAAATGGCCCGAACCAAGGTGAAATCTCTTATTACTTTCTATTACCTCGAACATATACTCATTATTGTCTATCGTTGTCGTCGTCGTGCAGCAAACCGCCCGCAAATCGACCGGAGGTGGGTTTTTGTTGTGGTCGATTTGATGCCACATTTCCTTACAGAGAATTGGACACTTATCATATCCTCCTTGAACAGGCAAAGCCCCCCGTAAGCAACTCGCGACCAAGGCCGCCAGGAAGACCGCCCAGGTATGTCTGCTCGTCGTCGTCGCTGGCGCTGTGTCATCGCCGACACTCAGTGCCTCCGATCCCGAACTTTACTAAACTAGTTTCTTTTCTTATTCTTCTGCATTGTAGACTGCCACTGGTGGAGTCAAGAAGCCCCACAGGTTCAGGCCCGGTACCGTCGCTCTCCGTGAGATCAGGCGTTACCAGAAGTCCACCGAGCTGCTCATCCGCAAGCTCCCTTTCCAGAGGCTCGTCCGTGAAATCGCCCAGGACTTCAAGGTAGGTCTTGTGTTCCGCTATATCAAGTGGCCCAAGCTTATCGTCTGTGTTGTAGACCGATCTCCGCTTCCAGTCATCCGCCGTCATGGCTCTCCAGGAAGCCGCCGAGGCTTACCTTGTCTCTCTCTTCGAGGACACCAACTTGGCTGCCATCCACGCCAAACGTACGTATCGACGCTGTCATGATGCATCATTCCCGATCCTGATCAACTTCTTTCTTAGGTGTCACCATGTAAGCTATAATTTTCGCATCATCGTCTTCGGCACGCCAGCGTCGACTTATTTGTCGTTGACGCTGGCGTTGTGCGGCTGCTGCGCAGTCCAAACCGGAAGCCGCATCCTCTTTTCTCGCAATGAATCATTGGAATGCAAATGCTGACTCATTCTTACAGCCAACCCAAGGACCTTGCGCTCGCCAGGCGTCTCCGCGGCGAACGTTCTTAAGCGGTTTCTGCTTATGTCACCGCCATCCATTGCCCTCGCTCGTCCTTTATCACCCATTCTCAACCGGAACGTTGAATCATTAGACGGATAATGCAGCCGCCCTCTAGTTTCGGGAGCCTCGATCATCTTGGGCTCCCATGACGCTCGCCGACATTGCGTAGAACATTCACGTTGTCGGCTACTGTCACTCTCGTCGTCTCATCGTTCGTTTGCTTGATTTATATTTCCCTTTTTATATAATCGTATCCGCTTTTTTCTGGTGTATGTAACATTCTTGTGCTTTATATAATCCCCCCTTCGTCCACACCAGACTCATTTGCCGACATCAATATAATACGATACGATGCTTTTTTGCAGTTCAAATTTCGTTTCTTTTGCTGTTGTACATCAAGCTCCTGTGTATTTTATGTATCTGATGGAGGTGACTAGAATCAATGGATGTTATTTATCATTCCTTCTAATGCTTAACACCTGTGAGTTTATGATACCTGAGTGTTGGAAGGCGTAACATCGTCAAATGGAGATTGCTACTCAAGGCCATACTTATCCGGAATACCGTTGCGAAGCTATTTCCAGTCAAGCCAGTTTTTAGTCAAGCCATACGGTACAAGAGAGATTGATTGGCAGTAAACGTGGTCTGTCACCACAAAAAGTTTTTACAAATGGGTTGCAAACGAGCATATGGTGTTCATACCCATACTAGGGACCTATATAGTATGACGTCACCGCAAACGCTCCAGGCCACTTATTTTGTTGTGATTTATGTAATAAATATGTGCCAGATATGGTAGAAAGCTTAAGTTTTCCCCCCTATATTTAGCAAAATCGTAGCTAATTTCGCACAAATTACTGAACACTGCATGCACTGCCAACTTGTGTCCGTTCCTCGGGTCGTCCGTCTTGTTCTCTAACCACCTCTACCAGCCATAAATTGGAATACGCAAAACTATAGACTATCATGCCGACGGAATCATTACCTAACACTTGTTTATCTTGCACCTACGAGGCACAAGCGGAGCAAACTCGGACTGTGTACGAGAGTTGCAGCATTGCAAACGGAAAGGCCTGTACAGTTTGTGTCCAATATTCCGACCTAGAGTCGCAGATCCAGGAGACAAAACGAATCCTCGAAAAGCAGCTAGAGAAACTTAGAGAACTCCGGGAGGCGATGAACTGGTCCCACGATCGAATTGTCTCAAAGTCTCTTACAGAGATTACATCCATCATCTTTCAACACACACTTCCCACTCTTCGTAGAGACACAAATGGATCGGAAATTGACGTGTGGAAATTTATAGACAAGAAAGATCTGTGTTGGCCTTTGAAATTGGGGGCGGTATCGCGTGCATGGCGCCAGATTGCATGGTCCACGCCCCAACTATGGACGTTTGTCTGCCAGAAGATAACCTTCTCAAAAGCAAGTACCCCCGAGCTCATGGAAGATTGGCTTAGCAGGGCAGGCAATCTGCCCCTCTCGATTTGGCTGCACATTTCAGCATATGATGAAACATACCTAAACTTGGAGAAGGTTGTTAACCTTGTAAATGCAAAGTCACATCGATGGTATGAGTTTGGCATCTATGGGCCATCCCAATCCTTTCAATTGTTTTCTGGCAATTCCAGTGGTGCACCTATACTTCACACTTTGGAGCTCCATTCGAATTCAAGCAATGAAAACGATGGATTCTTTCGAGTAAATGGACAGGACCCTCGGCCTCTACACGTATCTATCCATACATTCCACGAAAACATCACTGCTCGCATCGATTGGGAAAACATCACCCGACTAAAAATCTCTTCCAACCATGTGCAACAATGTCTCGAACTTGTACGATATACACCAAACCTGGAACACTGGTGTCTTGCTAATATCTTTACAACCCTTGTAAGGCTGATACCCATCACTCTCAGCAAACTCCGAACCTTAGAGATTTTTAATGTTCTCGGAGTGCGAGCCTTACTCCAAACACTAGTTCTACCTGGCCTTACAGCACTGCACTTTGACAACATGCACAGTGACGACGATATTCACCGTGGAATTCTTTGCTTGCACCCAAGTTCTGTGCTGAAGTCCCTATCATTTCAATGGCATGGAAATACCGAAAGACTTATCGAAATTCTAAGACATTTTCCGCACCTCGAAGAACTGGAAGTAGCACTGTATAGTGCCGGTTCAAATGACACAAACCTGTTCTTCTCCCTACTTAGTGACACAAAAACCGGTACGGGAGCCGGAACTATTCAGGCTGAAGTATTTCTTCCGAGCCTCAAATCACTATCATATAGAGATTATGACGCCTCCACTGTTAATTGGGCCTCACTTTCCACTCTATCGACGAAGAGGCGACCTTTGAGAAAATTAACCGCTGATCAACGACATTATTGGGATGATGAAGCAAGGTCTATATTTTGTGGCAGGACAGTGGAAAAGCACGTCCTCCAACGTTTTCTGAAGCTTGAGGAAGCAGGAGTCTGCCTCAATTTGCCTATTCCAGTTCGAAGGAATGACCTTTTGGACCTTCTGGCTCGCAGTGACGACGATAACAACAAATGATTTCCTATGTATACCCCTTGGGTGTAAGCTGTAGGTGAGTTGTAAACGTCCTTAATCTCCGACGATCAAGTATGAATGATTTGATATCAAACGAGCTCTTTTACAGTCGTTTGTTCACTGTAAGCTTTCCAGTTGATTACTGATTTTATTGAAAATCTCACTTACAAAATTTGTTGAAGTAGAATGGGAAAGCTTTGAAATAGCTGGATTTTGGATTCGCATGCTATTCCGCATCCATGCTCTTTTATTTCAAATTTGATGAAAGCTTGCAAGACATGCTACGTCTATGTATCTCCTTCAACACCTGTCGGCGATTCTGCAGTTAAAGCATGCCAAATATAACTCGTCGGTTTTACCGTAATCCCGAGATAACACCTTGAAGAAACTTTATCCTGATAGTGGTGAGATGTCGAACTACAAACTGCGGCTGCCTTGTCAATTCGTTTAAGGCTACGTAGATCAATACAGGCGGTGAAAATCCATGATTTTTCACGCTCGGGGTATGTAAACGGATTGACAGTTTTCCAAAAAGTAGGCATCGATGGACTGGGGCTGTTCTCGTAACCTATGAGCTGTTCATGTGTATAATTTTAGGTTGTAGTTGGGAAGCCAGCCGTCTAGGTGCAACGCCTTTCCACAACCTTTCCATCGCTCCAATATGCATGATCATTTTTCGATGCCAAGACATTATAGGAAGAGCCAAGTCTTTTGTGGTTTGAGCGTTTGAGAATCGAATATATAAGCAGTGAAAGCAACATGCCAAGTAGCTTTCCTCGCTCTCTTCAACTTTCCAATGCAGCCTCAGACTGGCACTATTGCCCTCTTTCAGATTTTCCACAGACGCCTAGTATTCTATTATCTGATTGTGACCCGTCGCTCGGTCCTTATCATCTTCGATGAAGCACCTCATCTAGTTTGACCAAAGATTCGGTTTGGCTCTCGACATACGATTCTTTCTCGGGGTAGAGCTTCTACCAATTGATACAGTATAGCCACCTTCCACTGCGATACCGACCCAGAGAGAGAGCGCACTACCCCTAGACTGTTTATGCAAAGTAACGTTTGCCACTTGATCAACCACTTTTAACGACGACTATGCTGTTCTCAGAGTGCGTATTTTCTATTTACAGCCATATTTTCACCAGATTCCATGTGTTAGTTTCTTGACAGGGAAACATCAGGCGTCCTACAGTGTGATGCTACAGGCTGGACAGACGTGGAAGAGTGTCTATTCATAGACTAGTAGTCTTCTCATTGCTATCCGGGGAATCCGGGATTAGCCACTGCTTCCGCTCTGCCCCCTTCTATTCCCCTGTGCGCCTATTTATATCTCTGGCTGGCTGCACTGTAATCATCCCCTGATGGATAATGGGCCATTTTTGCACGCTCGCACGCATTTTAAATACCTCTTGACGATAGCCAGCACGACATTCTTCTTTCTTTAACTCTTTAAGCTCTTTTATCAACCACCACCTGCAACATTCGGTTTCGAAGTCTACGAAGGCAAGGACCTGGGAAGCGCCGGGAATCGGAAGTACATTATCTGTGAGGTCTTTTCTATAATCTTACAATGTATCGTGGGCTTAGCTTGTATTCATATCAGTATAGGTCTCCTCGCGGCCGCTTCTTTCCGACTATAACTTTTATTCGACACCCAGCAGTCCAACTAGAGGACTGTAAGGACCCCTTAAAATACTTCTGAGCTCCAAAAGGGCTCAAGTATCAATCCGACGGTGCGGAAAGCAAGGCACATTGCGAAATAACAAAGCAATTTTAAGCTACTGGTCCCTGCCCATCTGACTGGATAATCGCTGACGTCCGTGGGGGTTTATTCTTATTGGCATGTTATGCAAAAGCTCGAATATAGATCACTTCAAAACCTTGTAGCCTTCATCCGAGAGTTCTCTTCCTCCCCGTAAGGGTGCAGCCTTTCTGCCCAGGTTTCTCAGACTCTCACTGGTCACGACTATCGTTCCTCGCCCTCTTCATCGCTTGCTGGAATTACCCAGCCAACGTGTCTATATTTTATAGAGGTGGAGGGCTTCTCTTGTATAGACTTTCCCTCGGAGAGTATAGGTTTCCCGTCCTTATATAACATCGCCTTTTGATCCCGCACGCTCGACCACTTGCCCTCCGAGTTTCCTCACCAACTCGACCTTTATCCAACGTTCGAGGCATTCACCGAATGAAACGTTATTCCATACTCATCATCACTTTGACTGCGATTCTATTCTGGATCAATTCATGTCAAGCGCAAACTTTGACCGAGACTGTTCCTCCCTCGTGAGTAATCAGGTCATATTGTAGTCATCGCAGACTCCTTTCAGTTTCTGAGGGTATATACTAGTGGACCAACAGTTGTCGTGATTTTCACCTCATCAAATGGAGGAGATCCGGTTCTCACTACAATGTAAGACTATTTGATTTCAGTTAAAAGAGAATGATTCACACAACTTTCTGTACTCTTTCTTCGTTTTAGCGCGACATTGTCAGGCCTGCCCCCCACATCGTCAAAGAAATCGACTACTGGTATCGCTGCCACCACAGCCTCCGGTAATAAATCGTCGACTCTCGCTACCAACAACTCTGATGACTCGGACCCTTCAACTCACCATATTCCATCCCCAGTTGCTATGATTGCTGGATCACTAGCAGGATTCATTGCCATTCTGGCAGCGATTCTCGTTGTTTGTGTAACCCGAAAGCGACACAATGGGAAACGGCGCCGCCGCCGTGCTTCGATTATACGAGCATTAGAAGCACAGCACGCACACTCCGGAGAGAATTTAGATAGAGATGGGTATGCTATCTCGGAATCAGGGTCTATGTCAGGTATGTATATACTTTTGAAATTTATCATTAGAGACACATTGTATCTCTGGTCCTGAGAACACAGTCAAGAAATGTTCTCTCCAACAGCTAGACCATTATCTTTCATTTATTATGGCTTTATGATTCGTGTGGGACTCCAGCTGATGCTATCTTTTCTTTTTCTGATAGAAGAGCATTCTACATCGAGAAGGCCGCCATCGACAAGAAATTCAACTCGCGAGTCCGCAAGATCTGGGAAGAAGAAAAGCAGTACACGAAGCTCAGGAAAGCATACGGCACATGTGCATGTCTCTCCTTCTGGCGACGTAGAGTTGAACCGGAGAGACACCGGTGGAGGAAGATCATTGACGCATGCTCAGGAAGAACGCCCTCGTATAACCAGCACATCTAGTCCAGCAACAAGTTCAAATTTGACCAATACCACGAGCACAGCAGCAGCAACAGTGGGAACGTCTCCAAGTCTGTCGCTTGACAGCAAGCAAAAATTTGTTTCGAACGACGTATCTGCCCACGGTCACAGACCTCATTGGAATACACAGTCCCCTGATCACCTACGACGCCATTCATCCAACGCCTACACGCCACCGTCACCTGCCTTGGGCTTGAACAGCCCACATCAACTTACACGGCCATCTCTTTCATTACCGACCGTCAATAAGTCGGAGGCAGATCTGCCACCCGCCTACGAGGACATCCGGTAGCCCGTTATTCCGCCTCATACCATTGAGCACTCTTCTCCGGCTCCCGAGCTATTGCCAATTTTCGTATCCCGGGCTTCGTCTAGAAGTTATTCGTGCCATCTCATCTATTCTTGCTGACAGAGGTGGGCTTACAGCGGCGATAAGTTTGAAGTGAAGGGCGGGGTGGGCGGTCTAAACGAGACGGGACCGCTCCAAATTCGCGCCCATGATTCCACCAGTGTCCAACTTTACCTCTGCCCCCAATTCCTCCTGTTGTCACCTCATATGTGATCCATTTTTATCTCCTCGAATATCCCCTGGAATCAAGAAAGAACATCATTTCGTACGAATATCCAAATGCAGCGACTCCTTTTGAATTGGGAGATGGGAATCAAACCAGACTGGCCACAGGATAGAATGTTGATACAGAACTGCGCTCCAGTCTACGTGGTGCCTGTCAAGTGCCAATATTATGTTCAACATGTAAGGACATTCTATTTTAATTTCTTTTCTTTTTTTGGGCGGTAGTAATAATAGCACTTCTTTTGTTGGGATTTCTGTGTGTATTAGTAGTGTATTCTTGTAATTGATATTGGGACTTCTCGCATGGTGAACGACAGCTTTTAATGTCTAATGAGGAAGCTCAAAGGTTGGTTGATCGTTTTTGAGGGAGACGACCTATTTGGGTACAAGTCAAAAGACGAAAATAAAAGGTGTAATGTCCGAGGTTTGATGTTCACTATATGAGTACATCAGTATATATATATAGTTAGTCATACAGAATCCGACAAACTGAACCAGAAAAGGGGTCACTCTGTAAAACTGTAACACACGTATAATGGGTGATTATCAAACGTGAAAGGCAATGTGAATTGACTCAGCGAAAAACAAAATTATGGCCATTTGGCGGACATGGAGTGGGTAAAGAATGTATATTTTTGCGACAACAAAGAAACATGCTAATGAACAGTGGAAAGCATACGATAACAGAGAGACACGCAGCTATGACGAAAGAATTCGATCCATTCAATCGACCTCGCCAAATTTCCTCTTTCGAACCTTCGCGACAGCTTCTTCGAACCTTTTATTGATTAATTCCTGTTTAGAAGCGCCTTGGTCATCGGCATTCCTTCGCTTCAGCTCTGAATGAAAAGCGAAATGAAAAGTGAGCGGACGCAGATTATATAGATAAAAATAGAAAAAAAGGGGAGACAACACGCGAGCGAAAGAAAGAGAAGTGAGAAGAAAACAAACTAACCTAAAGCTCGTTCTCCAATCCACAGCCTTAGGTGGGCGTTACCGACGTTATCTGCCGATTTGATATTTGAAGTGGGAGCCGCAGAATTCTTCCCGCCGTCGGTGCCTTTGTTTGCTTTTGGCTGAGCACCGAGGCCGGCAGCCAACAATTCTGCAGTATTTAGCATGGTTTCTGCATGCTCAGTAGAGGTGTGGACGTATTGCGCAGCAACTAGCGCAAGAACCAATGCCCGAAGGTGATTATCCGACGCAGCCGTTGTCAAATTCAATGCAGTTCGCAAATGTGTCCTGGAAAAAAAGAGTTATGACGCAGAACGAGAAAAGAGAAAGACAAGAAAGAAAAAAATTGCGGGAGAAGAACCAGTTAGTACCAGGTTTAACCGAAAACAGATAAATCATTCCAAGATAAAGAACTTACTTTGTCGCCAGAAATTCTTTCGACAGACATGCAGCCAGAACAGCACCGACAGCTTGAAGTGTTCCTCCGCATCCTTCGCATTCCTTCACCACATCCACAGCCCTTGCACGGAGAATTTCCATCTCGTATTCACGAGTGCCTTCATCTGTTTGTTCACTGGCCAATCCTATTCGTAACCACAACTCTCCTGCACGTGCAGATACGTTCACCCACGGGTCTTCACAGCCATCTGTATCTTCACCATACTTGTCGTCAAATCTTATTTCGTTTGGCGCCCGTCTTCTTGACAGATATGCAGCAACTTGATAACACTTCAAAGCACGCTCTGGTCGGCCTAAACCATGTGCAAGGTGAGCTTGGTGCAGGGTAATACGGGCACTAAACAAGGCGAAAAGCCCGTGGGTACGTGTTTCGGCAATGACTTGAGAAAGACGCTGCATCGAGATAATATTAGAATAATTAATCCCAGTTGTCTAAAAAAAAGACGTCTCGAAACATACTCTTTCGGCATCGTCAAATTCGCTTCGCGATATGGCAACCTATGAAGAACGGTTAAGGCGCGAAAAGAAAACTGAGACTAGCGAGCATACTCCGATAAGCTCGCAGAGCATATCAGCTCGCATCTTGTGAAATCTTTCTTGCATCTCCTTGAGATCGCTTACGGAAGCCCATATGGGCACTAGATAGATTAGACTGGTCAACAATTGAAATAAACGCGCAGTATGATGACTGACATGCCAATTCCTTTTTAAGCTCTCTTTCCACAGTGAGCACGCCTTCCTCAGCGTACAATCTGCGCTTCGGTTTACGTCCCACGGGATCTCGTTTCGAAATGCTGCTAACAAGAAATCCCAGCGTGTACAGCACGCGTGGATGTGTAACCTGCACGCGAAGGGGGTGTGAATTGGCGAGTTCGATTTCGACTATTCCGCTAGACCCCAATGCTTCTAACGCCCCTCCATCAAGCATTTCGTGCAATTTCTTGATCCTGGATTGCGAATTCTCATATTCTCCGACATATGTATGGTATAGAACACCCATGATGAGAACATGCATCATGAGTGCCTTCTGGATATTCGTTCGGGGGATTTCGGTGAAGGTTTTTTCTATGCTTCCCAGTGATTGACGAACGTTATTCCACATGCCGTTCTTAAGGAGATGATGCAACTCCAGAACTGTGGCAAAGAGGGAGACGTCGGTGTGGTTATTATGTGAAGCTAGTGTGTGGAGTTCCCTAATCGCTCCGATTGATTTACTGTCCGAGAGTGAGTCTATATATGCGAGATGTGCGCTATACTGTGCATGCGGAGGATCTGTCGGTAGAATGAAAGAGACCAGGATCTTCTTAAGTATGTTCTGAGCCAACCGAGAGTTGTTTTGGTGGATAGCAAGCTGAGCTGACAAGCGGGTCAACTGTGGTTTGTAGATTCTGAGAGAAGGATGCTAGACTGGAGATTAGAAGAGATATTCAGCCAAAGCAGGGGGACATACCTTATGTGTAATCATCAACTGTACAATGAGTGAGCGTTTGTATTTCGCTCAACGGTATGCGATACTCACCGCTCTTGTGATCGCCCTCTCCACCTCATTCTCAATACCAGGTGTATTCAATCCCAGTCGAAACCCAGCTTCTGCTAGCTCGGTCCAGGCGCGACATTCCAAACGTGGTTCGAGATTGGGTTGCGCCAGATAACCTCGCAGTGCAGATAACGACAAAATGACCGAACGGGTATGTTGTCGATGCGTAGGTGGGTGAGCCAGTAGATGAGGTAAAGATAAAAGCAATATATCCAGTGGCAGAGGCTTAAGCTCTTGCGGCCCTAATCTTTGCCTTTTGAAGGGTCTGTTGTCGGCATCCACGTCGAAGTCGTGCATGAGTACTCAAGGGATAAGAATCAGAGTAGGAAAAGGCACTGTGTAATGTTATAGTTGAGTATCAGATATATCGAGAGTATTGGAACAAGAGGGAGAGAGATGTCGCGTACGACGTGGACAATGGCGTTGACGCCGTGGACAACGTTGAGCGTTGAGAGTTTGCGTGACGAAAGACACAAGATTTAATGCTGTGACATGTCGCGTCAGCAATGAGCGTGCCATGGCTACATGTCACGCTCGCACAAAATAGGGGTAAATCCTGTGTGTACGTATCATGTAGACTGGTAAACCGAACGCTCATCAATTGTCATTCTGAATTTTAAAAGGAATAAGATCTTCATACGATACAATCTTTCTTATTTGAACAGCAAAGGTCCACAATTGCAATATTTTTACTTGCATCTATTAGTCGCCCGGACATAAAAATAAAGGAGTGGACACGAGAGTAAGAGGCATTACTGGTTACGACTTATGAGGGCTTAGACCTTTAATATAAGCTTTGCTCTTATGAAAATGTAGAGAGTATATTCCGAAGTTACACTACTGATAAAAGTAAAGATTACAGTTTTAATGGTTGACATTGTCAAGTACAACACGCTTCAAGGTATACGTGAGCTGTATGGTTATACATCAGCGCTAAATGGATCGTAATCGCATCATCAAGGCACCCTGAAGACTTTCTTATTAAGTAAAGGTGGTTTAAGGTAGACTAATCAATAGTTATCAGCTCAGCTTTGCAGTTACAATAACGCCCATAATATTCGTTAGTAGCACCAAATATATTCTCCCCTTATCCCATGTATTTGACTAGGGAACCTTGTACGCTTCTATTGTGACTAGCCTCTCGGACGTAGAGATGAAGGGAAAACACTCTTCCATAAGTCAGAATTTCATCATGATGACCATTCTGACTCGACCCTAAGTTTGACTCGTGCCTGTCTCATGTTGATTGCGCCCGCCAAGAAAGTCGGTATTTCCAAAATGGCTTTAGGGCGCGCGGCGGCTCCCGACATTTCGGTATCAAAGTTCGGGCCCGACGCACCACGTGCACGGCGCGTGTTGCTGTTATAAAAAGAGCCGTAGCCCATCAAAAGTTGAACACAACGCGCCGACGCCCAGGCTTCAACCTGCTTCAACCATTACCATTACCATCTACTCTACCACACATCTCCTATACTCATTTTTGTGATGCCTCCCAGAAAAAAAGCGACGGCTGACGACGCAGTCCCGGCTCCTACTCGTTCGAGCTCAAGAATCAAGGCGGCTACGAACTCTCAACCGGCTGGCACTGCTGGCACGTCCACAACTCAACCAGACGTGCCTGCGGAAACGGACAGCAAACCGAAGGCGAAGAGGACGCGTTCGGCCACTACCGATGATGCAGCACCCAAGCCGGCTTCCAAAAGAACAAAGAAAAGCCAAACTACCGATGATAAAGTTGACAGTGATATAAACACCCAAACTGGTACGCAAGATAGCGACAATGCGAAGGGGAAGCGTTCGGCCACTACCACCCAAGATGATGGTGCAGCGCCCAAGCCAGCTTCCGCAAAAACGAAGAGCCAAACCGTTGATGACAAGGCCAAAGATGCTGTAGACACACAGGGTGCTACCCCAGATAGCGGCGAAAAAGACGATGCTCAACCCGCAGTGGATGACAAGAAGATGGTGCGTTCAATCTCTTAGAAAGTAGACGTTCTTCACTTACGTATTACTACAAGGTCACTGTCTTGAAACGTGGCGCAGCGCCCGTCGATGCCATGTCCGGGTGTGTCAGTGAGTGCTCTGAGGTTTTACAGCCGCAAGCTCATTTCTGACAATGATACATCTTGCAGATACGCATCAAGTATATTCCAACACAGAGGGAGTTTGGGACGCAATGTTGAACCAAACAGATGTCAGTGGAAACCAAAACAAGAACAAGTGCGTTTGCGCTCATTTGTTAATATTGTATTTGATTTCTAATGGATGTAGATTCTATGTTATTCAACTTCTGCACCCAATTGGAAACAATAACACTTGCACTTTGTTCACTCGTTGGGGTCGTGTCGGGGAGAATGGTCAAACACAGACCAAGGTAACTTTAACTGCTCTGTGGTCGCCATTTACTGAACTATATAACAACAATAGGGCCCTTTCTCTTCTTCGACAGCGGTCAACGAATTCAAGAAGCAATTCAGATCTAAGACCGCTGTTGCCTGGGAACAGAGGGTTGGCATGGTTCCTAAACCAGGTGTGTGTTATCCGCCACTATCGATATTTGAACCTAAACTGATATATACAAGGGAAATATACATGGCTTGGTAATAACCATCGACGTTCTTAGATTCTTTCTGACCTTTTTTCTACAGAACGAGATTATGGCGACGAAGAATCCAAAGATGACGACCAGAAGGCTGCAAAAGACGAAGTTATTATCCCCGATTCGAAACTTCCATCCGAGATTCAAGTAAGTCATTACATTTGCGAGTCTTTCTATCTTTTTTAATTCCATTATCTTCTAGGAACTATGTAATTTGCTGTTTTCTACGAGGTGAAAAGCAACGAGGTCCTTAACCTTGCGCAGCTTGCTTACCAAATAACGCTTACAGTATCATCGATGCCCATCTCTCGTCCATGAACTACGATGCCAGAAAATTGCCATTAGGTTTGTAATATTTTGTTTGTGAATATTACACCTTTTCTTACTCGACATAACAGGAAAACTGGCGAAGTCTACGATCTTGAGCGGATTCTCTGCCCTCAAGGTGTGTATTCCTACTGGATTTTTGGAACGTTGTTAATGAGAAAAACATATAGACTCTCGCAGATGTGATCCAAAATCCTACTGGTCCTACTGCTACTCAATATGGCGGAATGCGTCGAGCATGCGAGCAGCTCAGCAGCGCTTACTACTCGTAAGATATGATTACATATGCCAGGACATGTTTGCTCACCTTTTCGACAGTGTCATTCCTCACGACTTCGGTCGAAACAGGCCTGTTGTTATCGATAATGAGATAGCTCTCAAAAAGGTAAACTCTTTCTCTCAAGGAATTTAGAACGTCGCTTATATGAACAGGAACTGGACCTTGTTGATGCTCTTGGAGACATGGTAAAAACCTTCGTTCACTTTGTTTCCGATATAGTGACTAACTAAAATGTAAATATGAAGGAAATTGCATCCAAGTTGATATCATCGACAAGCACATTGGATGCGGATGGCAACCCCATCAATCCCATCGACTCCCACTTCCGTTCCCTGGGCCTCACAAGCATGGAACCCGTTCCTAAGGATTCTGCTGAGTTCAATAGCCTAGTTCAATACGCACGGGATACGCACGGCGCCACCCACAGATACACAGTGAATGTGCGCCACGCATACCGCGTTGAAAGGTATACATCGTTATTCCACCTTCTTTCCAGCAGTACACCAGTTAACATGCCAACAGGGACTCTGAAACACAGGCTTGGAATTCGAAGAACTTTTCAAGTGTGGCCTCTGGGGAGCGTCTTCTTTTATGGCATGGTTCCAGAACGACCAACTTTGCAGGTACGCTGAAATATGGAATTACCTTGTGTATCGACTCTGAACGTCATTCGTAGGTATTCTTAAGCAAGGGCTTCGTATTGCTCCTCCTGAAGGTACATCTTTTGCACGTTGTAGCATTAACTTCTGGTTAATCAACCGACGTCTTTAGCTCCTGTCACTGGATATATGTTCGGAAAAGGGGTTTACTTTGCCGACATGATGAGCAAGGTAGGTCCGTCTGCCCTGGTCCTACAACATTTCATTAATCATTGTTGTAGTCTGCAAACTATTGCTACGCATAGTACGTCATATTGCTGTCTTTATTTCTGAATTTTGTCTCACTATATAATTTAGCTTGAGCAATAACACCGGGCTCCTCCTTCTGTGCGAGGTGTTGGTCAAACCTTTCCATGAACTTACCAATGCTGTATGTCTCTTTCCATTTCCCTGAACATATTACGTAACTAATGGCACTTTCCGATCTTTCAGAGCTACCACGCCGATCAAGAGTGCAAGAAGGCTGGAAAGATGTGAGTAGCATGTTTCCCAGCGTTTGAATTGGCATTTTGCTGACAATGCTTTCTGTCAGGGCTACCAAGGGTCTCGGACGCACTCAACCTGGAGCGTGGAAAGACGCAGGGGCAGCATTGAACCACCCCGAGCTGTCTGGATGCGAAATGCCCTCTGGTCCTGGCAAAGACGTCACTGGAATTCCAGGGATCTGCCTACAGTACAACGAGGTATGTAAATTATCCTTTTAAAACCTATCATGCTCTAACACTATTGCTATCCTGTCCAGTATATTGTATACGATCCCTCTCAGATACGCCTTCGTTATCTTCTGATGGTTGATATGTAGACGATATGTACAGCTGTTGTTCATGTATGTGTAAGTTGTATTACCCTGGTAAAATATCCCTTTGTTGTTCTGTACGTGGGCATAATTGTATGTGGCCCTGCTTACGTTGTAAAACATTCTAATTGTCGCATGCTTCGCTTTTTCTTGATTCCAAATTTCAACCGCATAAGTTTTTTCAACTTGTCGGCTGACATAAGTCCATAAAACAATGCGCCATAAGGCTCCTCGCCAAAGCATGATCCAGGGGTTGATGTGTTCGGTGATAGTTCAGAGTTTTGAACAATCTTAATCACAATGTCTCTGCATAAAAGTACGACGTTTGTCAGATTGAGATACGTACTCGATTGACGCTTTCAAACTATCGACAGAAGTTTCTTTTTATTCCCGCGGGCCTAACGAGAGGCACAGGTACAACTTCCCACTGGTGTCAAGTCTCTTTGCATATAAACGTGCGTGGATTCCGAGACATGCATAGGAATTGTTGTTTAATCGACGATCTCTTAGCCAGAATGTTTCCACTTTCGCTGACCTTGCTAACTGTAAGCCCCTTCTCCCCTGTCAATTCCCAGACGTTAAGCTCAATATTTTTGCTAACAAATCAAGGCCTGGCTTTTCACAACAGCATCGGGATCCCCACAAACTCCGGCAGCGCCTTTCCCATTTCTAATCGGAAATACTTCTGTACTCCCACCGGGGTGGTCTGGAAATAGTCAATGTCTTGCGTCAGTTCTATCCAAAAACTATACAGTTATATTTGCTGATAGGACTTTCAGCGACTGCACATTTAATGATTTGCCTTTGGAAAGAGAATTTCTCTCTGGACCGGCTTTTACTGATCCAGTGCACATGACGATAGAACTTTGTGTGGCTTTCTGCGATGGACAAGGTTCTCGTATGGCTGGGTTGAAGGGTACCGAATGCCGTGAGTCATTCACCACTATTTTTTCTCTTTCTATTATTGAGCTAATCCTGTGTATCTCGTTGCCTGATAATAAAGGCTGCGCCAATATCTTCAACCCCGTTTCTTGTTTTGAAAGTGACAGAGGAGAGTGTGAAAACACTGGGATTGTTGGAGTAGGATGTCCTGGAAATCGTCGAGAATCTTGCGGACTTTCCGACGGCACCCCGCCTCTGTTTAACATCTTTTTCAACGAAGTAACGCAATTCAGCTGCTCCAACTTCCTATGGCCAGGTGGCGCATCATTGACTGCTGTCGGTTCCTGGAGATTTTCATATTTTTACAAGTGAGTTTGTCTATTTCTTAAACCTATGCATCTGCTCAATACTACTTCACAGCGACTCACCAACAGCTCATGCATTGACAGTAAACATGCCCGCCTTGCATGGTAATCTCACCTCTGTGGGGTGTGTCACCGAATGTGGCAATTCAGGTCCGTCACCGACGCGCCTAAAATAGAGTTTCAGGAACTAACTTGGATATAATTAGGCTTCACACTAGCAGGGTTGACTGGAGGAGACGAATGCTGTGAGTTTATCCTCTTTTTTCAACATCCATTCACGCGGTTAATTATGAAAATCATACACAGATTGCGGTAACTCCATCCAAAATTCAGCACATCCCATCACCGATTGTACTGCCCTTGGATTCGGTTCACAAAAAATGATCCCTTGTACGGGCAACTCGAACGAATTTTGCGGAGGGCCGAATATCATGTCAATATACACCCTTCCCGGTACAGGACTTATCCCAATCACCCCATTCGACTCTGGACTTGATAATTTGTGTTCCAGTTTTGATTGTCCTGGAAGCACATGAAAATGGGACCAATAACACAGGGGACTAGCAACTTTTACTTACATAAAAGTTGTTACCATCTTATACCGTTGAACACAGAGAATTACCAAAAAACATGAACCCCACCCGGATTGAACGGATGACCTTGAGGAAACAGACCATTTCTGGAATCTCACGCTCTACGACTGAGCTAGGGGTCCGTGCACGACGACTACCAGACTGTCCACGTGAAATAATGACGACGAACCTAGGGGTCTATGGCAAGACTGAAATGTGAGGAGTAAGACACGATTATTGCACAAAAGCCAAGTTGCTCCGGAGAAGAAATGTTTCTAGTAAATATAACAAACAACATACATATGTGAGATACACTTAGTTTTTCTTTCGACCACGCTCTTCGGCGATGTAATGTTGTCTTTTCTCCAGATCTATGAAGATTCCATCAGTGCGAGGGTGAGGCACAAAAAGGGAAAAAATTTACCGTGAGCCCACATTGCTGCTCCGACACGATTTGAAACCGTGAAAACAAGTCCTATAATGGGGATCCCTTCCAATAGAGCAGCAGTAAAGCCGAAAATTCGATAGTCCCATTTACGCTCCTGCATGAACACTGCTATTTCCTTGTCCGTCATTTTCTTAGCTTGGAAATACTAAAAGGCACAATAAGTTTGTAAGTAAAACTACGGAGAGAAGGGAGTTATAATCTCACCCGTTGATGTAGGAACCGGGAAGTTCCTAGAGCTTTGAACCAGGCAGACACAACCATCCCGACAAATGGGTACACCTGGAAGGGTGAAAGAAGAACTAGAGGAGGTTGGATGAAGGTAATATATGAATGAATATGTGTAGCACTGACCTCTCTTCACGACGAAAAGCCCGAACCACCCTCCTAGCCATTTCTTGATGAGTTTATCCTGTTTCGTCTCGAGGTTCAAGTTTGGCGGAGTTTCCCATTCTTCGACGTATGGCTGCCAAAAGTCTGGTCCCTTCCCTCGAGATGCCACTGTTTGGTCCCATGCTCGGTCGCGTGCAATGCGAATGTTTCGGCTAAGGAAGAACCGCAGGATATAGGTGACTTGAGATCCAAGAATCATTATTGTTGCGTCTGCAGGATCAGGATCATTGGTACATATTAGCAGCAAAAATGGCATATCAAGTTGCTTACAAGTATACAAACTGAAAGGAACGTGGTATCCGAAAACTGTGTCATCTCTCGACAAGCCAGTAATTCTTGGAGAGCTAGTCACAATCTGTCAGTCAACGAGACATATCGAGATACACACAACACAAACTTTGAGAGAAATATTTCGATGAACTTCTTTTGGATTGAAAACGTCAGAGCGGCCTTGAGAGCACCAATTAGTGGTCTTTCTTCAAGTTTTAAAATACTGAACACACCCATATTGATCCTACAATGGCGCCCCGCCTAGTAGCATGCTTACATTTATCCCATGCTGGTTTGTATAGGTTCTTGTCTGTAAATAGCCTGTATACACCGACAAGAACATACGACGGGGGGAATTGCATCCGCAGCACGGCTCGTTTCAACGTTGGAGGTACGTGTTCAGATTCCGAATGATTTTCGAAGAGGGCATTTTGAGCCTCTGGACCAGCGGAGGGTAGTGCCATATGTATTCGAGAATCTGAAGCTTTGGATGGTTGAAGAAATCAGGAAGCTAAGAAGAGTTGATGAAAATGTATGGAGAACGTCTTAGCGGGCGTGCTGCCACAATCGTCGAGACATGGATGGCACGTGCCCTTGATGATGGTAAGCCCCTAAGTCAGTCAGTAGGACTTGACAGAAGCCCAAAATAGCACGAAGTATCGCTCAATTCCCACCTCTCGTTTTCTCGTACCATCACCTCCATGAAAAACTTAAAGGAGCTTCCTGATCAAAAGACACTTGAAGAAGCAGGAAATTGCGACATACTTGATATTGACGGCAACAAGGTCAAGTTCAGCACAATCTTTGCCGAGCAAAAAACGATTGTTGTGTTCATAAGTGAGCAGTACAACATCTAGATGCTGTTTAATTCGAGAAAGGTAACTAAAATAATTACAAAGGACATTTCTTTTGCGGGGTGAGTAACAAGCCAGTTGGAATATTTTGTTTTATTTGCGCAGCTAAAGTCGGTGAAAGTCTTGCCAGGTGTGATTATCTTTCACAACCCCGTCCATTCCTCAATCTTACACCTTTCTTAGCTATATGTAGAGGCTCTGGCATCGGTACCGGAAGAGGCGCTGACTCAGGCAAGCACTCGAATTGTGGTGATAGGGTGCGGAGGTTATGGCCCAATTAAGTCTTACAAGGGTATTCAACTTCCACCTCCCAAAACATTCGTCTCAAAACCGCCATGCTAAAAGAGTTCGTAGAGGCAACCAAATTCAACGGGCTTTTTTTCGCAGACCCGAGTCTGAAGCTATATCATGCACTAGGAATGGACATCGAAAGCCTCGAGAAAACTCCAGTTGGCGAAGTAAAAAGGAGCTATCTAACACTTAGCGCTTTTTCAAATCTCATGATGAGCCTCTGGGTAAGAGAATTATACCTACATATGTGATATTGGTTGATTTGAGGAGCAGAGGGGACCATTTAAGCATCCATGGCAGGTCGGAAAGCAAGGGAAATTCACTCAGCTGGGAGGAGAGTTTATTCTTGGACCAGGTAGAGTTGTCTATTCTGTTGGTATCTGTTGGACGTTGAAACTCATTGTTTGTTTTATTAGGATCGACATGCCTATTCGCTTCTCGAATGAAGCATACCGAGGACCGTAGGTGTGATCACCTTTATAAAACGATTTATCTCAATAAAATTTTATGACAATAGACGTCGAGGTAAAAGACTTGATGAAAGAGGCTGGGGTAGTTTATTAGATGTGGTGGGACATATGAAATGGTAGATAAAGTACAATGCTACTGGACTTTCCTTAATTAGCACTAGTTTGTTTTACTGATTTCGGCATACGACAATGAGCAATTAAGAAAGGAACCGTCTTCACTATGCGTTGCAGAAATGACTGTCTCGCCTTCATTTACTACTGCTGGGGAAGTGCTAGACGGCTTCAAAGTCCAGATGCTAAACCCGATAGAATGATCTTTTGCATAGATGGGCAAAGAACGCCTGAAAGGATGATAGTTAAAGGAAAAAGAACTCTCTGTTGCCATTGAACTTGTCGTCAAAGCAGGTGGAGGCGTCGAAGAACCTGTAGAATCAATAGTAGACAACGTTGCATTTCCATCTTCCTCATCCGACAGACCGTGAGAAGAAGAGGTAGTCTTATGCACGCTATAAGATGTGCGAACACAGAGTGCGGAGTACGGGTCGTCTGGATCAAGGTCAAGTTTTTCGAGAGCGGCAAGATCCCCACAGATAGCCCGCCACGAGTACGGAGAAAGTGACATCGTATGCGCTTCTGTACATAGTGTCTCAGTAGATTCAGATATTTCGGAGGGAAGAACGTCATGTTTCGAGGCTGCATCAATAAGTTCCATAGTCTGAGAAGTGGGGACTGAAAATCCTTCTGGAGCGGGGCGAGGTCTGAAGGATGGTTGATCGCGAAAGAAAGCAGCCATTGCCTGTCCAGTCTAGCACAAGGACGTGAGGTTGAGGTATGTTCAGCAAGTATTGATACGTACTATGAAAGAAGTACACGCATATGCTGGAAAGTAGACAACGCGGGCATGAACAGCATCCAGTAAATCGTCTACCGCCATTCCAGAATCATCGGGATCGTCAGGATTGCCGAAGACACTTTCCAGGGTCAAGTTGAGGGCAGATGATTGGCAATTTTCGACTGCAGGAGCTACTATCCTACCATCCACTGACTCCGAATTTTCACCAGAAGAAAGAGGCGGGTTGATTTCATAGAATAGTAATCCACTAAGGCCCATGCATTCCATTCTAACAAATCTCCGCCAAGACCTACCGCGGGCGAGTTGCATCTCTTCTTTCTCGCCCGCCAAATCGTGATAAATCGAGCAAGATAAAACATGCCTCCAGAGTTCACCAGCTGAATGACGAGATTTGCTTTGACTGTTCCCGAATTGAATTGCCATTGGGTGTGGCGCAGGTCGTAGGATGTCGTAAAGTCTAGAAGACCAAGAGCCTGGCTTGGTGAAATCGCGTAACGCCATATCTGTTTAAAAAGTTCACTGAGCCAGCAGACGAACAAAAAGTATAGGAAACCACGATGTGGATAGAGTTGAAAATGATTTGAAATTGATTTGGAAGGCAAAAACGGACTCGGAATATCCCACCTCGAAAAACAGGACAAAATAAGACCAAAGCTCGTGAGCGTGGCTGAAGCTTTTAAGATTCCTACTACAAACACTAAATTATAAGACAGTGGAGAGTTGAGCTCTTCGAGAGGTCCCAGTCACCAGTGAGCCTTGTAGTTACAAAAAATTGTTTTAATTCTTGCCCCTCACCGCGTCCCTTATCACAGGTTCCAAAGCGAATGTCTGCTGCTCTGGAGTTACGTCGAAAGTTTTTTTCCAGAGAGGCAACAGCTCGTCTGGTAGTTTCCAGGCTAATTTTTCGTTTCTTTGCCATAGTCGGAGTAAGTGCCGGCTGAGATATGTAAAAAAAAGTTAAGAAAGTTATCATTGCAAGGCCCGAATGAAAAATGACTTGTGCTCACGTCTTATTTTGGTCATCCTTGAAACCGTCTCTGGCATGGAATATACTCAAGTTGTTAATATATTGAATATCGCCCTTCTGAAAGTTCAGCCCAAGGGAATACTTCTCAGCAAGAAAATGAAGGGCATCCAAAGCCTCAGCTTGCGCTTCTGTAATTGGTGCGATGTTTGAGGATCTGGGCAGACCTTGGATGTAAGGTTCTCACTGTGGTCTGCAATGCAGCACGAAAGGTAACCTAATAACGAAGTTATATAAAGAATGGAGTATGTACCAGTAGTACATACCTAATAACGAAGTGGTCAAAGCTAAAGGATATACTGTATCTACGAAGGAGGATAACAGCGCGGGATCACGTGTGTGGTCATATCATGACACCACACCCCCTCTTGAAGACAGAGAAATGAAGAGGAGAAATAGAAAGACAAAAGAAAGCACGAAATATCAAAGAAAGAAAGAAACTAAAAATAGATCGAACGGCCGGCACGCCAAAGAAGAGAGGAAGAGAAAAAAAAAGAACCACAGGCCACGTCAGCCAACTGTCCTAGGACGCCCTCGACGACGTCCTTGCAACACCCCTTCCACAGCCCCTCCCTCTGTGTTCACCCGTCGTGAGACTCCCTGTTTGCGCGAAATCTTGACCTTACCCCTCGTAGCTTCCTCCCGACGAAACTTTGCCACCAATCTGCGTGCATTTTGCATGCCGTACTCTGGAATCCACTCGTTTTCGCTCTCGTCAAACCCAAGCCACTTCACCAAAAACTCCACAACACCACCCCTCGTCCGCCGCTCCCTCAGTATGCGCTCAATTTCACGCTCTTCGCCGCCGGGCATTAACACAGGCGGCGGCGGCAACTGTCGTCTGCCCAGAATGGTGTCCGTACGAGCTGGGATCAAGCACGAGACATGGAAAACATCGTGAATGGCCCAACCAGCAGGCAACTCCAATCGATATGCAGAATCGGAGACTTTCTGTGCAATACGGAAAGGCCCAAAACGACGAAAATCCAATTTATTGTTAGGGCGCGATGAGCGCAGGTCAGAGCGTTCCAAGAAGACACGATCACCAGGGATGTAGTCGGGTGCCTCATCCACCCAATCATCGTGAAATTTCTTCATCCTCTCCGCGGTGAGTGTCAGAATTGCCTGCAGCTCGCCCTGCACCCTGTGGATGCGCTCCAGCCTCTCGTCGGCGCGTGGAACTGATTGCGAATTCACAGGATCCACGGAAAACGATGGGTTATAGCCGTATTCAGCAAAAAATGGGGACATCCCTATTGCTGTATGGTGTCTGTTGTTGTAGGCAAACTCTGCAAAGGGAAGCCACTGCACCCAGTCGTCCTGGTAGTAGTCGACGTACGCGCGCAGGTAAATTTCCAATTCCTGATTAACCCTCTCTGTCTGACCATCGGTTTGTGGGTGATTAGCGGATGACATCGCGCGCTTAATACCCAAACGTTCCCACAAACGTTTTGTGTATTTCGCAATAAATTGTGGCCCCATGTCCGACACAATCTTCTTGGGAGTCCCATGCAAAGACCATACCCGGTCTATGAAGGTGTCACACATTTCTACTGCACCATCGGTGGTGTGTGCCGGAAGGAAGTGGGCACGCTTTGTTGACTTGTCACAGACCACCTGAACCGCGTCGTATCCCTGCGATGGTGGCAGCGGCCCAATGTAATCGGTGGAAATGTGCTGCCAAGGACCTGCAGGCACCTCAAGGGGTTGTAGCTTTCCATAGGGTTTCTGTCGACGGGGCTTGGTGCGTTGGCAAGTATCACATCCATCAACATACCGAGCAACAAATTCTGACATCCTTGGCCAATAGTAGTTCCGTGACACCAGCTCCAGCGTGTTTGAGATACCAGGGTGGCCTGCCGGGATCGCATCGTGATACAGCTGCAAAATCCAACGCTTCAATTCCTCGTCATTGGGCACATACACCAGCCCACGAAACCGCACCACGCCATCATCCACCACAAAGTCCTTCAGCCGACGTTGAACAAGGCCGGGAGCGTTAGGTAAATCCCACATGAGATCCAACTTGGGGTCCTTACGAGACACTGTACGTATCCTGTCCATAATCTCCTTGTCGGCACGTATAACTTGCCCCACCCTAGCCACCACCTTGGACATACCACAACAACGCAGCTCCAGCACCACACCTCGCTTTCCCAACACCGTACCACCACCACCATCATTGGAATCCTGCCCCAGCCTCTCTGCTGGCAAGATCTCCATAGCAGCATTGTCACGGGCCATCCCGTGGATGTGGTCAGCACGACGAGACAACTCGTCTGGACCTGCACTCAAACGGCCAGGCCGGTGGTGGATCTTGAAGACAAAACGGTTCAAAAAAAGGCTCCACCGCGCCTGTCTGCGATTCAAATCACGAGCTGTCATGAAGAACTCCAGGTTGCGATGATCAGAAAATATATCAATACAGAAGGGGTTGCCCTCCAGGTATGGTCGCCAGACTTCAAGAGCACGCACAACAGCTAACAACTCCTTGTCGTGAACATCATAGTTGCGCTCTGCGGGTTGCATAGCCTTTGAAAAGTAAGCCACGGGGCGCCAATCACCAGCTGCATCCTTCTGCGACAGGATGGCTCCTACAGCAAAATCTGATGCATCCGTCTCAACATGGAATGGCGCCTCCATTTCCGGCAGCATCAATACTGGTGCTTGTATAAATGCTTGCTTCAACTGTGCAAACGCCGCTTGCTCCACATCACCCCACCTCCAAGCCATGTCTTTCCGCTTCAAATTCTCCAGTGGGCGGGTAATGTTGGCATAGTCTGCAATAAAGCGGCGATAGAAGTTACAGAAGCCAAGGAAGCGACTAACATGCCGAACATTGCGTGGCACTGGCCAATCCGTTACCCCGCTGACCTTGACTGGGTCCATGCCAACACAACCAGGTGAGATACGAAATCCCAAATAATCCACTTCTGTCGTGCGGAACTGACACTTCTCTGGTTTCAGAAACAGATCTGCTTTCCGAAGGCGACGCAAGACTTCCTTAACCTGTTCGTCGTGTTTTGAAGGGTCTTGAGAGAAGATAATAATGTCGTCCAGGTAGAGTACCACATTAATGTCGACAAGGTCATGGAATAGATCATTAACCATGCGCTGAAAGGCAGCCGGAGCATTGCGAAGACCAAACTGCATAACCAAAAATTCAAATTGGCCATAACGGGTCCGGAAAGAAGTCTTCCATTCATCACCTTCCCGTATGCGCACATTGTAGTAACCCCATCGCATGTCTAAGGTAGTGAAAACCTTTGCTGCCTTGAGACGGTCTAGGAGTTCAGCGGAGAGAGGAATTGGGTATGCATCGGGCCGCGTGATGGCATTGAGTGCACGAAAATCCACCACAAGACGGAGAGATCCGTCCTTCTTTTTGACAAAGAAAACAGGAGCTCCACACGGGGCCTTGGAGGGCCGTATATAACCCTTCTTGAGGTTGTCATCAATGAATTCCTTCAGTGCCCGAAGCTCTGCTGCTGACATCTGGTATAGCTTGCCAACAGGAGGTGGCACATTGCCCTCTAACTCAATCGCCAAATCATGGGGCTTATGGGCCGGAAGCCGTTCGGACCGACCCTTATCAAAGACATCCAAAAATTCGTGAAACTCTGCAGGCACTAAATCTTCAACTGAGCCAGTAGCTTTTGCAGGAGTTGCAGCCTCTGCCAGGCGCTGTGATACTGAATGACTGGCGGCAGCACGAATACCTGGCCCCTGGCATCCACGGTGTGATTCTCCATCCCAGCACTGTTCCAAGGACACACCCTCAACCACCCCACCTGCCTCTTCTTGTTGCACTGCATGCTCCAAAGCTTTTGCAATCTCTGCATGTGCAACACGAAGTGCATCTGCCTGTAGGTCACGTGTCATCTGTGTCCAACTTGCACGCGAACATTTTAAAAAGTGCAGAGATTCCCTCCGAATGCGAAGTCGGCCCGTAGCGCCACATGTGTTGGTTTGGCGGCACTGGCTATGCGTGTGAGGTGTCTTACGGCCTGGTTTTTGCCGGACTGGATGTAACAGCTTCAACCTCTCCACATCATCAGCCTCAACTTCCAACCCAGTACGTCTCGCCTCCCGTGCGTGCTGGCGTGCACGGCGGCGTTGCCTTTCTAGCAGTCGCTTACGCAGCCTTCCAGGTGAAGGTGAAGCAGCTGCAGCAGTTATGGCCTCCGGCAAAGGTAAGCACCTCTGCCTGCAGTATTCCGAAGTAAAATCCAAGGTAGAGCGGTCAAAATCTACCACCGGATTGTGTCGCCGTAGCCAGTTAATCCCAAATATAAGGTTGTCATCCCCAATATCAGTAACATCGCATACTAGCAATTCCGAATGTGAGTCGATGAAAACCTTGAGGTGGACTTCATGAGTGATAAGACCCGACTTGATTTCAGAGTTGTCAATTGTGCGCAAACGGAGGCTCCTCTTCTTTGGGATTGAAATTAGGCCATGTTGCTCCACAAAACGTGGATTAATGAAACAGCAGCTAGCGCCCGAATCTAGCATTGCCCTAGTATCAATAATGGTAGGCACATTGGGTGTCGCGGTTTTGTGTACATGAATAGTAATTGGAATTTCAAAGGAAGAAAACTGTGATCGAGGAGAACGAGCATGAATCACAGCTGCACGGCGGGTCCGACAACGACGGCGGCGAGGCACAGTCTGATTTGGACCAGTCAAAACCAATTTATTTGGAGGCGTAAGTACAGAAAACCTGTTCTGGGTTGCACTTGCAGCGACAAGGCAAGGCAACCCTACACAAAACCCGGCTCGGGGGCTGCAGGTTCCGCTATGGGTGGCTCGGAGGAAACTGTTCCCAATCCATGTGCTTCAAGCACCTTTGTGACCTCCTCTAAAAGCCCTGCCCGCAGCCGAGCAACAGTAGATGGACAGTTGGCACGAACATGACCACTCTCTCCACATCGATAGCATTTCCGAGGTAAGTGCCGGGCCGCATCAACATCCATAGCATTAGGATCACGTGGAGCAGGAGGAAGGGATGCCTGAGCAGGGCGGGGTTGAACAGCATGAGTTCCTGAAGGTAAAGCTGACCGTGCAATAGCAGGTGTAGGCACTGCAGGACTGCGGTGTGGGTGAGGAGCGTGACGTCGTAGTTCTGCTGCAATGTCTGCATGTCGTGTTTCGCGACGCAAAAGAATTGCCTGGGCTTCCTCTGCCCCCTTGAAGTCTGAGTGAGCCAGAAGCTGCTTGGTTTGTAAAGACAAACCAGCCCAGAAACACGCATCCACAAATGTCCCAGTCCTATCTGCTACTGGCAACCGAGCAACCAACTCGCGGAACTCAGTAATGTACTGGGTATCGGATTTCTGGCCCTGCTTGAAGCCCAAGAGGCGCTGTGTAGCATCGCGTGCCGAGTCACGAGAGCAGAATGTGGCCTTGAATGCTGCCAGATATGCATCCCAATTTTCACGGAGTTCGGAATTTCCACCCTCTGCGTCGCCGAGTGTAATGACTGCCGACCACGAGTATGCCTGCCCAGATAGATAAGACTGCGCCCATAGAATACACTGCGCATCATTGGAAAACTCCTCAAAGTGGCGGTTAACCGATATCTGCTGAACCCACTCCTCCGCTTTCTGTTTGCTTGTCCCATCAAACACCGTGGCAGGATTAACTTTCGGCATCCGAGAGGGACGAGCACGAGCGGCGCTCACGGCATCAAGTCGTTGCTCGGTTGCCGCCAACGCAGCGCGGAGTTCCTGGTTCTGCACCTCTAGACGAGAAAAACCCTCTGCCGCCTCCTCCAGGCCTCGCTCCAACTCGGACAACCTGGGTGCAAGCAACACCTCCAAGGCCGTATAAACCTCCTGCGCAATAGGATTGGTGATCGTGGGGGGTGGCGGCGGATGCTCGCCCTCTCCTATCGTAGTGGAATTCCCATCCGGCATGCTGGAAAGAAGCCCCAAAGGCGCAAATGCCGAAAAAAAAAATTTCTCCGGAAGGAAACGGGTTGAACGTATAAGAGCTTTGACCAAGTGTAAGGTTCTCACTGTGGTCTGCAATGCAGCACGAAAGGTAACCTAATAACGAAGTTATATAAAGAATGGAGTATGTACCAGTAGTACATACCTAATAACGAAGTGGTCAAAGCTAAAGGATATACTGTATCTACGAAGGAGGATAACAGCGCGGGATCACGTGTGTGGTCATATCATGACATTGGAAGCCGGTGAAGTATCGGCGTGCATATTGAATAATTATCTTGGAGTCCAGATGATAAAGAAGAGGTCTCTCTGTGAAAGGAGGATCCCGTCCGAACCTAGCATATGCAATTGTCTTTAGCACAGGTATTTGAACAAACAAAACAGAATTCTGACTCGTCTACTACCCATGGCTGAGCGAGGGTTTGAATCAAGTCAGGGCGGTTCTCCGCGAGGTCATTATACACCCTCCAACTGCTGCTTATCCTGGATACACCACCTTCTGCAGCTATCTGAAGTGCAAAAAGTGACACAATATCGGAGCCCTGGTCGGTATGAAACACCTGCTTATCGGTCGTGTAGGCAGGACCACCAATAGCGCCTTTTAAATGCGACTGGGATAGATCTTTTATATGGGAAAGGACACCACCGTCTTTATCTTGAAGTCCTCTCGTACCTCCAACATATGATGATATACCAGCGTAGATGAGGACATTATCGAGTCGTGAGTAAGAGTCGACGGGTATGGTTCTCAAAACAAAGAACCCTCGACCTTCATGGAGCTCGTAAGCGAGATCCGTTAAAATGGGCCCAAGGGTAGGCAGGGGGAATGTTTCTGGAGAGATGAGCCCATATGGCACTCCTAGAGCTATCGACAGAAAAGAGATTCGATTAACTACTTCCCCATACCTAAGATTGAGTTAAATCTCGCACCGTGAAAATGACGGAGAGCATTGTCTATCTCCTTCAAATGGTCGGAAGTGAGAGTGTAAACCCATTGAGCTTCGTTTTTCCAGTCCTTTCCTTCCCATACCAAGGGCGATTGGAGTTTGTTTGGAAAACCGGCTGGTAAAGGAGTAGACAAGAGAGAAGGGTCCTGTGCCAGCCTCCACGCAGTGCGTTGGATCCACTTCTCACGATCTGGGTGATATGAAATATCAGGCTGGTTTCCAGAGCTGGGTACAAAGTGGTTCTTCAAGGAGGAAGCCGTGGAACGCGGTTGCTCAATTGATGCGTCTCGAATTGAAGTCATGGTCGAAATGAATAGAGAAGCTCCAATGGATTCGCGTTCCGCCTTCAATTAATATCGTTTCCAAAGGCTCAGGATGATGTGATATTGCTTCTTCGTCACACCTTCAAATGCAAGGTTGTTTATATTAGAAAAATCACACGTGATAGTCTCTTATATTGACGAAAGGACGAACAACTCGAAGGGGCTGACCATTGGATAGGTATACAAGATAAGATACAGCATAATCATTGCACAAACGCACGGTATGATCAAACATACACTGCACCTCCCTTCGTTTTCTTAAGAATTTCAGGTTCCAGGGGGAACTGTTCGTTGTCTGGGGTTGCAGTTTCGTAAAGTCGCTTCCAGACATGCTGGAGTTCGTCTGGAATCTTCCATGCGAGTTCTTCGTTGCGGGGCCACAGGCGAAGGAGATGACGACTACAAAATAGATGTGAATAAATAAAAATCAAGGAAAGATAGAGGAAGTAAAGACCACTTACCGACGGTCTGGTGCATCAACATATCCATCCCTTCCATGGAAGATACTGAGATTATTGATGTATTGTATGTCACCTTTTTGGAAGCTGAGGCCGAGTGAATGCTTCTCGGCGAGGAAGTGAATGGCATCCAGTGCCTCTGCTTGCGCCTCAGTGATGGGTGGGATGCCTTGTGAACGCGGAAGGCCGAGATATCCAGTAAAGACACGACGTGCATACTGAATAATAATTTTGGAGTCGTGATAGAAAAGCAAGGGCCGCTTTGTATATCCATCACCTACCCCGAAACTGGATAACATGAGGCCAAGAAAATTAGCATGGATAAAAAACGCGTACGTATCAAAAGGCCACGGCTCAGCCAGAGTTCTGATAAGATCTGGTCTAGTCTCAGCGAGCTCATTATAAACTCTCCAGCTACTGCTTATTCGCGATGTTCCTCCTTGAGCAGCGGTTTCAAGGACAAAGAGGGATATTATGTCACCGATGTCAGTGTGGAAAACTTGCTTGTCGGTGGTATAAGCAGGCGCGCCAATGGTTTTGAGTGGGTTTGTATCGCTCAAATCCTTGATGTGGCCAACGACGATATTGCCAGCATCCTGAACAGCACGTTTACCGCCAACATAGGAGGAAATGCCCGCGTATATGAGAATATTGTCTTCTCGAGAGTACGAATCCACTGGAATGGTCCGAAGGACAAAGAAACC
The DNA here is from genome assembly GCF_017499595.1 of Psilocybe cubensis. Taxonomy (NCBI): domain Eukaryota; kingdom Fungi; phylum Basidiomycota; class Agaricomycetes; order Agaricales; family Agrocybaceae; genus Psilocybe; species Psilocybe cubensis. The sequence continues at coordinate 337,491 of NC_062999.1, read as the reverse complement.
ACGCCCATTGTGAAGCTCGTGTGCTAATTCGGACAAAACGGGGGCCAAAGTTGGAAGGGGAAATGTGGCAGGGGATATGTAACCGAAAGGCTTATCCAATGCTTAATGAACGTCAGGTCAGAGACGACTTCTATTATAAGCAGAACAACGTACCTCTGAAATGCTTGACAGCATCATCGATTTCTTTCAAGTGTTCGGCAGTTAATGTATACTCCCACTGCGAAGCCTCAGTCCAGTCCTTTCCCTCCCAAACCAAAGGTGAATCAAGGTGCTTCGGGAACCCTTCTGGAAGCGATTGCTGAGGAAGCGTAGGGTCCTCCGCAAGGCGGCGGGCAGTTCTGGCCTTCCATTTCGCTTCGTCTGGGTGATACTCTATGTCAGGTTGCTGTGAGCCAGATACAGGTGCCTCTATGGATTCAGTCGTCGCTGCAGTTCTAGTCGTTGCCGCCTCCGGAGAGGAAATGCTAAGATTGGAACTTAGTAGATCAGTGACGCGTTCAACAAGGGCGGTCATGCTGGATTGATTCTCAGAATTTTGCCCATTCAGATTACACGCTTTTAAGATAAAGTCTGGTGGCAAGAAGATATGGAAATGGTGTAAGATGGCGTTTGTGAGATGAGTGGGTCATCCGACTCACGTGCGCCGCGTTTTATCACTTTTCTCCACCATTTAAAACGAGTCTTCAAACAAAAAGGAAGTCATACGCAGTATGCTGAGTAATTTGACAGCAAAACCACGACTTCTTGACTGCAGTGTTCGTGCCCTGAGCGGAGTTAGATTGTGGTATGAGTTAGAACAAGGAGTCCGGTCCCAGAAATCTGAATGAATGGGGAAGTATGAGTTTAGCGTAATCAATGATACAGTGGAACCCGTACCGATTGGCGTCTTCGACTTGATCCACCAAAGACCATGGCCACCATGGACGGCAGAAGCACCAGTTGATGCAAACCGCCTAAAACGTCATCTATATCGAACAGAAGACGGCAAGGTTGATTTTGTGTATAGTGGTTAGTCATGGAGGTGTACATACCTTTACTCGTTGCTGTTGACATATTTAGTCAAAAGCAAAAGAACTCAAACCATTGTCTACCCTCGATTTTTGCGTCGGTGGTGCAGATGCTCTAGCGAGGCTTTGATGCGCTGGTTAGAGATATGCCACTGTTTGAAGGTAGTGTGTCTGATTACGTCGATCCAAGGAATTTCGAGTCTGTGGAAGTATAAATATGTTGTTCAACATGTCACTGTTACACCATCGGACGACCATTGGATACTTTGATTCTCCGCTTCAAGTGTGATCCGCGATGCTCCTGAACATTCTTGATTCTCCATTCCCACAGCAGCCTCTTCCCTTCAAGTCCTCGTTCGATTATTGGAACTTGCTAGCTTTCCGTTGGAAGATACTCTGACGGCTTTTGAGCAGTCCATGGAAGACAGAAGTGCTACTATTACAGAGGAACATGAACGCTACACGTGATAGGACTGTAGGATATATCTCGACCCCTTCCCGGAGCGACGGTTACGCCGTGAAAACGAACCCTGCAGTCTTCACATTCAAGGGAATTTGGCTACTTAACGTCCAACCTATACCTTGCGGTCAAGTCAACTAAACTGCCATAATGAACATTGACACTTTTGCGTTCGAAGCGCCCTCTAACTTGAAGATAGCTGCGAAGCGATATTCATACTCAAACGATCAAGGTCGCCGCTCTGGACTGACTTTACTGTTCATGCATTGCGTCGGATCTCGTAAGTCGCACAGTATGATCACGCTGATTCATCTAACACTCCTTATTTATAGACAAGGAGCAATGGGAGCCCATCATAGACAGGCTTTTTCACATCGAAAGGACGGAAGGTGTTTATTTTCTGAGAGAGGCATGGGCATTCGACTGGCAGAGTCATGGTGACTCGGCGGTATTGAATCGGGAGGCGTTGAAGAGTATGCATGGGGTCATCTGTGAGTGTCTACACTGTGTCATTCCACACAATTACCAAAGCCACAACTCCCAGCTGCCTATGAATGGACCACCGCCGTTGCTTGGTTTGTCAAGTCTCCGTTGATGAATGGACATCGTATTGTTCCTGTTGGCCATTCAGCGGGAGCCGCAGTTTCGTATGTCAGATTTACGCTTCCACATACCTGCCGTTGGCTAATACACAATAGAATACATTTAACAAACTCTATTTCACCAGAAAGATTCGCATCCATCGTTCTTGTAGAACCAACAATCTCAACAAAACCGGTCTTTGATTCCCACCGGGAGGACCGAATGGCCAGAATCGATTTTGCCGTCGCCGCTACCAAAACCAGACGTGATCATTGGCGTTCGAGGGAGCAAGCTTTCGACTACTTCAGGAAGCGTATACCATGGGATACTTGGGACGAACGTGTTGTGCGTCTTATGGCTGTATGTTGTCATTTTGTTTGGTGTTAGCTTGATATTGATGGTTCTCCAGAAACACGCCCTCGAGGACTCGCCTGACGGCGGAGTGAGATTGAAATGGGACAAACAGCACGAAGCTGTGTCCTATCTTGACATGGATCCTCATTTTGTAGGCGCAATTCAATTGGCTAAAGTCTGCCATTCCGTGCCCATTCATGTTATCTGGGGAACTCAAGGAGACCTTGTGTAAGTACTGACGGAATCATAATCAGATTACCGCTCATTAATGGGTTTTGCAGGCCTGAATTCATCCAAGAATCGTTAAGCGATGCTTCGGAAGGCCGTGTTGTGGCATCCGTTACCAAGATTGAAGATGCCGGACATATGGTCAGTTACTGCCTTTCTTTACTCCCACAATGCTCCTTACATGTATTATCTGAAGGTGGTCCAGGAACAGCCCGACTTGGTCGCCAATGCTCTCGCCAATATCCTCAGACCTTTGGCAAAGTTTCCAAGGGCGAAACTCTGACCTAGTGAAGAGTTGCATGTCGTCGGGAATTCTGCATCGTTACATTTTTCGTATTTACATTTAAATGTTCTATACTATATCTAAAGTACGGACCACTTTCTCAAGACGAATTACCTGGCTTCAATAATTATAGCAAACGCCTTACTTGGAATTGGATTAGCTGAAGCAGAGTTACAAGCTCACCCCGGCTATTAAATTATGCCGCAACCCGAAATCTGTGTACATAATGTCTTCCCACGACAATAAAACGACGCACGCCAACGCACGCACGACTCAACTCCCGATTATTTCAACAAGTGCATCCTCTTCAACTCAGACCTGACTCAGACCATGTCGATTTGTGTATTCTATGTATTTGTTCTGCAGGACATGTTAGTTCTTGGAGAAAGTTAGAACTTAGAAGCCTATTTCTCACTGATAACAATTGGTATGTCAGTTTACAAAATATCATTTAAGAACACTCGAAACTCATCAGTGGTATCCTTTATTAGAACCATCACTGTACATGCTATGCAGTCAGTTTTATGAGCTAATAAAAGCTTCATCTTGACTATATATGTACTTGTTTCCCGGGCATCTTGGCCAAGAATGCAGCCAAAGCGGATAGAACGAGTATTTGGGGCGACCTTGTGACGCACCGTTTCCATATAAATAGAATGCAAAGGGAAGATACCTCAAAATCGTGGGTGCGTTGGCTGCGTCGACTCCTACATATTTCGTCATCTTGACACTAACTCAACTTCAATTCACTCAGCGACAATGCCCGCCTTAGCATATCCACCTTTCCCTGACGATGTACCTACCCACCCGCTCCTTGTAATTGATTATGAACTCATCAAGGCTCGGGATGCTGGAGAAATAGAAAGATTATGGGAAGCTGGAACGAAACTTGGATTTTGGTAGTAAGTCGTCGTGCTACTTGGCCATCGTATGCGTTCACATCGTGCCGTCACCACAGCCTGAAGAACCATGGTGCAGACGAGTTTGTGGACAGAATGTTTACGCTTGGGGCCGAGGTTATGGCCTTACCGACGGAAGAGAAGATGAAGTTCGAACAAGGAGATGATGGGATGTCATTTGGGTAAGTGGTTTCATTATATTATTTATTCCAACGTTAATCGTATTACAGCTACAAAGCTGCGGGCGCAAACGCAGTCGACGCCACAGGGGAACGCGACACAGTTGAATTCCTCAATGTTGCAAAGGATGACGCTTTGGCGTGGCCCAAACAGGCCAGAAGAGCGTACCCAGAGACAGTGAATGCCCAAATGCATACGACGGTCGTACCATTCGTCAAAAAGTCGCTGGAGGTGAATAACACGCTTCTTGAGGTGTTTAACGATCGACTTGGCCTCCCCGCCGGTACGCTCCTTCGCTTCCATTCTGCTGAGGAGTATAGTGGAAGTGAAGCTCGGCTCATCAAAAACCCGCCCATCTCTAATCTAAACAAGCAAGCCATTGGGAGCCACACTGATTTTGGAACACTTGTGAGTAAATGTGGCAGCGTCGTGGGGCCTCTTGTACTAATCTTTCTTTCTATCAGTCGTTCCTTCACAATCGCTTAGGAGGTCTCCAAGTATTCGTCCCAGGTGCCGAGTCATGGCAATACGTTAAGGTTGGTGGTAATCATCATTTTCTTGCTTGATGCGGTGATTGACCTAATTTTGGTCCTGGAAAGCCTATTCCCAACCACGCGATATGCAATATCGGTGATGCATTAGCTATCTTCAGTGGAGGTATCCTCCGCTCTAACTTGCACAGAGTGGTGTACGTTCTACATTCCTCTAGTTCTTTGTCTTTTCATTGATTAGGATCTACTCAGACCTCCGCCAGGCCAGCAGTCTGGACTTGAACGCTGGTCACTTGTGTTCTTTACGAGACCAGGCAACTCGTCCGTATTGACGGCACTGACACAAGACAGTCCCACGATCGCTGAATCCGTCCGCTCAGCACCTCCTGGAAAGTATGAAACCGGATCTACCGCGTTCGAATGGTTTTCTAGGAGGATCAAGAACCAGCGTATCAATAACAGAAAAGTGAGTATTTGGTCATACTATCGGACCTTTGCTATCTTTGCTTAACGAAGGTTACAGGGACCAGAAACCTGGATGGCGAGTCGTGGAACAGAACAAATCGAAGTTTGATGAAAACAAGAAGACACTTTACTATGTTCATTTTCATGCCGACTCGTCGAATACTCAGATTCTGCAGTACTGAAAACGCTTGTTGAATACATTTTACACCTCCAACTGCAAACATGAATGTCTCAAATAAAGTATTGAAATGTTGCAAACACAAGGTTATTCCTCTGCTTTGACATGTTATTTTTCGCACGGACTCCTGAATGTCAAGATCAATTTCGTCATACATTGCGCTTTCGCGACCACCGTCATGGCTGCTCTCAACGTTCACAAACCCGCAAACCTCATACCCGCCCTCCGCATAGCCCTGCGCGGGCACGCTCTCCTCGAGAACCCACGGTTCAACAAAGGAACCGGGTTCACACTCAAAGAGCGGAAAACCTTCGGACTGGAGGGGCGGCTTCCGTATAGGACAAACAGCCTCGACGAGCAATGTGAGCGCGCGTACGCACAGCTCAATCAGCGGGACACCCCGATACGCAAGAACACGTTTTTACAGAGTTTGAAAGATCAGAACTGGGTGCTGTATTACTCGCTGCTGGCGCGTCACCTCAAGGAGCTGATCCCCATTATCTATACGCCCACTGAAGTATGTCGGCGTTATCTACAAGTCATGATTGAATTCTGATACCGTGATTGATACCAGGCAGAGGCTATCGCATCCTACTCCCATGTTTTTCGTAGAAGCGATGGATTATTCTTGTCGTACCCTGATGAAGATATTATGGAGGAGATGTTTCTCGAGCAGACTCGCGGACGCGATATTGAATTGATTGTGGTTACAGATGCAGAGGCTATCCTCGGCATTGGTGATCAAGGCGTTGGGGTCAGCACATATCTTTATTTTCATTCTCAACATCGTTCTCTGACCATTTCTTGCAACGGTTAGGGCATTGGTGTAAGTGCTTATCTTCAGAAAATTTCCCTCGGGATGTTTACAGATGCATCAGATATCTACAGCTAAATCTGTGATTTACACGTAAGCATTAATGAGGAGATAATCCAGTTTTTCGCTCATTCTAGACGCGTCTAGTCTTATTGGTGGAATCGATCCGTCCAAGTCTCTCAGCGTCACACTAGACGTGGGTACGAACAACGAGGACCTTCTGAATGATCCTCTGTACGTGGTACGTTCCCACATGCCACTGAAATATAACGCAGATAATTGAAATGCTAAATTTGATATAGGGTTGGCCAGAGAGGCGCATTCGAGGAGAAGATTATGACAGATTTGTCGACAAGTAAGGGGTTTGATCTTTTGGCCCGTCTGAGCACAGAGATGACCATTAACAAGATTTGTTCAACTTGTTCGGAAATACCATCCTCATTGTCTTTTGCACTTCGAGGACTTCGGAGTAACCAATGCACACCGGATTCTTGACCGATACCGTGACACTCATGCGGTATTTAACGATGATATGTACTACCATACTTTTCCTGTCAGTGCACAGCTCGTGAACTGACATTTACTCATGTAGTCAGGGGACGGGGGCTGTAACCCTTGCTTGTATAATGTCAGCAATCCGTGTCTCCAGCCGAGGTCGCGAATCTGCTTCATCGCCCACTAAAAAGAAGCTCTCCGACCAGCGCTACATACTTTTCGGCGCAGGCTCTGCGGGCATGGGCATCGCAGTGCAGCTGCGCGACGCCATCGTCTCCGCCGACGGGCTCTCCCGCGCCGAAGCCAATCGGCTTTTCTGGATGATCGACCGCGTTGGACTCCTACACGAGAACCTGAGGGACCAAAGCGTCACTGAACATACGCGAGAGTTTGTCAGGCCAGCTGATGAGGGTTGGGGAGAGGATGAGGAGCATGTCTCACTTTTGCAGGTTGTGAAGAAGGTTAGGCCGACGGTGTTGATTGGATGTTCGACCTCTGCGGGCGCGTTCTCAAAGGAGGTTGTTGAGGCGATGATGGATGGGTTGGATGAGGGTGCTCATCCGATCATCTTACCACTGTCGAACCCTAGCCGGTTGGCTGAGGCGGTACCGAAAGATTTGATGCATTGGACCAATGGAAGAGCACTTATCGCCACGGGGAGCCCCTTTGAGAGCGTCAAGATGAAGGTTGATGGGAAGGACATGGAATTTTTGTACGTCAGAAACTCGGTTATCCAACAATCGCGCACTAATCATGACATTGTTGTAGTATTGCAGAGTGCAATAATGCACTGATATACCCCGGGCTCGGATTTGGATCTATATTGTCAAATTCGAGGAAAGTGACAGATACCATGCTTATTGCAGGAGCCAAGCGCCTAGCAGCGCTTTCCCCTGCTATCAGCAGTACAGATGATGGAGAGTATAATGGTGCATCACTGCTACCCGACTTTGGAGATTCCCCTCAGGTGAATTTTGAAGTTGGAGTCACCGTTGCAGAACAGGCTGTTCGAGAGGGTACCTCTACAGCTGATTGGTCTGGAAGTACGGACGAGGAAAGGGAGAAGGCTGTCCAAGAAGTGCGCAGGAGAGCAGAGAAGATGGTATGGGTTCCGATATATCCAGAGTACATTTATGACCCAAGTGGCTTGAACGATGCGTAAATGTCTGTAACTAGAAAGAAAAATTTCTGACGCTACTCAATGTGTCTATATGATGTGCTCGATTCTGTGCGTATCAGGTCTATTTTCACCAAGTCGAAAAAGGTGGAGATTACCGCGCACTAGATTAGATTAGATCGGATCAACGGCAGGAACATTACGCATGACTCTGTGACGTCATACTGGTTCGAATTCGCGGTAAATAATAAGTAACAAGGTCGAACCACCGTCATAGTCGCATTTCTCACCCAAACGTATCCACCAACTCTCAGTGCCCATTGTATCTTTTAAATCATAATAAACAACTTGTAAACGACCTTTGCACGACTTACGCCCATATCAACGACCAGTTTGGTGGGTTCTTGTTTGTTTTTTGCACACCATCCTCCGCAGTATACACTTGTATTTGTAAAGGATGAGATTGACCCAACGTCTTCTAGGTTGACATCTTTGCTAGTATAAGCCCTAAACTGCCCCAACTCGAAGAAATTAAGCGCCGATACCACGACATAGTCCTTGACTAAGAATCTCGGAACGCCTGGAATTCTGGATCGGATTGTCATAACGAAACCTCTGCATTGTAAGACAATTTCACAAATTCTGGGTCTTCGTAATCGAGAAAAACATGTCTGACGGGAGTTTCGATCTTTCTTCCCCCCACTTCAACGTCCATAACCTGTTTCTTCGTTTTTGTGCCTCCCCACAACACCGCTACCCTTTTCAACCCCCCACCCCACACCATCTCGTTCACCATTGGATTTGTGTGCCATCGGCTTTTCATCGTTTCCGCAGGATTTACGCCCCTCGTATAACGAACCCACAAAACAGATCTTTTGCATAAACGAACGAAGAACCAACAAGATATAATGGACGCTATCTTCAGGAGGGGACACCCCAGTGAGCACAACCACGCACTCCCTACATTCTTTTCTCTCTAACATTCATCGCGTTCTTCAGTCATGTTCGGCGCTCTTATACTTTTCTCTATCATTGAGATGTGTATAGCAGCGTGGCTGACTTCGCGATACAACACCCGCCATAACAGTCTCAACTCTGGCCTACGAGCGCGCGTGCGCTACCTCCTTTTCACCTCCATATGGTCCATCATATTCTGCTCTGGATATTTGGTCATATTTTTGGTGGCGGCAGGGAGTGTACTGGCTGGTGTAGCGTCCCATTTCCTCTTGTAAGTAATGTCTTACCCTACTCTACATCTGTATACTGACTACTGGTGTATTTTCCCCCCCCTTCCTTTCCACGTTCTCGATATGACTTCTGCCCTTCCGTATTGATCTCTCTGGTTTCCGGGGTGACATTGTAGCCTGACGGTGACGTGGATCCTCTGGCTAGCAGGTGCAGCTGCGATCACCCAAACCCTCGGAGGCGCGCTGAACTGCGGCACGCAAGACATCTTTGTCTACTGCGGCCAGCTGAATGCGCTTGAGGGCTTTGCATGGCTCATCTGGGTGCTACTCACCTTCGCCCTCATCGCGGTGCTCATACGCGGAATTAAGTCCGCGAAGAACGGGGATGGATACTCGGGAGCGTTGTACGACGCCTAAGCGTGCTGCGCTTTAGCCTCGTTTATTCCCGCCTTAGTCGGATGTTGGAATTTCAGTATTCTCATTTTTCGGAATCATTGCCTCGCCTCTTTTTCCTCTGTCCACACGCTATCGTGGAAGGACCTTCACCATGCCATCCTACTCTTTGCTATGCATACTTATTCACAAAACCCTCCTTCATCCTACTAACCCAACCCGTCCACCTCTCGGTCGGCTCACTTCGACACTCGCATCTCTTAATTTTTCCCTGTTCATCATCAAATTGGAATCTTCCATTTTTCTTGTGTTTCGCCCGCTTACCTTTCGCCTTCTTTCTTCTCCTTTCCATCTCTGCACCACCTCCACCTCTATTCAATCGCGATTTGTACATGTCAGTGGTGGCCCGCGTGCTTGGACATTGTTCATTAGCGCTTCGACCTTTTACATTTTTTTTTCTTGTTGTATGACCCTCTGCCATTATATTTTAGTAGCTTTCATGCATTGACCACGGCAGTGTATTGTTTGTTGTTGTGCTTTTTGTTGTGTGTTGCTTGTATTTAATTAATTTTCTGCTTTTTTTCTGCTCCTTTTTGAGTTTATATTTCTGTGTGACGAGGCCGTCCAAGTTATTTGCGCAAAGGCGGGTTGAACTTGTGATTGGGCGCATTCCAAAGCCTACCGCGTTCTATTTTTGGATGAGGTCCGTTGATCGATCGAGGTCATGTGTCACATGTCATGTGCCGCCGATCACTGTCTTCACCCCGAAGGCGACTCGACAGGGGTTTGCTGTAGGGAGTGATCTCTTTCTCGCAACAAATGCGATCAGGATTATTGAGAGTTTTATCCTATCTTATCCACCTTACTAGAATCTGGTTGACAGCTGACAATTTTTGAGCGTTTGCTTCAAAATGTGTTGCATTTTAGGTTTACTTTTCTATACTATGCAGCGCATTTGGTCCATGGGCGCCTGTTTCCTGAGAAATATCTCCTTGAGGAGGTTGGAAATGGCCGATCCGTGAGGTTTCCCGTTATTGTGCTAGTATCCTTTGGGTTAGTGCGATATATGGCTAGCCTAGCTTAGATGTACATGCACTGTCATGCAGGCATAATCATTGTCAAGACTAGATGCTGATGTACTGCATTTATCTTGTTGACGAGATCATTCTCTTCTTTGGCTGACATGTGGTAGTAATATACAACGTTGTTCATACTAGGCTTGTCTAACCTTTCGCTGTGTATGGATTCTACGTCTATTCAGCCTAAAAAAAGCGATGTGCAATACAGGAGTTTATGACGAGTGATCAAATATATGATGTTCACGCGATTACAGTGGGCGGCGTTAGTCAAAATCAAATACGTGACAACGGAATTCTCCAAAAACAAAGATCCTACAAGCCGCTCTGTATCCTTCAAGATTCCATTCAATTTCATAACTTGTACGTGACTGAAAATCAAGCGCGGAAAGGAATATCGGTCCAAGGTTCCTATGCCAATCATAGGGGCTCTTGGGCTAAAATTTTCTTCCCTTTTTTCATGCCTGTGTAGCCCCAGCAACGAGTTAGAATAGTCTCTTGTATATCATAACCAACCATAGACGTTAGACCTTGCAGCGCGTTGTATAGCTTCAGATACACCGGGAGAACAATATAGTATTTTTAGTTTGCTATGGCCGTCAAATTAGACGCTCAGCGCTCAGGACCCTGCTTCTTTTGCGGCATCTGGCTGCTTAATTCTTCTGACTCGTTCCGGCCCAGGTCAAACTGCGAAAATCTCATTGAAATAACTTATTGAGTTGCGTAAACCGTCGCGGAAATGGGTGTTTCTATTTTTGCATGTTCGCCGTTCGCTATTTTCAATTCACCGTAATATTGCAATTCCGTCTATAGTTGTTTTTACGTGCACGATGAAATTGATGCCTAATAAAAATTAATTACTCTGCCTGGAAGCTCAGGCTACGAGCAAAAATGTATAAATGGCCCGCTCGTTTTCCTTTCTCTTCAGCTCAAAAACTCCCAACAGATTCTCAATCAACTGTATCCAGTCTCAAGGTAGCTCTTTATACAAGTTTCTTCGGTTGGGCTTATTTTACTGACACTCCAATAATATTTATTCGAAGATGAAATTCTCTCTTGCCACCGCTGTCTCCTTCATCGTCGCAGGTGCTGGATTTGTTAATGCAGCTCCCTCCGAGGCCATGGCCAATTCTAACGATACCATGGCTGCCGCGCCATACGGTATTAACCTTGGAGAAACGTTCAACAATGTCGTTGCCTGGGTAGATGGCCAGAGCAAATGCAACAACGTCGTGGTTGCCGCTGTACGTATTGTTTCCGAAACCTGTGTCAATTGTGGGCTTAAGCGATTTGGTACAGAAAAACACTAACCCATGCAACATTCCGTTCAGCCTCAATGGGAACACGTTCAAGATTCAAGGATGTGGTGGACCTCTTTGGATCACCCAGGGAAGTGGAAACAGCTTCTGGGCCAACTGTGGTTCATTCAGCGAAGGAGATGCATGCGGTGTCCACACGACATACCACTGCCTTTAATTTCTAGTTTTTATTGGGTGTTTTATGAACTTCCACCTGGTTTAGTACGGATTTCAGGAATTAATTTTGGTACACATTTTTCATATTATATAAGTGAAGTCTTCTTGCAACAGTCCAATTATTCTAGGTGGAGAGTGTCGTGAATCAAATACTATTCACAAGTTCATTATTCGGAGTTTGCCGTTGACCTCGTGGACCTTTGATCCGCATTCAGATCAAGCTCCGATTCAATGTTGTTGGTTCAACCAAAGTTTTTGAGATTTCTCCAAGTTTTGTCCACTTCCCTGATGCTGGCGTATGCTCAGGCACCTTTCTGCCATCAAACCTGCTCATTCTACTATTTTGAACACACCTTTTTCATGTTCCTAAACAGCCGTCCAGGTAAGGTACAGTCACATCGACTCACCCGTTCATCACCGCCTTGTATTTCTGTTTGTATTAACCGACTACCATCACAGACAAAAATGACATGCTGTTCAACAGCCTGTGAACTAAGTCCTTGTGGCCAACCTTTCGAGACACACATACAGGATATACTTTCGCCTGTTTTCGGCCTACCTTTCTCAAAAAGAGCACAATGCTCGTAAGGCTGTGTCGATGCTATGCAACATGGGGAGGTACAAACTCGTGACGGTGTGATGTTTTATTCCAGGAGCATACTAATGATGGCGAGGCGCTCGTACTGTAAGCTCTCTTTATATCCTCCATCATCTACTGTCGCAGCTCCTGAGAACCTGACGATCGATAATGTCGGGCGCTACCTTCTTCAGCGGTGCGAAGAACGTCGTTATCACTGGAGGAACCTTCAACAATGTGAAGGGCAATTACACCGTTATCGACCAAAGTCGCAAAGTCTCCAACATCAACTCCTTCAATTCGAACAACACCGCAACTTTGAACTCTCACAACGACAACTCTTTTGTGTCATGTCGGTAATCGATTATTGTGTACTTTGTTCCAAGGTGCTGATCGACCTCGTTTAGACGGTCGAAACCGAAAGTCCAAACATAGGAATGATCAAGGTCGCAGTGCACCACAGGTGGATGATGTTCCACGTATGTTCTGCTCACAATGAAATCGGTGACTCGATTTGACGCCAGTTCTCAACTCTAGAGGAAGATGAAGATGCTGAAGTGGCATCGTACTTTCCGCCCCCGATGATGCATCCAATGCTCCATGCCCAACAGGTTGAACTGGCGTCTTCGAACGGTCGTCTCGATATCTCTAACGTGGATTCGTATAACGTAAAAAACCAACGGATACGAAACTCCAATAACGACAACTCAGAACGTTATGGTACTTGTCGCCACTCACCTATATTGCAGCTCCACTAATTTTTCGTATCAGGATCCCCACCCCGTGCCCATCGACTCGCAAAAGCATCAAGGTCCCAGATAAAGGCTTTTGAAGGTACGTTGCTATATCCTTAAGAGGGCTTCTGCTGAATGTATACGCATTCTTCAAGACGACGAAAGCAACGCTGACGAACGATCACACTCAGTCGATCACTCTGCGGATACGCCTGCCCGCGGTGTTCAAAGAAAGACTGCTAAAGCTATCCGACAGATGGTTCATTCTCAAGTCAGAGAATCTCTTGCCAGTCAATCAAATGTCAGTATGAATGGAACACACGGTCATTCAGTTTCCAGTGCCCAGTACCAGCCTCATGACATCCAACCAATCGTGGACCCGATGATGATGCAAACCCTGGATCAACTCATGGCAATGGTCAAGCAACAAACATCGCAATTTAATTCCGATTCCGATTCCGATAGTCAATCTCAGTCTTCCGAAGACATTACGGCGCCTGCGGAAGAAGAGATGGCTGAAGGGGGTGTGGTCGGTTCCGAGGATGAGGAAGAAGATGAATATGTTGACGCAGAATCACCGGGTACTGGCGACGAGGACGTTCGAATGGCAGATCTTCCAAACGGCGTTGCGAAATTATCGCTCAACGAGGGCGTCTTCCCACCATATTCTGGTGCGAACCCTGGCTTTCCTGCACATCCAACAGTACTTCGCCATTATGACAACGTTTCTCAAACATTTACCCCTTCTGCTGGGTTCCGTAGTCAGGATATCCCCTCACAATCAAGACAGTCTGTCGATGCAGGCGTTCCTAGTCCAAACGCGTCTTCCCTTCGTCCCTCTTCTTCTTCAATTCACGATCACCAAAATGGGGCTCAACGCGTTACCTCCGCTCGATCCCGAGGATACTACAAAGGCAATACACTTTCTGCTAAAGCTGCCTTTGATTTTGGCGGGGCTACCATCAACGGAAGTCCCAATGTGAATGTCGTGTACGGCAACTACGAATACGTGGACAGGTCTTCACGAATACTCAATGTGGGCTCTGGGAATACCACCAACACGCTGATCAAGGATTCGAATAATGATTATTCCATCAGGGAGACCACGATTCAAAGTAGGTGCTTTTGTTTGAATTTTTTAGCTGCATGAAATAATACTTCTTTGGATAACTCTAGCTCGGCGAAAACTAGGACGTGAGCTACGGCCCTAATAATATAGGTCACGGTATAAATGTATTTCCACTGCATGTCCTGGCTTCGTACAATAACTTTTGTGTATTCAAAATCATCACCGCATTTACGAATTCTGGGGCACCACATACACTTTCTTCAAAGAAATTATCCAGTGGATATTTGACGACTTCATGGGTTTTGTACATTTATTCTGCGTAAATCGGCTCTTGCGATGATGCGGTTGACTAACGGGAAGCTTGGCACTCTTCCCTTCCCTTGATGCCACTGTCCACATAGCATATGCTCATTGTTCTTCTAATGGCTTCTTGACGCCCTTGTACTTATATCTCTCCTTGTATATATATATACCCGTGTCGATCACGATCCGCCTACCTGATCTGCCTATTATCACTATGGTACCGCCTCGCTTCTGATAATGAATGCACAGCTCTCTTATACTATTTATGGATAATCCGAATGAACAATGTCAATGAGATGAGATGAGATAGACAGCCGTGTGACGGGATACCTCCCGTCTCTCTTTAACTGTCTCCCCACTTGGTTTTGTATCAGCGATTTGTATCATGAACGCCCTCAGCACTGTCGATACCCATGATTCGTCTATGAATAACAAAGGAAAAGGCAAGGTCAAGCCTGGAAAAGGCATTGACACGGGCGGTGGCATGTTTACTACCTTGCAATTTGCGGCTTCGTCAACATCGAAGGTACCAATGGGCCCAGAAACTGGGGAAGAACACAATTGGATCGACACAACGCTTAATGGAGGATCTGTACTACTGAACATCGTCAAGGAAGCATCATCTTTGGCTCCGATTCCTTACCTAAAGCAGGCTGCGGGTGCTACGCTCAAAATCGTTGAGATCATTCAAGTCAGTATTTTTAATAGTTTTCATCATGTTCTCCACATTGACACCTTACTTGACAGACAGTGAAAGAGAACAAAATCGCTTTCGAAAGACTTGGTCAAGAAGCGATGGAGTTCATCACAACAGTATACTCTGCCTACCAGCGCTCACCTAACAAAGACAATTGGCCTCCACAGGATATCAAAGCTGTGATTGACGACTTTGTAAGGTACGCGTTCTTGTTTCATACTGTTATACTCCGGATTTGATAAGATTTCAAAGAACACTGGCAGACATACAAGCTGCTATCAACAAGCAGCTCAGGCGGGGAAAGGTGACAAGGCTGGTCTACAGTGCCGCAGATGCCGGAAAGATAGAGGAGTTCCGACAACGATTGAAAACGGCCATAGATATGTTCGAGGTACATTACGAATATTGTATATCCGAGTTTCAATTAACTGTCAGAAACTTTTCTAGGTATCCTCTCACCTGAGCCTTCATGATGCACTAAGCTTGATATTGCAAAATCAAATGAAGGAAGAGGAGGCACGGAGACAAGCAGAACTTCTGAAGGCACGGCATGACATCGAGGAAGTTCACCAACGCATAGATGCGCAAGAGCGCGAGGCACGACTTCATCAAGAGGTTAGAAGATTGCAAGAAGAGGAAGACAATCGTAGAAGGCAGCAAGCTGCAGCGGAGGAAGAGATTATTTCCCAGCAACGACGAATCGAGGAGCTGGACGCGCAGAACTCAATATTAAGAATTCAAGTGGCAGACGACCTTAGGCGAAGAAGGGATGATGAAGAGAGTGCCTTGCGCGAGCGTCAGCAAGAGCGATCCCGTCAGCAACTCGAGGAAAGAGAGGCTCTGGAGCGAATCAGAGCGGAGGAGCGCGCAAAAATTGAACTCCAATGTCGGTTGGAGATAGAAGCCGAACTGCAAGCAAAACAAGAGGCAAGGAGAATCCAGGATGCAATAAACAGCGAGACGAAGAGAAAGAGGGAACTAGAACGACGATACAAAAAGGAGCGTCGGAGAATTGAGGAACTTATGCAGAAAATGGGATCACTAGATATTAGTGAAGGGAGCTCTGAGGTGGGAAGTGGAGATAGCTCAGAGTACGAGACGGAGCCAGACATTCCTGTTCCAAAGAAACAATCGCAAAAGCCACCGAAATCCGAGCTTCCCAAAACGACCTCGCCAAAAGCCCATTCTCCGGCCGTCGACAATGTCAGTAACCAATTCGCACAGACCATTCTGGGATATCCGGGTTCAATCGGTCCCTGGCAAGCAGGTTATCAGTATGGCTCCACCTTCTCAGCATTACAGTATGCACCTCATTCTCCGTCGGTTCAATCTTATTCACATCCTCTGTACCCAAGTTCGTATATTCACCAATCCATGCCCAATGCGAGCCATCAGACAATACCATCTGGGAATACTCCTATTTCGGTTCACAACATTAATAGCGGAAACATTGCAAACATCAACATAACTAACTCTGGGAATGTTACTTCCAAACAGAAGCGAAAATCTGGTAGGTGGCAGTTAACATAACAAGCACCTTGCTGAAAGTACCCTTGCTAGCACGGCGTATATCCTCAAAGAAGTAAATAGAAGATGCATGTAGATTACATATGTGCATTTATAATAAATTTGGTTTTGTGTAAATGAACTACTGGAAATTCATTTACACAAAGGTAATAAATTGTTTTTGCATACTTTATCTAAATAGTGAGGAGCGTGGATTCAGTCAAGAAAATTTACATAAAGATATTTGGTATGAATGTTGTTAAAGTAAATACCTGACTCTCATTGACCCTCTCGCGGTCTAGTACCGTTGCGTCGCTCGACGCGTCTGTTCCGGCTTCGAATCACGTGATGGTAAAATTTGTGATATTTCCAGGTGTTCAAGGCAGAGTGCAAACTGTGTTCAAGTGGCACATTACAACCACTGGCATCTCTGGACGGGCACGCTAACAAATTTCTTTATAAACAACCGTTATCAAGTCCTATTGAATAACTCTTCCCACCTACAGCAAATTATGACAACAATAGGTGATGTTGGATACCACGGAACCCGGGGCGCGAATGACGAATCTCCTCCAGGCTTGCCTCCTCGCCGCCCAGGGGTCGAGAATTTCACTGGGGCCACAAACTTTGTGATCGATGGGGGGTACTTCTCATCTATTGGAGGAAACTTTTATCAATGTCATCCATCAGATAGAGATGTTAGCAGGCGAAGAAACAAGCGAAAGACATCCCACACCAATACCTCTCGCTTCAAAAACCTTTCTCATTTTCAAATAAAGGATGGAATATTTTCGTATATTCATGGTGACCACTACGACGTTATCGATGTCGATCCAAATCTAGGGTCTCACTCTCCGTGTCAGGGAGAAGTAAGCTCTGCAAATACTAGCCACCAAAGGTCACGAAAACGTAAAGCCCTCAAAGCGCGTTACAATATTGAGTAGGAACTGATATATCTGTCGTATTCAATAGACAGGAAATGTGGAGAAGCAGGGAGTAGACAAGCATTTTCTCCCTCCAGTTCGAATCCCACAAAAACTCAACTTCACAAACGTACTCCAGCTCTGCCGGTACCCGTTCCATTCTGTCCCGATAATGATTCGGGACAGAAAGATTATCGCATGTCCCGTAAGTGTGTCACAATCTCTATCCCTGCTCATCCCGAAAGAAATATGTTGTTGATCAAATGCATAGCCACCACCACTATCGACTATTACACGGTGCAATTCAACAAGTTACACATCAACCCCACCGAGGAAGAACCCGCAACTGCAGTATGACCAAAAGGCTCTCTTCCTTTTGTCGCCGGGTGCCCGCGGATAGTAGCTTTCTGAGCCCTAATCCATAGAGTAAAATGTAGCAGCTGGCATCCGTTCCTTCAATTCAATGTCCAAGTCAATAGCGAGGACACATTTATTGTAGCCGAACGGTCCTGAGAAGGGTGCCTACTACCTAACGAGCCACTCAAAATTGCATTCATCCTATTCCGTCCGTTTTGGTAAGCACAAACTGAATTGCATCAGAACAGCCTTTAATCACAACGAGTTATGCCTAATACAAGTTGATGCCAAATTTTGGAAGTCACATTGGTTCGTGAGGCTGTGGTTGCCTTGTTTTATTTACAGGGATCGACCCTTCATAGCCATGTCGTAAATTAAGAATGAGTCAAATCCAAGAACCGTGGGACAGGCAGCATGTCACCTTGCCACTGGGCGTCAAATTCCCTTTCACCACCACCATCATCAGCTGAAAGCTTTTACAACCCTCCTCGACGTGCGCGCTATGCACCATCGGACCAATCGAAATGATCTACATTTTCACCAAGACGAGGATGAGGATGATGACTTCTCCTCTGACGAAGAATCCGTCACAGAAGATTTGTATTACAACAACAGATCCAGGACCCAGGGAAATCAGAGTGGAGTGGAGTATTTCACAAACAGTACCGGGTTTGAGATCAATGGAGGGGATTTCTCTGCAGTCAGTGGAAATGCCTACTATATCAGGTCACCACCTTCGTCGGGCTTGCCACCAAGCCCTATGCCACAAAGGCCTGGTACAAGACCGATACAATCGTCGTCGGTAAAATATTTTGAAGGCGCAAGCAACTTCAAGATAACCAATGGAAATTTTCAAGCTATTGGTGGTGATCTATATGATTATTCTTCAGGATCACAGTCAAGCTCGCCATCACAGGGTGTGCCCCCGAGAGGTAAGTAAAATCGCAATCTTTATCATTATCTATTGTTAATTGATCTACTAAGATGGAGGTCTACGCCCACAAACAAATGAAAGCTTTAGGATACCAAGGAGTCCCATACCATCGCATACTGTGACCAGTGGATCTTCTGGAGCATTACGACCACCGTCAACAGCACAACGCCCATCGGATATTGGGATGGGCACCGAGTTTACAAATGGAAAAGGTAAATTCACATCCTGATTACAATATATAATTTAATTAGTTTTGTCAGGTTCTCACTCACCTAAGTGGAAGAACGACACATCCCCAGCTTTCAGCGATGAATCGCTGCTTCGAATATCACAAGAACGCGCAATACGTTATCCTTCTCCAGGAATGCCTGCTCCGGAAGCTTCAGACGAGTTCAGTATGGAACTTGTTGTGGACAGCCTTGAGGGTGGACAACACAACACATCTTTTACAAACAACCAGCATTCAGGGAGAATATATGGTGACTTCAGTCAGACAGCCACCTCAACAACGGTGATTGGGGCCATCCACGGAGGAGCCTCGACTTCATCGGCACCAAATTTGTTGACAGCAGCGAACATGCCTAGCTCCCCTTCCATTATGCTGCAGAATAATACTATGTGTGCTGATGCCCCTTCCAGTTTTTCACAAGAGGATCTTAACCCACCTACCGTCCTGGGCCCCGGTCCCAATCGGGATGCCTCATCTGAAGAATTGGATACTCAGCAAGGGGATAACCCACATTCCCGTACCTCTACTGAAATTCAGAACATGTCTACATCTTCAGGCACAGTTCGAGGGAAGAGCAAAGGACTGGTACATCGGGTTTTCAAAAAAGTTGGGAAGAAGGGTAAGATAATGGGTGATAATTAGTGGTATTATATCCCATGTCGGATAGCACCCACTGGATAAACGTTCCTGTGACAAAATTAAAAGACTTTCCAGGGATATTCAATTAACGTGTCATATTAATCTCCTTTTATAAACTACCTATAGCCACAATATTGTGGGTTTGATAGAGTGACGTATTTGCCTCGTACAATATTCAGAATTCTTGACTAATACATAGTTATCTGCTTGGAAATTTTCCTACAAAGTTAATGCAGCTTACAATGAATCTGTTAGAACCGAATCCTACAACACCAAGCACAAACTAATATCTCGCCTTTCTTCCCTCAAAGATCTTCCTGTTCTTGTTAAGTCTTTGGCAGGTCCCGAAACAATAATGTAAGTCCCACTATTGGTCAATACCAATTCATTCAACAACAAAGTTGAGGCTTGGTTCAAAGCTGTTTAAAGTTTATCCGGATGCCGGGGACTGAGATAGCCGTCGTCCATGCGAACAGCACGTGGACAAAATTACTCACCAACCCAGCGAACTCGCTCAACCATTTCAATGGAAAGCAAATTGCTACCACAGTCACTCTCACGCACATAGCGAGTTTTACCCATATAGAGAGGATACCACAGCTGTTGTCCGATGTCCCTTCTTTTGTTACCACCATGGCCGACTACACTCCCATTCCAGAGATTTTAAACGTTTGTTCTACTATGTTTCAATGGCCATTGATCATATTCAAAGCCTATGTTTAGATCCATAACGAGCTTCGAAAGACATTTCGTTCAGGGAAAACCAAGCCTCTCGAATGGCGTCGTCACCAGTTGCGACAACTGGCTCGATTTGCGAAAGAGAATGCGGATGCGCTTGCCGAATGTCTTCGCTTAGATTTGGGACGACCGAAACAAGAGGCCATCATGGCAGAAGTGGCGCCTATTGTCAATCGGCCTCTAGCTGCTGCAGAGAAATTGGAGGAGTGGATGGGTCCAGAAGCTGTCACACTGACTGCACCATGGAATAAAACTTTCAAGACGAGAGTCGAGAGGCCGCCCAAGGGCGTTGTGTTAATCATCTCGTAAGTTTTCATTGAGATTGTAATGACGTATTGACATCCTTCTAGGCCCTGGAATTACCCTATTGTTTTGACCCTCCAGCCATTGTATGGTGCCATCGCAGCGGGGTGCTGTGCCGCTCTCAAGACATCAGAGTTCACCCCGCACTGGTCTGCGTTTGTTGCCCAGAACCTATCCAAATACATCGATCCATCGGCGTACCGTGTCATATTGGGTGCTGTCCCCGAGATTACCAAAGCCCTTGAGTTGAAATGTATGGATTACTATCACCCACAGCCACGTAGACGCTAATTTTTGTTAGGGGATCACATCTTCTATACCGGAAACGGGCGTGTGGCTCGAATTATCGCTGCCGCTGCTGCCAAACACCTAACACCGCTGACACTCGAATTGGGAGGGAAGTCGCCTGTTATTGTAGATTCGACGGCGGATATCTCAATCTCTGCGAAGCGTATCCTATGGGGAAAGATCAATAACTCAGGCCAGATCTGCGTCGCGCCCGACTACGTTCTCGCAGAGAAGGCGATCGTGCCGCAGCTCATTGAAGCGTTTAAACAGCATTATCGTGCATTCTACCCAGATGGCGCGCTTAATTCAAACTCCTTCAGCAGAATCGTATCCGATGCTCATTTTGAACGGCTGAAGGGCCTTCTGAAGAGAACGAACGGCAAAATCGTCTTCGGCGGGAAGTGGGAGGAAGGGGAAGGGAAGCGTGGGTTTGAACCCACCCTTGTAGTTGATGTTAAGGAAGGGGATGCACTGCTTGAGGAGTGAGTTGATTTTTTGAATCAACGATATCCACAATCCTGACGAGACACATATAGAGAGTTATTTGGTCCCATCTTACCTTTAGTCGCAGTTGAAAACCTTGACGAGGCGATTGAATTTTTGGGTGATCGGTCTGTTTCAATTATTTTGTTTTATTTGACTCTCCGTCTTGACTGGTGACCTTTCAATCCAGCGATCACCCACTTACTCTATACCTGTTTTCCAATGACGAAGAGGCGAAGAAGAAAGGTACATTTCCATATGATTCCACATTGAATATGAATTTTGAGAATGTAATCAAATAGTCCTCGCCAACACCACTAGCGGAAATTTCTGGATCAATGACACATTCCAGCAAGTAGGAAGTATGTTTTCATTCCCTTACTGTTCAATAATTCATGACTCATCGTTATGTCTAGTTGATGATTTACCCTTTGGCGGGGTCGGGGAATCCGGATGTACGTATTGTATTTCCTGTGGAGCGTCACGAGCAAATCGTTAATCCGCTGTGCTACAGATGGGCGCCAAATCATGCGTTACAGCTTCGAAAACTTTATTTACGAGAGAGGGGTTGTAGATGTTCCATTTGAGTAGGTGTACTCATTCTATCATTTTTCAATTCTTAATTTTTTTGGTAATAGGGATGAGCCATCTTTCGCTGCCCGTTACCCACCGTATACCGACGAATCTCTTGCTATCTTCTCAAGTGCTCTGCAGGCCGAAATCCCAGCTTCTAAGGTTCCAAATGGTCGTTTATAATTTTGATATCATTAGTCACTTTCAAGGTCTTTGCTTGGGTTAGTTATCCAAGGCTATGTTGTCTTCATCCAAGAGTATGGGCTGGGATCGGAATCGCACCTCGATGGAAGTGAATCTGTTTTTCCGTCTCAATAGGATTGCAAATATATCTGTGTATTTTCATACCTACACCCTCCACATCTTAGGTTTGTTTCTATGTCCTGTATCGTCCTGGGCGTGATCATGACATTCATGAATACATTCGACCGTTGTAAGAAATAAATGTATTGACTACTAGTACAATTTTGAACGATATTGCTTTATATTTGACGATGCTTTCTGTTCTCGAAGTAGTGGAAAATAGCACCGTCCGCAACAGATCTGTTGCTGTTTAGTGGAAGAATCAGGTCAGCGGATAAAGAGATCAATAGAATGATAAGAATGAATTACATATAATAGTCGGGCCTTATCACAGAATATCCCAATGGTGAGAATGCGGCGGTGACGCGGGAGAAAAGCCATTCGCTAGCACTTAACTCTCCAACAAGAATTACGTGCTAAAGAACATGCATCAGAAAGATCATGGCGATTCAGGGGTGCATAAGGAGGACGTACCGTAGCTTTTTCGCGGGACGTTTTTCGCTGCTCCTTCACCGAATCTACAATACATTTGATCGAAGGCTCGAAAAATGACGCGACGTCAGCGCTGTGAGAAGTAAGCAAACAGACATCACATTTAGAAAGGACGAGAATTTTACCCTTGCAACCTTAGCTGGCCGCGTTTGATGTGTCTTTTTTTATCGTTATCTTTCGCTCCGCCTATGGTAAGGTATTCAGGTTCTCCAGGATTGCTAAATCTGAATTTTGTTGTTCGTTCGAATGATTGAAGGACAATATCCGCTCGATCCTTGAATTTAGAATCCGAGAGTGTGCCTAGAAACGTATGTGCCTTTGTTTATTTGCCATAGTGAACTTTGTAGAAAAGCATATAGACGAACGTTGGAAGAATGTTTTGGCTAGAGAGGTCACAAATATCGAGCCACTGAGGTGACCTTTGGCAATGTCATAAGTATCACAAGTACAACTTGGTGCTTTGGAGGAAGGCGGGATAGCATACTTACGCAGAGGTTGAGTGATTTCTTCAAACGAAGGCGTAACATTAGAAGGATTTCTGACGTAGGAGCTTATGGTGACCATGTAATCCCCTGCGTCGACAATAACAGCCACATCCTATTCAATTGTCAATGATCGACATATCAAAGTTATAGAAGGCAATATACACACATTTTGGAACGTGTCCTGTGCACTATGACCTAAGACGAAGGATAGGTTAGCCTCTCCCTCAGTTACAAAGGACAGATGGGATCTGCCAGCTTCATCGTCAGAAACAAGTCCAGCCAATACAGCAGACTGTGTCATCTTCTCCTGAACCCCATCCCATCCGTTCGGATAGGTCAGAACAAAATCGATATCATCCCTAGAGCTGAATAGAGGAGATAGCTCCTGCCAATTAATATGCGTTTTCTTGATATATGTGATAGAGCAGCGATATAGATATTGGAGGTAATCGCTAAGAATATCCTCAGGTCGTTTGTTAGAGGGTAGGGTTGTGTTTGTGTGTTTCTTGCCAGGGATGATATGTGGCCATAGATGTAGCTTGAACCTGGTAGTTGATTATGAAGCCATACAATAGCATGGTTAACATTTTAGCAGGCGCAACAGTGGCACAACGTGCCCCACGTACCATTTAACCTTTCTCCAACCGTTGGATTCGGCAACTTTGATAACCTCTTCAGACATCGTTTCTGCTCCGATAGCGCGTAACTCTCCAAACTCATCATAATAGATTGTTGTTGGGACCTTGAAAGATCCACTCAATTGGTCGCGATCAGAGATTCTGGTTCGTTTCAGTGGGGCCCAACAATTAGTAACTTGAAGATGAGCTTACATCGTCACGCCCTTAATTTCTGACATTTGATTATCTTCAATGATGCTGGCATATTTTGCGGTCACTAAAGTTCCTAACAGCGGCAGGTAGAAGACACACCTGTAGGAAATGCTGCTGTATGAGATTCCAATGTCGAAAGCTAGGACAAGTCTTTTGTTTGGGATTATCTTTATTCTTTCGACCGGAGGAAGCGACAGGGCGAAACTTTCAAACCTAAACATGGTTTCATATGTGCCCTGTGAATTGGGAAGACCAGGTGTCGGAAAGGCAGGAGGAGGGTTTTGATGGACATTAGGTACAGGAAATGCAGGGGGAGGGTGTTCATGGATGGCCTCGTAGTCGTCATTGAGGCGTTGCGGAAGACCATGCATGGACCGAGGAGGAGTATCGGGGATTATTTGGTTGGTTCCAAAAGGGGAATCAGGGATACTGTATAACGTCGTCAGAGGGGATACGAGTGATGTGTATCCATTGTTGCTAGTGGAATAAGTCCCGTTTGTCATAACGATGTTTCCAGTATGTTCAAGAACTTTGTCTTGGGGATGGGGTACCGAAACCTGAGGTCGATTTCGAGTTGTATGGAGAAGTACAGTCAGGGTTTCGCTAAGAGTGATGGCCAAAGGTCTGTCTGCTGGGCTATGAGACCAGCAATGCTGAGCAACATTCCAAATATCGTCGCTTAGGTATGGTGCCTCTTCATGTTCTGGTCTCTCTGGACGAATTCTTCGCTTTGCTACAAGTTTAGGGATAAGCTGAGGAGATAAGTGTCCGAAGGGAATTTCACCCGTGTATATCTGCGACATTGGTTCCTGAGGACGTGGCGTATGCGAGGACGATTTTGAAGCTCACCTCGTACAATGTCATGCCAAAGGAGTAGATGTCGCATGGCATACGTAGGGATCGACCTTCAAATAACTCAGGAGCCATCCAATTTTGACTTCCTTGCAGAGGAATCGAGTCTGCTGTCCGGCTGTTGACATCAGCTCTCAACCTCGCTAATCCAAAATCACATAGCAATGCCCTCTCTGCGTCGTCTATGAGGACATTCACAGCCTTGAGATCTCCGTGAACTACAGATTGTGAATGAAGGTAGGTCAATCCCAGACTTATTTGCTGAACCTGATTTCTACCAAAGTGAGAAACGTACAAAAAGAGTGTAATCGGATACCCACAATCTTGATCCTATTACAATGAGGGTGATTATCAATGTAGTCTCGAGCATTCCCTCCTTCTACTAATGGCATTACGAGAAATGGTTCATCATCGAGGATATTGGCCCCCAAGAATTCTAACAAACATTGAGCAGGGAAGTTCACATTCGAAAATCAGACTTACGAAGAATATTAGGGTGGCGTAGCTTCGACCATGTCTGTATAACAAGTAGTTGGTCAATGGCTCGTGAATAAAAGGGGGCGACCTTCCTCAACTTCACGACGGACGGCCTATAATTTCAAGAGGTTATGACATAGTACAAAGAAGTTAACACCAGGCTTACGGATGCCCTAGGAGATATATCCCCAGCATTCCGCATCACCTTCAAAGCCACATCTGTGTGATTCCATTTCCCTCGGTATACCCTTCCGCTAGACAAATGTAAGCGCACATCATCAGAAGAAACGAATCTGTACGTACAATCCTC